>NC_011694.1:17813-317813 GCF_000150955.2 Phaeodactylum tricornutum CCAP 1055/1
GCTAACTTTAAAAAGACTAGTTGATTTAGTTCCTGAAGTGCAAGCAGTGTCTCCATTTTGTAGCGTGGTAGCGTTCGTAGTGTATTTGTAAACTTGTCGGTTGGCGCACACTGCTCGCGTTGAGCTTTATCCCAGCCTTATTCCGATTTTGTTCGACATCATTTAAACCCTGTCGCAAACTTTCTTTTGCGGAACTCCTGTTCCCTCTGTGCCGCTTCCCCCTGCTCCTTGAAATCGCGTCGAAGATATTGCGCCTGGGATCTTCCACTCCGGTACCGTTTTCCCACTTTGCCATTTGCAAAGGCCAGAAATCCTCCAAAGCGGACAATTGCTGCACCGACTACATTAATGCCTTGTCCGTGGCAGCTTGTTGGAGTTGCTCGCTAGACCTCTTCCTAATGGGTGTGCCTATCATTTGAATGTTGAAGTTGTTTTGGTTGCATGACTGTGAAAATTAGAAATTTTAAATGTTGGACGGACCATGAGGTTTTGGATGTTGCATCATACACCGTCACTGCCAGCCAGAAATTTTGATTAGGCGGGTGTTTCGGTAGGGTGTTTTCACAGCGTCACTTTACATTAGCAAGGATTTGAAAAGATTTTATTGCTTTAGAAAAGAAGTGTTGTTCTCCAGGTTAACCAAGAGGGTTTACTTATGTCGTTGGACACTGAACCCAGAGGAATTACTTACAACATCGGACAGTGAACTGGGAGGGAATACTTATATGTCGCACTGTGAACTCAGAGGGAATATTTATATGTCGCACTGTGAACTCAGAGGGTTAACTTATGAGGAGTTTTTAGATAGATTTTATACATCATTGTAGGAAAGTACTACTCTGGGTTCTCCCTCCCCTTAGGCTTTAACCTTATTTGATATCCCAGAGGGAAACCCTGATATCTCAGAGCAAAACCCTGCTATCCCAGAGTGATTACTTAGACATCCCAGAGGGAAACCCTGCTATCCCAGAGGAATTACTTAGGAAGAGTTTTTGGATAAATTTTATACAGCGAGGTACATAGTTACTACTCTGGGATACCCCCTCCCCTTAGGTGAGACCAACAAAGGTGAGTCGTATTCATGTCGATGATTGTGTCAGTCACAGCCGGTGGATTGTATCTGAGATGGGAGCTCGCTTTTTCAATGGTCGTGGTTTCCTCCGAAAAATCCCACACGCCCCTTCCAATAAAATTATATGCGGAGCATGCAATCGATGGTGACTGGAAGCTGAATCAGTTCTTTCATTTCTATCTACGAGTCCCAGGGCCGTTTCGTTACTTTGAAGTACCGGGTGAAAGAAAATATATTTGGAGGGTATCTGAGGAGCTGCAGAGCTAAAGGGGCTAGCAATTAGTACTCGAATAGCGGGCCACCGAATTTCGAAGTTGCTCTTTCGCTTTATCTCGACAACGAACACGATCGACTCTAAAATGCTACAGAAAAACCATCGTATCTTATTCACAATCAACTTTCGTCTCCGATATGCTATTCCTTGGTTTTTGGTTTTGGCGCTGTCGCCGTCCGGGGACATGGCTTACATTGGAAAGTTGACTACACGTCCTTTGAAAAAAAATTCCTCTCCGACGTTTGTTACGGTAGCAAACCTCGTTGGGGACTTCGGGCGACAATCTGGAGGGAGTGGTGAAATCTTCATTCGAGAGTCGGCCAAGAGGAGTTTTGCTTTTGGACAGTTTGGGGTCAAAATTGAAACTCGTGACTGTGAGTCGCGTGGTACACCTTGATAATTCACAGGCATTTTCTAGTCAAAATTTTGGAAACATATTTCGTGGGACTGAATTGACTGTAAACCGAAGATGGCAGATCTGCACGTACGCACGCAGTTTCTGTCAAGTCTCTACAGGCTTTGTTTCTAACTGAAGACCTTTTTTGCTGAACGTCATGAAGTTTACTGAGAGTTCGCTGTTCAAAGTGTTACTACATCTAGAGTGGTAGTGTCGAATACTGTGCTTTCTTGAAAGCATTGGTAGTGAGAACAGTAAGCTTTGATTACCGTCACAGTCGGTCATCGCTACAAATGTCTGACGTTGTCCTCATTCCATCCACGGAAAGGTAAAGAATGAGACAAAGCACCGCCGCAGCCTCCAAATTGAAAAGTAACGGTAAGTGATACGTGACAGGTCTCAACAAGATCAACAACTAAGTTGCGTCACTAACCGGATCGTTGCCTGGTATCAAGGGTCACCGAAGAAGACTGCGAACAGTAAGATTGTCCGGAGCAACGGCATCGACCGATCCAAGGATGAGTCCGAATTGCCCGCGTCCGTAAGTGAGGCCGACGAGACTATAATTTTCTTTCAGAGCCGTTGGCGCAAAATATCGACCGGGAAATGGGGCCCTTGGCAACGTACGGAGCTCACCAATCCTCGCACTCGCTCTGCCCTTACCCAAAAAAGCCGACAAATCCATCTGCCTCGCGGTGGTACCGTCACAATCTATCCCGGACTACTCTCCAAAACCCAACGAGCGACGCTGAGCCAAGAGCTCCTCTCTAGCAATTTATTTCGTCAGTATGAGATTCAAGGTATGCCGGAACCACGGGTGCACTTTTTGCTACACGAGCAGGCTACTGATGAGCCCGAAGCCCCGCAACCCGGATACAGGTATGGGAGTGTGCGCATGAAAGCGTGCCCTTTACGAGGGCTCCCCAAGCTCTGTCGCTTATCGAAAATTGTGGGCAAAAGGGCTGGCGTAGAGAGCTGGAATATTGGGGTCAATCCAGTATTCTACCGAGACGGCAAAGATCGAATTGGAGCACACGCCGACGACGATCAGGGCGAATCCTGCATCTTGAGTGTTATCGTGGCTTCCCCTATTCCGCTTCGACGACTCTTGATTCAACCTAAACCAACCAAAATTGTGGATAGGACTGTACTTGGGACAAAGCAGAAAGGAAACAAACGGTTGAAACTAAAAACGGGAAACGGCGATATTGTTGATGATGGTGTGGATGAACAGCATGAGCTTCGACTGGGTCCGGGGGATGCATACTGCATGGATGGTACGTGAAATAGAAACGACTTGTACGTTTTGATGCGAAATAAAGCATTCTTAAATTTTTTGGAACCCTCTGATTCACACGCATTTATTGGTCAGGAGAGATGCAGGAGCACTATGTTCATTCCCTCCCCCCCGATGAACACAGTAAAGGTTCAGTAGAAGGGCGCCGTATTATTGTCGTCTTTCGTTCAGGCACACAAAAAGTGTTCAAAAAGGATTCCGGTAAACCATGCAACTTGGCGGCTTTGGAGCCTCGACCTGATCTGTGTTTTACGTTTGGAAACGAAATAAAAGATTTGCGGGAGGGCGACATCTACGGCGGACGTCAGCTGCGGGCAATGAATGCCCATCGGTACGTCGAGGTAGTCCAACCGGCTTACTGTTGTGCGAGTTCAAAAAGGTAACCCCTCACTCATATTAATCTTGTATTTTACAGATCCACACAGCGCAGTGTCAGCGGGAATAAAGTCATGGGATGTGATGCAATTACAGTTTCTCGGGATCGCGAGGATGACACTTTTGTGAGATTTTCCTTTGCAGCAGAAACACGTGTTGGTGGGGGGAGCATGCTCACAAGTTTGCAGAAGGGATATCCTGTTCGGGTCTTTCGCACGTCAGCTTTGCACAATAAGTACAAAGCAGTCGCAAAGAAAAGTGGCCCAAAGTCAAAGTCAAATGTGTACCGGTACGATGGCCTTTACCATATAGAATCTGCGGTGGAAGAACTGGGAGACAAAGTAAACGATGTGTCCCTTGGCTTGAGCAACATGATCAACCGCAAGTCAGAAATTATTTTTCGGCTTTGTCGATCCTCAGAGAACAGTGTATCGTCAATGCGCCTTTTGAGACGCATTGTCATTGAGCGCATGACCCACAGCAAAGTGACCAGCAACAACGATCTGCGCAAAAACTGTCCGAAGAAGATCATTGTCAATTAATGAATCTGTATGTTATGCACAAAATATTCTTATATCAAGCAGAACCAAATCAACCTTGGAAACACAAGGATTCTGGCCATCTTTCCAGTCAGCTACCTACATCTGATGGAGATTAATTTCACAGAAATCATACTGCAACGCGACGAGGCGGTTTAAAAGGATCTAGGTAGTTCTCTTGCTATAGGTCTTGTTTGGGGCTATTTCTGGCAATTGTGTGGCGGAAAGCTCCCACGGAATTTCTGACCGTGAATGACCTTCGACACAGTCTGTATGATGGCACAAATGGTTTTACATTGAGGAAAACCGCTATTTTGGCCTCTGCGACATGAAAAAATTGCTATTTCGGCCGAATCTGAAAATTTTGATTGAGCGCGAAACGGCTTCTAAGTAAGATTATCAATTAGAAAATAATCAAATGCTTGGTGAATGCTCTGCATATGATATAGCAGAGGTATCGCGCTGGCATGGATGAGCTGCCTCCAACCCTTCAAGCTTCAATCAGTCTAGAGAGGACAGCAGTTGACTGTGAACACTTTACCCCATGCATACAGAGAACAAACTGTAGCCCAGGAGTTTGAACAACAAATACACATTAAGTGTGGATACACTACCAAAGCTTCAATCAGTCTAGAGAGGACAGCAGTTGACTGTGAACACTTTACCCCACACATACAGAGAACAAACTGTAGCCCAGGAGTTTGAACAACAAATACACATTAAGTGTGGATATACTACCAGTCTTTTGAATGAATGCCACTCTGCAAATGTCTCTTCTTTTAGTAGCCACAACTGACAGTGCACTTGGGTAGAGTACGTAGACTGACAGGACAACCTTGCAGTCATTGAAGATGGGAAACGGTACAAGATGTGAATAGGGAAGAAAACTTACTGTTGGCTTTTGAAACAGATCTTGTTACACAAGAATAAAAAGTTGCCTTCAACACTTAGAAAGGGATTGGAAGACTATAGCACAACAACACTTACAACGGCTATTCCCAAGCAACAAAACCGTGCAGCAGCAGCGTTCAAGAACAAATTTGGTGGACCTATTGGGGCTGCATTCACAAACGTCGCACTCCCTCTTGTAGTTCTAGTACTGGCGTATTGGAGTTATGTGGATGGAGTTGACTTTGCTTCACTGTTGGCGAGTCTTGGGGAAACAACAAACACATGACCGGAAGTTTTTTTGGCAGATAGTCATTGGAAATCCCGTGCTTTGTCCTTGCTGTAATGACAGCGATTCCGTATTGTTGTTACTTTGATTTGCCTTCGGCATTGTTGCTTGGTGTCTATTCCAATCATCCTGGAACATTTTTTCCCTGTGAACTAGTACAGGAATCTCCCGTCAAAGGGTAAATTGGTTGGCATACCGCATCAATGGATATGCGCATTCACGTTTTGACAAGTTAAGAGCAGACTTGGTGACAAGTCCCCATGAATGTGCCAAGTTCCTGGTGCAACAGCTGGAAAGCAGGTGACAATCACAAATTGGAAGAGAAGGTGGCATCAGAGGTGAACAGTATCGAGGAATTTATGGATATGATATCAAATACTCGGATTGACGGTCTCTCCCAGCTGGCGTCGGACTCACTTATGGTCTTTGCCAGCGCCGTGGCAGCTTGGACGCTTTGAGAAAGTTTTATTGTGTTTGTGTTTGGTAAGAGTGGATGAGAAGACAAGTGTGGAGTAAGCGGGGATGGGGGTTGGATGGCAAAGGTGCTGTTGCTCCACTTAGGATTGGTGAAAACGGTGCAAAGTTGTAATTCCAGAACGGTACGGCAAACGGAGGGAACAAAAATTCCATAGCCAAAGTTTCTGGACCTGCCAATGCAAAGACTGGTGACGTCTGCATTGGAATATTACAAATGCCGGCCATAGGGGATGTGAAATTGCTGGGGTGGTGCTGTAGGACTGGAGTTTGCCATAGGTACCAAGGCCACTCGGAACCAATAGCTCCATTCACAACAGTGACCAAAAAATTGGGGGGACATGATGGTTGCCATGCTTGTGGGAGGGTCAAAGGATACGGATGACTAGTTCCAGTTTGGGCGGGAGTAGAGGACTTTTCCAGAGACACTGGAGCCTGGACGGCAGTCACCATAGGGGTTGATGGGGAAATTGCCAAGACGTGCAGAGTGGATGGTGACGGATGATTTCCCAAGTCTGCTACGCGCACAATGGGACTAGGCGTCACAGTCACTTGTACAATGTTATTGGACGGAGATGTTACCGGTTGGTTTCCGTGTGGTATTGGGGGCTCATTTCCATTGGGTGTTGCAATAATAGGGGAGCCGTTGCGCAAGTAGAAACAGACAATTGATCAGAAAAGGATGAATGCGTTGTTGTTCCCGGAGGCAGGGGGCACTGCCTTGGCAGTTGCTGCTGCAATGGCGGCTTCATTTTCCCGGGCACGCGCTGCTTCTTTGCGACGCGTTGCCTTTCTGCTTCGATGCGGTGCGCTTGCAGCAGCTTGGCACGTTGCAGTTTCTCGATTTCCTTTTGAGTTTGGATCGATGCAAAGTCGGAATGGGAGCAGTGGAGTTGGGCAATGTAGGGTAGAGCTTTCTACAATTTTTCTGGGCATGTCAATGGTTGAGACTCCAGCAGGGTTCTATACGACAATTTATAAGCTGCAAGCTCAATCCCAGTCCCCGGATTGGGACTTTTGACTGGAAAGAGTTTTGTGAAGTCTGTCCCTGGCTCATGGGTTGGAAGCAGCTCATCCATGCCAGCGCGATACCTCCACTATATTATTATATACAGAGCATACACCAAGCATTTGATTATTTTCTTATTGCTAATTTTACTTAAAAGCCGTTTCGCGCTCAATCAAAAGTACTTAAAAACTTTCAGATTTGGCCGAAATAGCGATTTTTTCATGTCGCAGAGGCCGAAATAGCGGTTTTCCTCTTTTGCATTCACACTTAACGTGCTCGCTTCGTCTCGATCGCGTCCGTACGTCATATAGATATACATGCAGTTTTGGGATCACGATACCAACAGACTTCGAATAGAATCGATCGGAATCGAGATCATCTTCGTTGCGTTCTACGGTATGTTATCCTATCCGTAACTGTAAACCAATACTGTTACCCTACTTTACTGTTGGTGATCGTGACAACCATGGCGCCCGCCAATCAGGGTGCCGTCGATGACGGAAGAAGGTCCGTCTTCCAAGAGCTTCCGAAAACTCCGCCACTAGCGTCTAGAATTCACAGCAAGTCGCAGTCCCCTCACAACCGGATTAGACAATATACACCGCAGACACTTCCGATCCCATACACGTACAACAGTACGACAACGCACACGCACACAAACAAATACACACACACGCACCCTCATGAATCGCTGGTTCGGTAGTGAGTCTCCGGCTTCGGCAGCACGCAACGACGAACTCCCGTCCGATGAGGCCGAGAAGGGCACAACGATGCCGGGTATGGTGCACCGGGCCGAACGTGTCCTCGAGCAAGCCACCAGCGCGGGCATCCGAGGGATTCCGTCCCGATTGCTCCGAGATTGTTACGGACTCGTGCTACTCTCCGGAGTCTCCACCTCGTTCCTTCTCTCCGGGAGTCTCGCCACTGGAATTGTTCTCGCTAAAGCCGATCCGCCCTCTTCCAGCGTTCCAACAGAAAGGTTGTCCTGTCCAACGGCTTCCTCCAAAGCCGAAATCGCCAATCCATCGCGAGTTCCAGATAACGACGACACCGTGGAATGGACTTATCCGTGCGCCTGTGTCGTCAGCGGCAAAGGCTGGGGCCTATCCGTAGGTGTCGTCTATCAAGATATTATGATTTTTCTAATGGAGCCCTCCGCACTGCAGTTCTACGGCAATCGCTTGGGGGTCAGTATTGGAGGTCACGTCGGTATCACTTTGGGAGTCGGCCGCAATCTGGGGGTCTCGCTGGGACGTAAAGGAGGCAACGTGTCGATTGCATGGACCAAGGGCGCTGCGGCGGGCGTTTCCGTCGATGGCGGTGTGGTCGGCGTGCGCCCCCAAGTCAACGCCGATTTCTACCAACGGCCCGGCATTACGGCGCAGCAAATACTCCTCGAACACCATCGCAACAACTTGATCCTCCCCGCCAGCCAAGCACACGTTCTGGACCGATTGTACGAGAAACTTCACGCACTCGTCCGGCAATCGCAACGGGAGGAAGGGGCCTTTGCGCCGGCGCCGGATCCGGCCGAAGCCCAAGCGATTCAAGATGCAATCCAGGAAAAAGGAGGCTTGCGACAAGCTTCCACTCAAGATGATCAGATGGAACGCCAAGCCCGCAAGGTTAAGGTCTCCAACTGCTTGCAGGAATACGACACCGACCAGAACGCGTCGGCACAGTAAACACACACATGGAGTGTTCTTTCCGCTCTCGTACTCTGCAATGAGCGTTTACTCTACGTTTATTATTACCGTCCTTATACCAAACTCTGGGTCAGTGTAAGTAAAACATTGTCAACTAGCAAAAAGTTCACTATCAGGAAATCGGATTTCTTACAGTTTGACCTGAGTAAAGCATTCTGTAAGTCTTTAGCAATTATTCAACTGTGAGAAGAATCTAGTAGTTAATGGTAAATAGTAAAACCGACCCGCGGAGTCCGGTTGGCAAGCCAAAATTGTGCTCTGGAATACATACCCGTCCTTTCCTCTTGGTCCACACCCAAAATAAGGCTGAAAGGGTGAATGCAACAACGGTTTAGTGATATTGAAAAAGGTGCAGGATACCGGCAAGGTGCGGTGCACCGCCTGTAGAATAATAGTCGATGGAATAGCGTAACGTGGCCTTGCGGGCGGCAACAGCGGAGCAAGGAGAGCGGGTACTGTCATCAATTCGGGAAAGTGCACCGGCGCCTCGGTTAAAATTTACAGAAAGCAGCGAGGGGTTTAAGGTTTGTTGTATCGACTTCCCAAGATGAACGCCGTGGGCACCGCAACTAACAGAACCAATGCAATCAAGGCTAAGCAAAAGAATATTCCGTTCGAAGTCCTTTCGCCACCGA
Organism: Phaeodactylum tricornutum CCAP 1055/1; assembly: GCF_000150955.2. Lineage (NCBI taxonomy): Eukaryota > Bacillariophyta > Bacillariophyceae > Surirellales > Neidiaceae > Phaeodactylum > Phaeodactylum tricornutum. Next base: position 26,769 of record NC_011694.1, read on the forward strand.
ACTTCCATCCGCATGTAGACACCTGCGCATCCTGATCGTCATCGTCTCGCAGTTGGTGATGAGCATAGCCCATCGCGATACGGTGAGGAACCTTCGGCCGGCGTGTATCCTGCCTCGGAGCTGCCGAGACGAGACTTCCAACCCGCCGCGATGTGCTTTCGTCATTGGCTTGTTGCTGGGCCGGATTTTGACTCCCCGCTCCGAAAGATTGTAAATCTTCGAATCGTTGGGGATCGTCGCACTTGGAGATCGACGACGGATAAGTTTCCGTTTGGAGTATACCGCGGGTCTCGACGGCATGTCCATTGCCAAACGCCGAAGGCGAATTTCGAGTCTTTGGAAAGAGACGAGGAGACATTGAATTATCCCTTGTTGTAGCAGGACGATCATTGGCCAAGGGACGCAGTATGACCTTTGCTTTCCCCGAATGGGACAGCATGGCCGACCATTCATTTTTCTTTCGCGATGATTTTCGAGTGGGAATGGTATGTTGAGAGGAGGTATCTGGGCCTTGAAAGTGATCATATTCTGGTGTCTTTGTGTGGCGGGGGGTGATTGCGGGGATTCTCTTTGGTATGGCTGCTGATGATGGACTCCGACTAACTTCGATAGAACTGCTTTGAACTGTGTCTGCGGAAGTCGTAATACTTCGACTTGAAATGATTGGTGTTGTGGATTTACTCTGCTGCATCTCTGTTTGATTGTGAATCCTTCTCCTGGCCCACGGTGTTGAGGATGCCAGTGTATCGGCAGCCTCGAGAGGCACTTCATCGATCTCTTCCACTTCAACCACATCGCCATCAGCCAATACATCAACCTTTGTCGCTTTAACAGGTTTATCCTCATCGTCAACATCGCCACGGGCTAGCACGTCCACTGGAAAGGAGGAGGAGCGATCTACGCTGGCGACGCCTAGATTGGAGAATACCGATCCAGACTCGATGCTCTCCGACTCGAGGCTCCCCTCCGACGGTTGATTGTAGGAGGACCAATCCTCCACACTCCAACTCGACGACCGTCTTGTGTTGCCATCTTCTTGGGCGCAGCTTTGTTCGTGGAAAGAAGCGTTGTCATCCAAACCCAGGACATCCAAGCGACGTTGCCGCAGTGGTGACAGGACGGTTCGAGGCGGTGTGTGCGGGGGGGTTGAAATGGCATCGAACCTGTCGCTGTCTGTTTTCAGGCGTCCTTTCGAAGTGGAAAGGGGAGACGCTCCAGTCGTAAAGTTCAGCATATAGTTAAACATATCGTCTGCGTCGTCGTCGTCGTCTTCTACATTGCTCACTGTCAGTTCCTCTCTGGAAGCGCTCAGCGTCCTTTCGCGAGCTCGATTGTCGCTCGAAAAAACGCCTTGCGTCGATGAATCCGGCTTCGGGACGCCATTTACTTCGAGGTCTTCCAACTCTTGCCGCAGCAACTGCTCTGCGTGTTCTAGCCGTTTCAATTCCGCTGCCAAGTCATCGTCTTCATCGACACATGTCTGCAGTGTACTGCTGGTTTCTAGCGAATTGGACAAAAGCGCCTCCAGGCGATGCACATGATCGACGAGACCTAACGATTCGTAGGATGATCGACTGTACTCGCTTTCGTTGAAACTGTTGCGACGTATCACTGGGAAAGTAGACTTTCCGCGGGGTGACGACAAACCCCTTTCCGACATGGTCGACTGCTGAACCGTATCAATCCAGGCAGTCAATCTGAAAAAGCGAAAGTCTCACGATCACAGTCAACTATTGCACAGCATGAATGGCCCCATGCCAGCCAAATATGCTCTTGTCTACCAGAAATTCGATGGTTGCTAATTGTAGACAGTATCAACTGACCGTTCGGATTAATCAAAGTCATCTCTCCCTCGCGGTCAATAACCTGACCACTAATTATTTGGTACTAGGCTCGCGCGTCAGGGTTCGCAGGCAAGTCGTCTTGTTATGTAAAGACGCCGGCAATTCGTATTGATATGTTCAGGTAGGTTTCATTGACATTCAATTTGGATGAGGTACGTAAGCAACTTCTACGGTGAGAGCGTCACCACGAGGGGGGAAACATTGACCCGAGACGTGCGGTGTGTGAGGACGATGGCGAAATCAGAGGAGACGTGAAGGACCACGTTTGTTAGTGTTGGTGCCGTAAGGAGAAAATCACCGTTTCGGAGAGAAACGACCAGATTGCATCGATTGGTATCGGACGACTTCGTGGAGTTGCTGCTGTTCTTGTGGCATGCACAGCAACGTACTCATGCTCTTCTGAATTCCCTGATCTTACAGTTGACTCACTGTCAACGGCCTCTCTCTAAGTCGTGTCACAGTCAATGCCGTTGTGGTCGACAATTTCCTTTTGGCTTTCGCAATATTCCACGACGTCCTAAATGTTGCTAGGTGAGGGCTTGTTGCTCTCGACGATCCGCTGTTGTTGCCAAACGGTAGCGTACGAGAGTCGTACGCTACCGTTTGGCATCGTTTGATTCCGAAATCACTGCGATACAGGGTCTGCTTATTACTCGAATCTCAAGGACTAGTTCTCTTCGCGGTTTTCCCATTTTTTACAGTATCATGTAAGCGGGATGTGAATTGGAACAGACCGGAACAGTTACGTATTTTGGAATGCTTACTGTATGGTCCCACTCGTGCAAGTGTATGCCGTACTCGGCAACCAGGTACCCATTGCCTGGACATATCCTCCAACCTACAGTCAAACGTTCCCAATTTTTATCGCTCGTTGACAGTGAGTCGGTAGTACTCCCAGATACTTTGACTCACTCATAAGAACAGCAATATGCCTAGCTACGATAGGAGCAAAACAATATTCTCCCGACTGTTACTTAAACGCCGACAAAAGTCGTGAACGCATTACCGAGTAGAAAGGGAAAGTAGAATGTTGAGGATTGAGTGGGGCGTTTGAAGAATATGTGTGTGTGCGTGTCTTCGCGCATTTTTGCTTTTTTTTTTACGGAGCTGTGAAGCATCGTAAGGCCTGCGTTGTACCGATGTAACGGCACTGGCAATCACCCCCATCAAGGCAGCAGTAGGAGAAGCATAAGGCCGTAATCTCGTCACAATCAATGAACCCGACGGGCTTGACTTTCTCGTAAAAGTCGCACACAACCTCGGGCACGGTGCCGGTCAAGCTGTTACTTTCCAACCGAATCGATTTGATATTGGTCATGCTCGCAAACGTTGACGGAACACCACCCGACAGTTTGTTGTTCTGTAGAAATAGTCGCCGAAGATTGACGAGATTACCGAGAGAAGAAGGAATAGTACCGAGCAACGAATTATCGGACAAATCCAAAATGCGTTCAAGATTGGTCAAATTCGACAACTCCGGCGGGATGCCACCGGAAAAGTTGCAGCCGTTCAAGAAGAGTTCACGGAGACTGGAGAGATTCCCTATTTGTGGCGGTAGCAAGCCACCAAATACATTTCCACTCAAATCTAGCTGTACCAAGCTAGACAATAGCGTAACTTCAAGGGGAAATTGATTCCACTCATTGTCGGCCGCCTGCAAGGTCTCTAGGCTTGACAACTCGCCAAGCGAAGCAGGGAATGTGCCCCGGAGACTATTCTTGGCCAGAACGAGCTTTACAAGTTTACTAGAGGTGCTGAAAAGCGATGCGGGAACATCACCATAAAGCAAATTATCGCCCAAGTCCAGCGATGTGAGACTTCGAAAGCTGTAGGCCCTCGGGATGGTTCCTGTGAAACGATTGCCGTTGAGATTGAGCATGCGTAGATTGGACCAATCGCCTAAAGAGGTGGGAAGTGTCCCTGTCAATTTATTGCCTGAAAGAACAAATGTCTCCATGTTTGTCATTGCTCCAAATTCTGGTGGGATCCTGCCTTCAATGAAAGTATCAATGGGATTGCTGATACTCAAACTTTGTAAAGCCTTTATTCCACTCAATTCCACGGGAATTGTCCCTTGTACGTTGTTGTTATCGAGTTCGAGATGCACAAACATCTTTTCATCATTGCAAGCCGTTGACGGCTTCGTTGAATACCAGAGGCACACATCGGTGTCTGACAGCCAATTTTCAGAGTTTGTCCAGGTGTTTCCTCCGGTAGAATGATAAAATGTGGCCAAAGCGAAACGAACGATTTTGATTTCGTCTGAGTAAAATTCTAGCAATCGATTTTCGTTGAGCCATCGAATTGCTCTATTTTGGGCAGTATTCGGTTGACGAATGAGATCGCATCGGTCGGAAAAAGTACCACACATGAGATCAAAGCTGCTCTGTTGAGCACTCAAAGGAGCTTGAGTGGGGGCTTTCGACTCCGATGAGGAAGAATCTGTAGGAAACGGTGTGACGGTGCCGGGTGCGGGTGGATTGCTAGTGCCAACAGTTCTGCTGCTATCGTCTCCACCAAGGACCAAACCGATCCCGACACCGGCTCCAATTCCAACCATAAGAAAAAGGAGCGCCACGACATTGAGTCGTTTTCTCGATCCAGATTTCGAATCCTTCCTGAGATTGGTGCCTGGATTATGTTCGCTGACCTTATTTTTCCGGGAATCCAGCACTTGGGCTTCCAAGTCGACGGAAGACATGGTCCACACTCCATTTGACCCATTAGAAGCTCCTGGATTCTTTGATTTGCTATGATCGAAAAAGTCTTCCCACGTATTGCCTTGAGTGACGTGAACCGGGGTCATCTCACGTTCCTTACAGGTATTGAAAGCGTCACGGCACTCGGGTTCCCTGGTAGCGTCAGAAAAGACAACAAAATCATTGTTCCAAATAGGATCTTCGACCGCTTCCAAGTCTACATTGTCACTTGGTTCCTCTGTGGTTTCTTCGCCATACTCATCAACCTGCACTTCGCTACCCTCATCAAGAGAGACTGCCTCTAGACTGCTAGAAGCATCCGCCACTTCTTCAACGTATTCTTCTTCGACTACTTTGTTGCTGTCGACGTCAAACATGCTATCCAAAGGTCGCTCGGCGGCTTCCAAATCGATCGAATCCACCTGGACCTCTGCACTGGCGACTTTGTGGCCTGCATTTTTACCACCAAAAAAATGACCAAACCAACCACGTTTTTGTCTTTCTTTTATTTCACAAACCAATTTTGCAGTGTCAGCAGCTCCGCCCTTGACCGAACGCATCGAGTCGGTCTGGAGGTCAGTGTCTTTGTTGTCATTAAAATTTCGATTGTACCCATCTGTTTCTTTGTCACTAGAAAAGTCTTGTTGACAGTGAAAGCTTGCTGCCTGCGTGTCAGAACTCCTTGGAAGAGGCGTTTTTCGTTCCTGAGTGGCCGGTTCACTTTTCTCCAGCATACTCAAAACAAGATTCGAATTTCTATTGGAGAAATCATCTTTCTTTCTAGGGAGGGGATCGTCGGCAGCAAATTTATCAGATCTAGCCAAATCGCTTCGACTGGCCATTTCGGCTGCCAGATCCGAGCTCAGGGGGGGGGAAGTGTCGTGGTCGGGCGATACGGCAGATGTTTTCTTGGTCTTCACTTCTTTGGAATGCGTTTCCAAGGTATCACTACTTTTTATGCTCGTTTCCTCTTCAGTATTGTCCTCGTTTTCGTCAACCATCTCTATGGTAAATTCGTCAGAGCTCTCTGATATTTCAATTTCCTCTTCCGACCCATATTCACCGTACTCGTCTCCTTCAAATTCTTCGTCACTACTGGACGTTTCTTCAACCTCTTCGATGATTTCTTCTTCTGAATCTGAGTCTTCGAGTATATCCATTGCTATCTCCTCCGAATCAGCTGCAACTTCCGTCTTCCCCTCTATCTCCAACTGAGACACATCCCTGGAAGCCAAGGAATCGTCATGAGCTGATTCATCCCATACGGACGAGTCACTAGAGTCGCAAACATCATCGTCCGATTCTTCTTCTTCAGCCTGCGATTCCTCAATACTGGAATCGGTCTCTTCCGAGCTCACCGAAACCATGTCGGCTTCCGTCACCGTCTGGTAATCTTCAACTTCATCCTCAATTTCGTCGGCTTTCCCGTCAATTTCAATAGAAGTGGCCGGGATTGGTTTCGCTTTCAAGGAGCCACCTTCCAAGTTGGCTCCTTCGGACTCCTGGACCACAGATTCGAGCTGTCGGACGATCTCTGTCTCTTTGTCATTGTTCGCTTCCACTTCAACAATGGCTAGAGGTGCGAGCTCCGCCACGGACGATATCGATTCCGGCTTCAATTCCCGGGGTTTACCTCGACGACGCAGAAAGCCAGCCGATTTGCCACTAGCCATTATACTGCTACCAGGCTCTTGCAGTTTTCCCCGTTTGCGAAAGAGGCTAAAGCGCGGCTTTTCCTCTATCGTGATGGCACTTGACTCACTGTCTGCGAAAGTTGCCGGTGTTTGGTTGATAGAAGCAGACAAAGGATCATTGGTGGGTTCCTCTGTCTTTGGCTCAGGCTCTCGTGACGACCCAAGGTGAAATATATGAGTGGCATTCGTCTGTGGCTCAGCCGATTGGGAGGGCTCGGATTTATAAGTCTGAGTTGCTTTCGCCTCTGGTGTGCTCGATCTGGGTGGCTCAGGCTGAAGCGCTGGAGTTATATTCGCCTCTTTTTCGGATGAGTCTGGCTGCGATGATTGGCTAGTGAACTCGCTCATGATCGCTGGCATTGCGGGAGGCACAATGTCGGCCGCTTTCGAAACCTTGCCGCGCTTGAACATTCCGAACAACCCACCACGTTTCTTTTTTGTAGGTGGAACCGTATTCGTTTGTTTATTCTCCCTTTCTGCGAAAGCATCCCCTTCCTCAGGGTGGTTTTCCGTAACATTCGGTGGTGCGGTGGGAGATGTGTCTTGCTTCTCGACACCTCGAAAGTCGTCCTCGTCCCCCATCTGTTTATGATCGGACTTCGCTGTGGACAAGAGTTCACTACTTTGGACCTCTGCACCTGCGCTCTGATTCTCTGAATATGCAGCGGATACATGACTTTCCGACTCGCAGACCTCGCTCTCATTCGAACTTTTGCTTCTCGTACTGCAACTGGACGAATGAGACGATTTGCTGCTATCATCCTGAACGTTGATCACCCGAGCGGCACTGGACTCTATCGTGGTATCGTTCGTTCCCGGATGCGCACTGGATTCGTCGCCGGTCGTGTAATCTTCGGAGCTTGATGAGTTGAACGAATCGGCAGAAGATGAACTGGATGATGATGACGATGCGGAAGAAAAAGAACTCGACGATGAAGTGTCACTACTTTTCGAACTATCGCTTGAACTGGAACTGCTCGACGCCGAGCTGGAGTCAGAGGATGATACCGATGAATCATCTTCTTGTTCCCGCCGGTATTTCATGGTCAATAATCATTCAGTACGCTCTGAACTAACTGTGAGAAGGAAGCCTATTGCATAAGAGAGATCTGTTGCCACACACGAATTATGACGAAGCAGGGTGGGAGCAATGGTTCCTTGCGCAAGAACGACTGCATTCAATGGTCATCAGAGAAATGACTGCCAAAGATGTCAATGCGTTGAACGCCGGAACCCCACAATTTTTATCGAAAATTTGTTCGGAGGAGTGTCGTGCGCGCGACGCGATTTATTGGAAGTTTAACAGAGCACTCCCCACCTAAACTGATACTTCCTTAATGACCAAATTTGATACTTTCCCCTCTAGAAACTATTATTCCTAGATGCTATGACAACCCGAATGATTATTGAAAAGTCTCGAGGCTGCGGAGGCGTGCTTTGCCTTCTCAGACATAGTAACGGCAAGACACAACTTCCTCTCATGATGTTTCTAATATAAGTAAACAATCCAAAAAAAGCGTCACATTTACAGTTAGCGAAATTAACGACCTATTCACCCATTGCAAAACGATCAGGAAATGGAAAATAGACCCAACTAGATTGTCCCATTGACTGTCAATTTCTGTCGCTGTCAACATGTTAACAGTAAGAAAGCACGCCTCTCCAAAGAGCTTTTGTTGATGCCGTAGCCAGATCGTACGCTGCCATTCAAAGTACAGCAGCACACATAGAGGAAGCAAATGATAGATTGATCTCTAGAGGTATACCGGCTCTTGTACCTACTCATATCAGGACGTTGAAATGAATGTTTAGTTCATACATGACTCCCTTCTTTTCCAAACACAGTTGTATATTGCTGAGCACATCGATACCTCTGAGCGTCCAATCAACAGGCGCTCGGCAGATAGGTGCGATGGTAGATTTTCGGTTAATGCGATGCCGCCGAATGTCTAGTCAGGACATGCTTGCTTACTGAAGACCGAACAGCCAGGTTTGGGCCCTTTTTTATAGTCATTGTTGACAGCAAGAGCATTCGATTTGCGAGACCCCGCCGGCATTAAGATTCACGGGTTGCTACAATGGCTCCGCACTCACCGACGGAACCCGTCGGCTAGTTGCCCCGAATAAGAAATCCGCCACTCCAAATAAATTCGAGCTTCTCTCAGGATTTTGACCCTTCAATCGGTTGTCGTTTACAGTTGAAATCAAGAATAGAATATCAGCCAAGCTACCATATACGTGAGCTGGGTATCACCGAGCGAACACTTGTGCACTTGCCACTGTTCCAGTGTTTGTAGGGATAAACGAAAAAAATGGTTGAAAGACGGATGCAAAGAGAATTGAATGATCGCAAAATCTGTGCCTAAAGTCAGGTCCTTGATCAGTCCAGGCGCCTGCACCACTTGCCAGTTTCCACCCTACCGCCACCATCCACCGGTGCCAAATCCACCGCTAGTTCCGAAACCACCACCGCCGGTAACAGGCGCAGGCGTTGTCGCAACTTGTGGGGTATTTGTAATGGCGGCCGCTGGCGCATTGCTAGTACCTTCTTCGCTTGAAGCGGTTGTAGGGGGAAAAATTGTTTGAGGAGATTGCGTTGGTTCTCCTTCACTTTCTTTAGTGTCCGTTGGTGAAGGTGTCGGAACTGGATTTGGGATCGTTGGTGCCAAGGACGTGGGTGAAATTGTTTGCGGAGCTTGAGTAGGAAATTCTGTACTCTGTTCCATTCTCGTTGGCGAAGGTGTCGGTAGAAGACTTGTGATCGTTGTGGCCAATGATGTGGGTGAGAATGTTTGAGGAGATGGAGTTGGTCCCTCTGTTCTCTCTTCAATATCGGCTGGCGAAGAAGTGGGTACTAGAGTTGGGATTGTTGGTGCCTTTGTTATGTTGGCAGCGGGCGTGGTTGGGGAACTGTTTTCCGTTGGCTCCGACAGTTCAACCACATCGGCATCCTCTTTGGACACCAAAGCTCCGACTATTCCTCCTGTTAGAGCAGCCAGTGCCACGAGAGCGCATCCCAGACACACAATGAGCCATGTCATTGTGCGCCGGTCACGCTTCTGAACTTGGCTGGACGAAATCGAATCATTGGCCTCTCGGAGTAGTTGCGACTGTGATGGCAAATACCCGGTCTCGGGGTCTGTCTTCGAGGCATCGGGAAATTCGGCGTTATAGATTGCGGGAATGTATTCACTACCGCTTTCAGCCGTTTCGGGATAGTATCGAGGATCGTTTTGGAGATCATAATCGGAATCCTGGTACGGATCTCTTGGAATGTACTGTAGGCCGGTCTGATCACTCTCGTAGTCAGGATCGTACCCTCGCGTACCCTTCTCATTGCCGGAAACTCGTCCATCTCCGTAGTTCCCGGCAAATTCAATCCCATTTATACGAGGACTACCAACAGAGCTCTGCTCGTTTGGATTGTACTGCGGCTCGTGCTGATGTTGACGGGCATTGCTGCTGTGAAAATTTGGACTATCGCTAGGGTCCGGACGGCTACTTGTGCGTGTCAAATAATGGGGAATTGCCTTGCGGTTTGTGTCCATAGAACGGTACCCAATGAAATGTTCGGACGTATTCTTTTTCGGAGATGCGGGAGGGGAAGGAGGTCGCTGATTGATGTCTCGCGTCAAGTCTTCATTTGACCGCTGTTTGACAGTGTAAGGAGATGCTCCGAGCGCGGAATGCGCAAATCCATGGTCACTATCCTCTCCACTAGAGTCTTCATCGTCGGAACTAAAGGATACCGGTACAGGGAGATTGCAAATCATCGGAGGATCGGCTTGACGAGATTCTGCGACGTTGGTTTGGATCGTGGCGGCGTTCTTTGTTAGACCCTGCCGTCCTTTCCCCAGGTCTGGCTCACTACTTTTACCGGAAGTATCAGACCAACCGTCGTCAGATTCGTGCTCGGCATCGTGAGAATGAAATTGAGAATAGCCCAGAGCTTCGTTAACGGAGTTGGTTTCCCCGTCTGTAGCAGTAAGTGGCGCGTCCGTGCGCGGCGCCGACCACAATGGTCGATCCTTCTTCCGGATTTTGCTTTTCTTCTTTCTGCTGTGCTTGTCAGGGGGATTTCCAAATTCGGGAAGACTATTGTTGGCAATAGTGAAGTCTTTCGTTTTGCGAGACATCGTTGACAGTAATCAAAATAGACTGCGCATCCGATTGATTGAACTGGAAATGGCTCTCACAAATCGGAGTTCCAACAAACACTCGAGGAAAACGCGATGCCTGGACCTTGGGTCATCAAATCGCTCCCAAGAGAGTTTTCTTTGTAAACGGCTTGAGTCTTGGCGGACGAGCCTGTACATGATTGGACAAAAAGGTTGCTGCATCCGAATTTGAATCGAGGGCTGCATCGAAAGAATACTTTATCTATTAAACCACAAGAGGAATCACATAAAAGTAGTCAAAACAAAACTTAACCCTAAATAGTAGCGAGTCATCCAAACACTTGCTAGATGTCGGGGATCCGAAAGCAGCAGCATCCAAATGTCTGGTTTCTGGAACTGATCACAATCTGTCTCACTGTCAGCATTCTACCTACTAACCCATAAGCAAGCAATTGGAAAGCCTCGTATTGTTTGACCCCACCGGTACAAAGACAACAAGCTAACAGCAAACTACCCGAACAGAAAAGGTTTTGCTTACATTTCTTCAAATTGAAAACACAGCAACGGCTTGACAAGCGGCTTGTATTGTCAGTTCAAAACAAACAAAAGTTCCTTTCCATTGCTCACAATTCGCTCTACGAAGGAGACTGCTTTACTTTTACCCAAGTAATTGCTTATGGTACCAATGGATCCCGTTTCCAGTATTGTCGCGATCTCGGGCGTCTCCGTGTCACACGTTATATCGTTCAAACAACCCATCGTCGAATGAGACGGCGTCTACCCAACTCCTACCTTTTTTTACACAAGATCGAACGGAAGTGCAACTTTCAGTTTTGGGAAGGAGACAGAATCCGACAAATGCAGAAGCGATGCAGTATATACATTTGACGTAGGGAATTTAAAGTGACCTGTAAGTATATCCGGAATACCTTCACTGTCGATACGAAGCTGGCTTACCCATGCGTGTTCGATGTCCTTGCCAGAGTTATAAATTTTCAATATGCCACGTCGCATTCGTTGCCAATTTCTAGTCTCTTCGACAACTTGGGCGAAAGTGCTCTGCAAAGGAGGAGATTGCGATGGACTGTGAGCAAAAGGCTTAATATATGACTTTTGCTGACTGTAGTGCACCATACCAACTTTCATATACCGACTTGGAAATAACTTGAAATTAAAGTAATTTTTGTTATTTGAACAATCAAAAGGAATCTAATCCGGAGTAAGATAGCGCAAGTGCACCGTTCGTACCAACGCACCTACGACGGTCCATACAAGTCCATACAACCACAGCGTTCCCGCTTTAGAGCTCGGCTCCCCGTAAGCTTAGCACAGTGCCAATGGCACCCATGGCGACCCCAAGAACGCCAATGGTGGCGGCCGGTAAGGTTTCCTTGGTACGCTTGGTTTGAGATTTCAGAAACATAATGACGGGATAAACAAATACCAAGGCAGTACCAAAGGTGGCGCCACCAACACTAGCCACCAAACCCAGATCGGTCAATTGCGAAGCGGCCACTGTCACAACACCCAACAAGGCCAGAGTAACCTTGTTGAGAAGGCCTGCCTGAGAGCGTTTGCTTTCGTCCACCTTGAACAAATCGAGAATACCGTCCCGGGTTCCGACAAACAAGAGCGGATACGAGCAGGTAATGGAAACAGCCACGGCGATTCGACTGAGGCTGGCAACGACATCCGTGGCGGCGTAGTTATTCAAAATGAGCCCGTTCGATGCGGCACCGAACGTCAAAAAGCCAAAAGCCGTTATGGCTCCGTATATAGCCACAGCAGTTCCAAAACTCCAAGCAATCATGGTGTGGAAGCGGCGCATTGTATTGTTCTTTAGATCTGCAAGCAAATTGGGGGCCAAAAAGTGTGCGATAAAGGCGTTGGAGAGCATGCAAGCGAGGATGAGTGCTTTAGGGGTCAGCGCAGCAGCCGCTCCCGCCGTCCCGAAGATGGGGGTGGCGAGTTGTGTGGTGTAGTAGATGCCTTCGGGGGCGTAGGTGCCACCAAAATATCGGAATCCCATGGCTAGAGTAGTGTAAAGCATGCCGATAATGCCGACGAGGGAAAAGGGTGCCAAACTGGACAGATTTTTGAGCAAACAGAGGGGCAAAAGAACCGCGCCCGTGACACCGAGAAGCGACTGTGTACGGGTGACGGCAACTCCGGCTGAGGCCAGCAGGTTGACGAAAGTGTCGGCGAGAATCATGGAGTAAGACAGATTTCCAGCAAAGCAGTCGATGAAGCATGAGAATGCGATCAGCCACGAGGACGAAGTTCCAACCGTCTTGTCCCATGCAGCTGCGTATGAGCTGGTGTTAGTGCGTTGGCATACACGGCCAATGAGACCAAAGGTGTACGCACTGAGACTACCCATGAGAGCAACGAGGGCCAACGCTGGGATGAGCGCCGAAGGTGCGTTGCCAAAGACGGCTACACCATATGGTAAGCTGAGAACACCGGCACCGACAATGGACTTTACGAGATTGAAGACTTCATTGGGAATGGAGGCGGTACCTCCCTTTGAAGCGTCACCTCCACGCAGATCGCCGACGGCGGGGGGCGACACCAACAGGGCACTCTTGCTATTTATGCTACTGCGAGCGGGACTGGATCCGATCTTTTGAGACGTTACTTGGTCCCTCGCAAGTTTATTCTTGCTCGTTTTGTTGTTGCTGTTGGTAGAGACGTGAGACGTAGCACCCCCTCGAACATCAAACGGACGCACCAACGAAAGTGCTGACGAGGTCGCGAGGGCCGATGCCGACCAAACAACAGCGACCGAAGCAGAGCAAAGGAACACCGAAGAGCGCATGGCGGACAAGGAAGTTACTCTGGCGTAGGAGGGACGAAGGAAAAGACAGTCCGGATTCGAGTAGAGAGATGTGAAAGAAAGATCACTCGACGCTTGTCCGGTACCTTGAGGGGTGATTGTATAAAAAGCCGAGTGTCGTGTGTCTAGTAGGATTGCCGTTGCCTGCTGTATTTGCGAATGACGGACGTCTGACGGTTGTTGATGGCATACACCGGTATCCTGATCGAAGACGAGCGCTGGCTCCCTTACGTTTTGTCTGTGAATCTGGTACTTGGAATCGTACAGTCACAGTCTGTAGATTTTCGTGACGTCTTTCATCAAATGGCCATTTACTGTTAGAGATAGGACTTCTTCGGGTCACAGTCATATTCGATGGCTCACAGTAACATAAGCAAAATGACGCTTCTCCAAAGCCCCGTGCCAAGTCACAAAGCGAGGCCATCTCGATGTGTGCACATTTTGCCAGACGTTTCCTACCAGGAAAGGCACAACCCTGGTGCTCGGCGACTCCACGGTTCATTCTAATTCGTTTTTTAGGTCCTCGAAGAGTGTGGCTGCAAACTTTGATCATGATCTTTCCCAATACTCGGCAACTCACGGAACAGCAGAAAAACATCCGGACGTACCAACCTCTTCATGTCGCGAAGGAGGAGCTTGCCTTACTGAAGGACCAGGCCTTAATGGTGTCTCTTGCCAAAGAGCATAGTTTTGCTGCTGCACGATCTGTCTACGAAAAAGGAGCGCACTGTCAACCTTTCGCTACCTTGTCGCTGACAAATTCGACCAGAGTTCGCATTCAAGAATTCACACACGTGTCCGGTACGACCATGCAAGGTGATCAAGTCTCAGGATTTACCCGCAACTCCTACAAAATAGGGACAACTAAGATACAAGTGCTGTATGATGAAGACCAGTTGGTTCCTGCCACTTGCGAGTTTGGGGGAAATCCCGAGCCTGTTTTGGACGGCTGTTTGGAAGGTACGGGTGAACTCGTTTTGGCTGACGAGCAGGGAACTACACTCCGTTACGTGTACAATCCTAACGCCGATAATGCCTACGGTCGGACTATTCAGGGCTTGAGTTTACACGCGGACCGGCGCTTTCGAATGTCCCAACATGCCCCCGTTCCAGCTTCCCTGTCGCCGCCGATCGAATACTACGGTCAAGCGTCGTATGCGGATGAAATACTACAAATTTTGCTCCTCTCATCCTCAACAGCTGGAGCTTCAAATTCGACCAATTTTCGCCGAGGTAACTTGGATTTTAGTTCGATTGTCAGCAGTGACGCGCGAGCGGCCGCAATTGCCTCAGCGACTGGGCTGCTCACCTTGGGACACTACCTTGTGCGTGATTTAGAAATGGCTGTATACCAATGTCTGATAGAGGATTCCGACCGCGCTCTGTTAGCATTGGATCAGGCCGTAGTCCTCTACGGAGCGAATCCTAATAGCCCTGAACACCTTACGGCCCATTTGGCGGATCAGCAATGCCCATCATTTCGTACCTGTGCAGGAAAACGCGGGGTAGTCGGCCAATCCAGGGTCAATAGCGATATTCTTGAAACGATTCTACCAGCGCTCCAATCCGGTTTGGCTGCTCACCAGTGCAGCGTGGCGCGACGTGAAAAGGAACGTTTGACGGGAATAATCAAGGTTCCGCTGGTCCAGGCTGTACTGCAGTCCGCCTATCAAATGAGCTACCAGCCCGACAGCGCACAGGTCCACGCAGCACAAGCAGCAGTGTATGTTGCTGCGCTGGTACCGTTTTTAGATGAGTGTCAACCGCTAGATGCTACGATATTGTACGACAGCTTGAAGGTCGGACACGACACGTTCTCGTTTAGCCAAGTCAAGCAAGCACTAGAGAGAAACTACGGGTGTTTGAAAGTATCATGTTCACATGTTGGTGGATTGTGGAATAGCGAGAGCAAAACATATTTTGCGGGAGCTGAACCCTGCATTGATCCTGTAAATGGCGAAGCCGAGGAAGACGGACGCGCCCAAAAGAGCTGGTCCATAATGCTGGGACTCGTGACCTTGTTTATCTTGGGTTTCATCTGGCAAATACACCGTCGACGTCGGCGGCAAAGCGAGCGACATACCCGACAGAGGAAATCGTCTAATCCAGAGTACTACGACGACAGCGATTCCGATTTTAGTGATAGCGCCGATGGTCGATTTGCTTGACCAAGAACATACCTGTAAATTTATTGGTATGCTCAAAATTATACGGAAGAATTTCAAATGGATTTGGAGAGACAGATATCTACACGTACATGGCATCTTTTGCATTCGCATGCATTGGAACTTGAGCCGGTGAGTCTTTTGTAAATCGTATCATAGGGCTATCATGCACGTCTTGACATCAATGACATTGATTGTTGACTGTTACAGTAAACGAATCCTCTCTAGAAAGAGACAGACTGCGAAGCTCTACGAGGGTCGCAAGAAAATCTTTTAGTTAATGTATGTGCTCACGTGATCCTCGTGTTGGTCACGAGACAAATTGCTTCACTGTCCATAAGTTTTGAATAGTGTAACATAAGTATGTTGGTGTTCTATTGATTAACGCTACGACTTTCAAACGATAAGTTGGAGACTTCGATTTTTTCGGAATCCTCCACTAACTGTAGAGAAATCTTTGAGAGTCCAGTCCACATCACATGAGGAGCGATCTCGTTTCCATTTCTCGTTTGTGTGTTTTCAAGAACGTACTGAAAAGTTCCCACCTTGGCGTAAAGCCCAAAATTAGTTCTTTGTATCGCTATGAGGACGTTTTCCTGTTTGCTACTGGCAGTAGCTTGCACCATCAGCCAGTCTATTCAAGCTTCCATTATTCCATCCTTCAGCCGTACATCGACTTCGATTACCCGCCGTTCCAAGCGCCTGACGACGTCTACCCTGGCATTTGTGGATGGAAATCACGTCCGTGGGGGATCGACGAAAACCATCAAATCGTGTGCTGATGCTGATTGGAAGCTGGCTTTGAAAGCAGGAGTGGCGACGGCACTGGAAACCATCGGATTGGTTGGAGTGATTGCTGGTACCAAAACGCTCGCTTCCCGTTTTTCGGTTCCATTCCTGACCAAGATGGTCGGCGGGCTTCCTATTGTACAGTGGACTTCTCTTGGAATTGTTATTTTCGGGTCCAGTGCTGTAAAGAGTGTGACTGACGGCGGAGTATCAGTAGCTAGTGCTCAAGTCTTCAGGCCAAACGTTACCCCCGGCGATCCAAATTGGTATTCAAATCTTAAGAAACCTTGGTTTAACCCACCGGCTTGGGTTTTTCCTGTTATGTGGCTGATTGTGGCGAAACCGACGCAGCTCTGGGCGGTCTCAAGAGTCCTCAAAAGGACTTCGACGATCCCTTACTGGCCTACGCTGAGCGTCTACTGTGCACACTTATCATTGGGAGATACGTGGAATCAGATTTTTTTTGGATGTCAACGCATTCGGCTAGGTTCAGGAGTGATAACCGCCTTTTGGGGAATGTTGGCCTTTAGCTCCAAGCTCTTTGCCAACATTGACCCCACTGCAGGCTATCTTTTGCTCCCTACATTGGCCTGGGTCACGGTGGCTTCTTCCCTGAATTTTGCCATTGATCGCTTAAACGTGGACTAGTGCTGTCAGGCCGCACCGCTCAATACATTTAAGAAAGATAGTCGGATTGTCACTTGACATATATTCTTGAGTATCAGCAATCTATAGTCGAAGGTCGTCAGAGAGAACTCGTTTGAAATACTACGTTTAGTAAGTCTTTCGACCAAAAGTAAAGGCGCAGCAAACATAGTGACTTCTTAAAACGATGCCATCACCGCGGGCGACCTCATCGAATTGGTTGTTTAGCTTTAGAGACTTATCATCCAGCTTGCAAAATATACTTTTCGTTTGTCTACCCATTAGAAGCAAGCTTGGGGTTGTTGAGCAGAGCAATCGACATTGTAGAGCGGGGCTGCTGAACCAGTCAAACGAGGTTTCGAAATGCAGATATAATCCAATACAGATGAAACTAGGTGCAGCAAAAAGAGATGATATTTTAAAGTTTGACACTAGATTAAGCTTTGCAAAGCCAATCCAATCTCCCTCGCAATGATCAAAAGCGGTAGTCAGAAAGGTTTATCAGTTGATTAGACAAAAGGGCAAAGGAGGCCCTTCCGAAGTTGAAGGTATCATCCAAGCATTTCGCATCGCGCCGGCGTGTTTTTTTACGAGGCACTGGGCTGCAAGTGAGAAACTTCGTAAATCCACGCCGGGATAGCTTGCAATTGGATAGCGTCATCGTGAGCCCAACGCTTTGTGGTGACCAAGTCGCGTAGTACTGTTTCAGGCGTGATAGACGTATCGGCTGGAGGCGTGGTCAGCCAGGCTACAATTCCCGGGATATGTCCAGCACCAACGATGGCCACGACCGTGCATACAGGAGAAGCTGCTGTTGCTGAGGCCGATAATACTCGACAGCTTTGTACAAGCTTGGCAGCTAGCCATGCATCACGTTCTGCAATAATTACTGTGAAAAGGGTAGGGAAATGACGGCGCAGTTCTTTCAGACTTTCCGTGAGAACATCTGTTTCGTCCCGAAGCACAGACTGTAGCCACTCCTGGATTTCCTCCTTTTTCGGCTTTTGCCATGAGCTCCAAAGCAGACCTAGCAAAACCTTTACCTTGGGCCAAAACCCGAGAGACTCCCAGGCACGTACAAGTGTCAATTGTAGAGGACGATCGCCCAAAATCAAAGCACAAGATTGAGAACTTGTTCCAGTCGGTATGGATTGTTGCGCTTGCCAGTATTGGTATGCGGCCCGAAATTCGCCTCCCAGCTCTACTCCCAACTCGGATGCATAGTCTTCTTGGACAGAAGTCAACAAAACTGTGGAAAGAGCTTGAAGACGGGAGCCTCCCTGTGTGGACTGTACCTGCCGTATCTTTTCACGCATCGTGCGATTCTGGTGTGCCAATGCTTCTTCTTCGTGTTCGTCCTTCGCAGTTCCTTCAAGAAGAGGTATGCGAGCTTCACAAAGCTCAACGAAAATAGCGTCGGGATGCACATGACGGAGCAGAAGTTTAACTTCCTCGCTAGAATCGCTGGAAACGTGTGCCGTGCCCAACAAGAAGATCTCAACGTTCTTTATCCGGACTCGTTGCAATGTATTTTTCTTTAGACGCAGCGGTGGAGGCAAATGCTCCCTCCATGCCGGAATTGGCAGAGCTGCCGATGTATTCAAATCCAGATTCCGTAACCGATCTGCTTCTGACTGTGAATCCAACGCGTTTAAATGGGGTCCCTCTTCTATCAGGGAAGGGTTGGTGAAATCTAGAGTAGAATTAATTTCTCGGACATCCGCAGAGGAGTGCCTTGGCTGTGAACCTCCGCGTAGATCTGCTATGACGCTGCGGGCTGCAGGACTTTTGCTTGATTCATACAGTTTCGTTTGACGATGCCTATTCTGCACCTTCCATTGACTGTGAGCCGCTACCAGTTTCGCAGGCGATGCAACGAGGTACAGCGCACAAACAGCGATTGGCACATAGGACAGATAACCGCGAACGAATTGGTTCTTTCCCATCTCCCCTTTTACTGTTCAAGTCCGCACGTCAGCTTCTGAGTTTGTGATACTTTTACTGCCAGTGTTGGAGCGACGAAGCGGCTGTGGGCTTCTATATCATCGTTCTTGACGCTGCCAAAGCGTCGGTACAGAACATTTCGAGCTCCAACCGCGTTCTGCCCGTGTTCGGTTAACCCTCTCTAGTAGAGAGGGTTTATACCCTTCCTGACGTTGAAAAGGAGTATCCACTGTCGCTTGGAGACAACTCCGGGAGATCTATCATCTTTCATCTATCATGGATGCGTTGTCAGAACAGAAAAATGCTCCGATGGGAAAAATTTTCTTCAATTGAGAATAAGTGGAAAACCAGACTCTAAATAGATTCGATGAACCAAGAGATTTTGTTTTCTGTTCTATGTATACAAAATATCTCGTCGTCATAATATTGTTTATTGAATGGAAAATTGGATTGAGGTTCTCAGTTCGAACATTATGCCGAGAATCCTGAGATTATCTTTGCTCCGCGTCTCCAGGCTCACCGTGCGTGTTTGGTTCTCAAGTGGACGTAGATTTGCCCAGTGTGATGCCGATGCTGAAAGAAATAGGATTTTTAACACAAAATGCGCCGTACGGCTGATTCTCTCATTTTGAAATGCCTCCCTCCCGACGCACAAAAATTACACCGACGACAACAACAACAACAACAACAACAACAGAAAAGTGCCGTTGCGTCCTTTACCCTACCCAATTGATCAACGCTCTTTGATAGTGAGCATAGCACAATGATAAATTCTAACAAATGGCGTAGTCCAATTGCTTTTGACACAGACAACGAGGACGTTTCGGTGGAAACGGAAGGAAACACTCCGTCCGCAGCAATCACAGCAACTCCCCCAGCGCGCGAGGAATTGTTAGCGATCGAACCAGGGGTCCTGAATGACTTGATCCGAGATATGAAACGTCTGGCTCTGGACTCTCCACTACCTCTTACAGACGAATACGAGCGGGGAAAAGTGAGTCGAGCGGTAAATGTAATGTCCAATCTTGTCTGTCATCGAGTCTAATTCCACTTGCTCCTCTTTCGAACAGAAACAGCCAGATCAGCACGAAACGAATATCGAGTCGTCGTGCGACACAAGTGTTCCAGATGATAGTCATTCATCATCAGGACAAGGGTTTCATTACGACATTAATGAGCTAACAACAATATTGATGTCTCTCAATCGCATTATTTCCAAACACGAAAGTCGAACGGAGCAGCAATCTTCTCCCAAAGCTGCAGCCAACGAGAAGGAAAACAAGGTACGCTGTCTCGCTTGTGGGCATTCTGTCTCGCCTTTTTGGATTTTGCAATCTTAACACAAATTGTTCCCAGGTGGTAGACGTCGAATCATCGTCTCTGTCTCCGACAAACCAGAAGTTGAGTGACACCATTTGCTTTCACCCGCAACTGCAATTCTCTTCCATTGTCTCAGCCAAGGCGAAGGAAATGCAAGATTTTGAGGTTTGTTACAGGGACGTAGAATATGTGTCAAAAAAAGAGAGAAAAATCAGCAGATCGGTGAAAAAGGGCCTTTCAAAAGAAGAACAAGCCACCAAAGATGCTGCAAATCTCATTTGGGTAAAAAGTGGTCGCAAATCTTCACAACCTGCTTTTATTGTCAACAGTGGAACCAAACGGTATGATTTACATGGAAAGCCTCTTGTTCATATTGTCTGGTCTTTTTCTGAAACAGCAGATTGGGTGAATGCTGCCAAAGTTGATTGGTCAGATGGCAAAGAAAACGTTGCCACAAACATGTTCGATAAGCAGAATAGGATTTTCTATGGCATGGACAGTGATGAGGAGGACAGCGAGGACAAATAGGACACCAACTAGAATTGCAAGACCGTCGCAGAAGTGGCAACTATTGCCGGCGACACCTATGTTATGCCCATTGATCTGACCCTGGCTAGCAGCGACGATGAAGCCTAGCTTGTGATCAATAAAAATATGGCGGGGAGATGAGGTTCACTTTCGATACGGTAGAAGTGATAAAATATAGCAACACACAATGTAACACTTTGATAGTACAATAAAGATTAAATTGCTTACTGTTAGCCAAACATATTTATTGTTGGAACATCTAGCTAGGATTTGCTACCTCTAACGCTTAGCCTCATTTCCACTTCCTCTTTCCTGAGCCAGTTGTATGGCAGACGCAGTGGCTAAATGACTGTCTTCATTGGGTTCATTGCCCATGTGCGTGTACGCGGGAGGAAAAGACGAAGCGCCTCACAGGAAAACCACACAATTGTTACCTGCACAACTAATGTAAGAAAACTGCCCGAGGTTCCATCTTGCTCAGGCTCTCGTGACAACCCAAGAGGAAATGTATGAGCGGCATTCGTCTGTGGCTCAGCCGATTGAGATGGCTCGGATGGAACTGCTCGACGCCGAGCTGGAGTCAAAGGATGAGGAAGAACCGATTAATTTCATCTTCTTGTTCCCGACGGTATTTCATGGTCAATAATCGTTCAGTACGCTCTGAACTGACTGTGAGAAGGAAGCCTATTGCATAAGAGAGATCTGTTACCACAAACGAAGGGGGATGAGTAGCAGGGTGGGAGCAATGGTCCCTTAGCGGATTCTATTCGGTAAAGGCCGTCGTACCTGTACACTTTGACTTTGACTTCCGACCGCTTATCTTTGCGCCTGCTTTGTTCTTGTACAAAGCCAAAAAAGTGTCATCCTCGTGATCCCGAGAAACTGTTATCGCATCAAAAACCTATTGCTTTGTTCTCACTTACGCTGCGCTGTATGGATCTGTAGAACAGAAGGTTGATATGAAAGTGAGTGAGGGGTGCAATTCTTTGGAACTTGCACAAGCACCATGTCGGTTGGACTACCTCAACTGACAACGCCTCCGAACGGAAATCAACGACTCTTCGACAAGGATGTTCCTCGTAACGACACTGTCTTTGACAGTGCGCAACAATGTGGGGCCAGGCTACAATTCCTGGGATATGTCCAGCACCAACGATGGCCACGACCGTGCATACAGGAGAAGCTGCTGTTGCTGAGGCTGATAATACTCGACAGCTTTGTACAAGCTTGGCAGCTAGCCATGCATCACGTTCTGCAATAATTACTGTGAAAAGGGTAGGGAAATGACGGCGCAGTTCTTTCAGACTTTCCGTGAGAACATCTGTTTCGTCCCGAAGCACAGACTGTAGCCACTCCTGGATTTCCTCCTTTTTCGGCTTTTGCCATGAGCTCCAAAGCAGACCTAGCAAAACCTTTACCTTGGGCCAAAACCCGAGAGACTCCCAGGCACGTACAAGTGTCAATTGTAGAGGACGATCGCCCAAAATCAAAGCACAAGATTGAGAACTTGTTCCAGTCGGTATGGATTGTTGCGCTTGCCAGTATTGGTATGCGGCCCGAAATTCGCCTCCCAGCTCTACTCCCAACTCGGATGCATAGTCTTCTTGGACAGAAGTCAACAAAACTGTGGAAAGAGCTTGAAGACGGGAGCCTCCCTGTGTGGACTGTACCTGCCGTATTTTTTCACACATCGTGCGATTCTGGTGTGCCAATGCTTCTTCTTCGTGTTCGTCCTTCGCCGTTCCTTCAAGGAGAGGTATGCGAGCTTCACAAAGCTCAACGAAAATGGCGTCGGGATGCACATGACGGAGCAGAAGTTTCACTTCCTCGCTAGAATCGCTGGAAACGTGTGCCGTGCCCAATAAGAAGATCTCAACGTTCTTTATCCGGACACGCCCCACTGCGAAGTCGTTATTGTTGCCCTTACCGATTCCGGCACAGTCTCCGCATCCCCAATCGCTACCCCGCCCCTCCCACGCCCCCTTGAATGCTCGGCTCCATTCACTTTTAGAGTAAAGACAGCCAATCGGGTAGCTACTTACTTGCTTTCTTTGCTGTTTGCGTTATACCAGGTATCGCAGCTCGCAAATTGTCGAAGAGTTCGGACACTGAGCGTAGAAATTGACCGTGCTGATTCGGTCCCATCGCCCAGGGACTTTTTTCGATCTCACCTTTGTTGCTCTCTCTAGGTAGTAGTAGAGTCCGTGTTCAGAATGTGTTCAGAATTCCATAGGGAGAAATACGTTAACAGTAAAGGGGATGTTCGAAGTTGAACTCACGATCAAAAATCTTTCAGATTAAACAATTAACCCTCTCGTTATATGAACTTCCCTGGCCGACCCAAGCCTATTCCCGACCCAAGCAGATTGTGCGACAAGGCGACGACTTCTTTTTTGGATCACCGTCACGGAAGAGCTACAGCAAGGGGAAAAAGTCGTTCGCTACGCTAGAAAGTTGGTCCCGATATCGTTCACCTGCGGTCAGACCCACCGCCACAACGAACGCACAATATATTCACAACACTCAACCAATAGACTCGTTGACAATGCCGGAAACCCGTGATAAGAAGAAGCGCCGCAAGCTCTGCATCCCCCCCGTTTGCTCTGCTACCGGGAACACTTCCGAGAATCCTAACATGGAAGCCGGTGCAGGTGAGCCAATCACCCAAGAAACGCAAATAACACAAACAGTACGAGATCGGAATGAATTCTCTTGTTTTACTAGGTTCATGTCTTTCTTCAACCCATTGAATGTCGCTCGTATGCGGGAACGCAGCGACGACGATGAGTATGATGACAGTGAGTGGGAAAGTCGTGCATCAATGTTGTCACGCAAGCGGAAGCCGATTCGCCCTCCCAGCAGCGACGATGATCGTAAGCCCGCCGCAAAAACTCCCGGCAATGGTACCGCCACAGCCCCTATAGACCTAACCGGCACCAGCAGTAACGGAACAAGTGGTACAGTCGATAGTGTGAAGGGACAGTCCACTTCATGTATTACTCCTCGTCCAGTTGATCAGATGGACCTGGGCACACTGGAGGTACTGGCAAGATTTCCCTCCTTGCTGGCAGGGGGAAGGTTTTGCAAAGATGTGCTTGGTGTTTGGAGCGTCAGGAAATTCCAAAATGCTATGGGGAGGGGCCATCCTGATGCTGTGACGTATGCAGGTTTCATCTGGAAGAGAATGGGGCAGCCTGACCTGGACATCAATAACTTGCCTCCGGCAATAGAGGAGGCCCGGAAGTTTCACCTTCTGGCACTAGGCAAAGTTGTTTGACAAAGGAAATCCAGCACTGGACCTGTGTTGAGAACATTTGACAGCATAAGTGCAGCCTCAATTGCAAATGATTTAAATTATTCCTGTCTTTGGAAAGCCATTCTGCTGTCGGAAGGACATTGTTACTTTTCGCAGGGATTTTTCTGGAAGCTGGTCTAGCCTGCTGACCAAAACAAAAAGAGTTCCGACTGTGAAGAAGGATAGGCAAATGGCTTTTGATTGGTGTTGTGGTTGACCTGACTGTGATCAATAGAAGCCACGAGAGGGCTGATGGGAGAGCTTTATTCTATTATAATCCAGAAATTAGACAGGTCAATAACAGCCTAGGTAGCAAAAGACAATATACACTACAACAATTCATATCATATTTTGTTCTAGCTCTCTTTGTCAATGCAGCTACTACAACACTCCACGAAACAACGCAGGAGGTCTTTCCCCGAAAATCCACTATCTAGGATTAGCAGGGGTGTAAATTGCACTATTTGGGGAAAACTGCACTAGTTCTAACAAGTATTCAATTTTTGCTGGATAAACTTTTTACAGCTAATAAGGTAGCTGATATTCAATAATCTGTGGTTAATCACGACGATTGTTTACAGCATTTGCAATTCATAGTAAACTAATCAATCCTCTCCCAAAGCGCTAACTGTAAGTTCCTTCGTCCCACAGTTTTGGGCCGTTTTAGATCCCTTGAACGAAAGTTGAAACAAAGAAAGGAGGAGTATAGAGCGAAAGCCAATGCGTCTCCTGCTTCCCAAACAACCAAGCCGACGCCATCGTCCCGACAGGGCGAAGCCGGGAATTCTTACGAACCAAAAAAAAGGAATCGGCAAAGCCTGAGACGAAAAAGTCGTCGTCATCATCAATTCACGACAAACACAACAAGATGCATCGGAAATACCGTCAAAGGCGAAAGGATTTGGCAAGCCTTACGACCAGTAAAGAAGCCGCCAAGGCGAAACTGGAACGTTCCCAGCGGAAAAACGTAACTCTTTTGGATGCACATTGCAGGCGTCTTCAGAAGATTGCGGAATAAGGTGACAGGAACGCCAAGTCACTGTCTACGATTCTTCCTACGAAGCAAAATGACGGAGCAACTTTCGTCCGAAAGGGACATTTTGGAGCAGCCGCTGAAAAAGTGCAGGTAATTTGGCACTGGCAGCAAGCCTGGCAACAAATGCCAAGGACTTGTCAAACAGCGCCTGGCTTTGAACAGGCGCGTCAGCGAATTGGAACAACAGCTTGCGTTGCTGAATAAAGACCTGGCTTTGAAGACTGTGGCGTGCTCCGAAGAAACAGGGCGAATGTCCACCACCAAAGCATAGCTCGAGAAAGTGTTGGCCAGGAACAATGAACTTGTTGAAGAGAACGAGAAGAGAGAAGCTGGTATTCGGGGACTGGTAGATTGCGCCAACAAAGCCGAGAGGGAGGCTCGAGAAGCAACAGGGAAACTCAATAATCTGACACAACAGTCCACCGGAGATCTGAGCACTGCCTCTTCGTCGTCCACTGTGAATCAATTGACTCTGAATTCCCAAATCTCTGTCCTGGAATCCCGATTGGCGTGTCCAGTTTGTCACTGCCGAGACAACGAATGCATCATCATTTGCTGTCGACACATGCATTGCAAACAGTGCGTTGACTGTGAGGAACGTATTTCGATCCGAAGCCAGAAGTGACTAACTCGGACACCGGCGTACGTCAGGGATACCTACACTGTGGGGGACAGCGGCAGACCATTAGTATCAATACACGCCGGACCGCAGTCCAATTAAGCTAGGTCAACGAAAATAGCTATGAAAAATTCCCCCACAATGGTCATTCTTTCTGCTACATCCTAGCACGAGTTACTTGGGTCATCGGAATACGAGCACGACTTGGCCAATTTCAGGCATTGTAGGAAAAGGAACTACCGAGCATCGCTAACTAACTGTAGATTCTGCTTCTCACTGTTGACTAGCTCCAAATTTTGTTGCGCAAACACCATAACACACATAGGTAGTAGGGAGGAGTCATCAGTCCTTTTTCCGTTATGACGCGTTCGCACCTGGCTGGTCTTTGTAGCAATTTGGACCAACTAGTTCGCTGGCACGCGTGTGTCATCGCGACTAACAGTAAGCCATCCAACCATTTCACCATTCCGAGTCCCTTCTGACACACCTCTCCAAGTAAATCCGAGTCTGTGAGAGCGTGCGGCGCATCCAGTGTCTACATACCCATTCGAAGTCTGTAGCGGTCCTTCCCTTTCTTGTGCGTCGGTCGAGAGACGGGAACCGCTGCTCGTTTCGATACCGGGAGTGTGGGGTGAGTGGGGTTGCGCAAAAACCAAACGAAGTGGACTGTGAAGGTCACCCGATGGGACAGTCCGAGTCCACAATAACTTCCCCCCCCAAAGGCACCTCGAGCAATCCACTCGAAGACGGCGGAGCGTCCGCGTCCTCCTCCTCCTCCTCCTTCACCACTCGCCAACCCCGGACCGCTACGAATCTCACGATGTCGCCCCCCCTTTCTCCTCAACCTCGTCCCAGCGGAGGAACCAATTCCCATTGGGAAACTTCCGAAACCGGCGCCTCCCAGGGTTCGGACGGGGAAGTCGTCTGCCACGCCTGCGGCTTTGAAGCCTCTTACGTTCCGGAAGGTATGTTGCACTGTGAACGCTGCCGGAACGTTTCCTATTGTTCCCTACATTGCCAACAGTGGGATTGGACGTCGGGCGGACACTCCGATCTCTGTGTCGACGCTCGGTCAACGGCTCACGAAGACAGTACCACCGGGAGTGCCAGCAACAACAACAGTGGCAGTGGAACTACTCGTCCCTCGGAGGATTCCACCCTCGTCTCCATGGATATAGCCAACGTATTCGGACCCCGAAGTGTCGGATCTGCCTCCACTCCCGCACCCGCCCCCGTGAATCGAGGTGTCCAGCGGAGACCGGAAACGAAGGAAGGCGGCCTCGGGGCCTACCTCCACGCGCACACCCCGCGTACCACCCCACCAACTCCACTCGCATCCCGGTACAATTCTCCCAACGACCAGGACCTCGACGACGATGATCCGAACGAGGGGTCCATTGTATTAGTATCGGACTCGGAAAGTACCGACATTCTCGGAATGATTCAGGAAGAATCCGAAGGAAACGAAGAACCGGAATTGCAAGGTTCCTGGCGATCACGGGACAATCCGTTCCACAAATCCGCTTTGGGAGAAACCTCGTACGACTCGGAACGGGACGAACGGGAACTCATTCTCGCCACGGCCCCCGCTGCGACGGTCCGGGACGCCCACGAACACGCTCAAAACAACAACAATAACACCGTCACCGCAACGGCATCTTTCGCCAGCCCTCAACGAGATTCGCTCAAGGCCTTTCGGGCCGTAGCGTCCGAAACCACCAACGTAGAGAGCCACGGCAAACATAGCCTCAAAGGCTTTCGACACGCCTACGATGATGCCCCGTCGAAAGAAAAGATCGCTTTCTCACACACACTCATCCGCCACAGTGATACGGCCGATGACACCATGAGTACCACAGGATCTCATCCTGGCCAAGTGAATGAGGCTACTGCGAACAGGACAAACCAGAACGCGACCGCCGTCACGAATTTGGCCCTCAAAACTAGCATCAACAAAGCTTTGCGAGATTTCGAACGCTTGTATGGAGAGGAAGCCGCACAGCTGGCTGTATTGCAACTCACCCAAGGTCTAATTACTGAAGACGACGTTATTGAACAAGCCAGTCAAAGTCCGGACGAGTCAGAACAGTACAATGAAACCACAACCGAGTCTGGGGACTCATCCCCAGCAGATCCGAAAAGTTCACCAACGATTGTAGACCAGAGCCTGTCAAGTTGGGGCTTGTCCGGCATAGCGTCGACTGAGGGGTTGGACAAGCCATCCGCGCACAGCACATCGTCCCTGATCACAGAAAATATGTCTCGGGACTCCAAAAATGCTGCTACCTTATCGTCATCCTCGTCGTCGCAACAGAATGCGTTGGCCTTTGCAAGTCCTCATTCCGTTGGGGCCACCACCACAGCCGCATCTACGGCTCCGCTTTTGACACCCGCTGAGCCAGAAGACGAAAGTGCTTGCAGTGACGGATCCTTGTGCACACCTACTGAATCGTCGGTACAAGCAAAGCCATTTACGGTCCATACCCCCCGGTATCTTCAGTACCGCAATTCCTTGTCCAAATCTACCGCCAAAAGTGGTTTGCCAGGAACGACAGCTGTAAGAGTTGCACACGACAGTGATACAATTAAAACCCAGGATACAAAGAATCGTGCAAACCGACAAAAGGAGCCTACCCAGAACGGAGCTGCCTTGGTCGGTGAAATAATAGAAGGTGCCGCTGCCGTGGGCACCAAAAGGACACTTAGCCCCAATGACCCACCAGAGCAGCTAAGGGAAGCGTCACGAGTCGTGCCGCCTCCTGCGATTGTGGCGACTCCGACGGAGACGTCTAACCAAGATTTTCCACCGTCTATTCATGAAGAGAAGATCGCATTATCCATGCCCCGTTACCTGACGTATCGCTCGTCGCTGGCCAGATCAGTCGACAGAAAAAGCTTTTCTGTCCAGCTTTCTGCGCAAGAACTTGAATCCTATGAAGTTGGCCAGTTAAGAATGCCGGGCAATGGAAAACACAATAATTCCGATGTTCCGGCGGTAGTCGCTACGGTTCAGGACAACATACATGAAACGGAAAGGGCCAAGACGGCGACGGTAGCTGCCGAGATGTCGAGCAATTACGAACTGGGGAATAATGAATTCAGGCAATCTTTGTCTCCATCGCAGGTAGAAGTTGAGGCTAATAAGATGAGCGATAGTACAGGACTTGCCGATGCTATTGGCGGAATTGCAGCCTTGGGGTCGGGGGCTGTTGCTCTGGCAAGCACGAAGAAAAATTCTGACAATAACCAGGTAATATCCAATGTGTTGCTTGCAGATTCAGAGCTGGGTCTGGAATCCCAGATGGTGCCGATCATGCGAAAACTGTCACCGAATGCTATTAAGGAAGGGGCACCGTCTCGTGCGGAGAGCTTTTACTCTCGCTATCGGGCCTCGTTGGCTCAGAGACTTTCCCAACTCTTTATTGTAGAAGATGCGATGTTGTCTGGCGATGACTCGGACGATTCTTTGAATGCCGACGAAGAGCGAGAACTCACAGACCAGCTTTCTTCGTATTTGGAGAAGGGGAATTCCAAAAGAACCATTGAAGAGAATGCATCTCGACCCGGCGCTTTGGGACACAAGAGCTACGATGGAATGAACAGCTCCTGGAGTGGTTTCGACGAAGAAAATTCTGTGGACGCAAACATCGACGGCTCTCGCAGCAGCGAAGTCTGCGAGCGAAAATTTCAGACAGCCTTGGTTACTGACGCGGGTGCAATCAATTTGCGAGAAGCTCGAGAAAGCGCTCGAGCTGAACAAGCTCGAAAAATTGAGCTTGCCAGATCAAGCTCCAAACAAGTCATGTACCAGTCCGTATCTCAAGACTCGAAACCCTCCAAAATGACAGAGAGGCGCGCAGCTCCTCTCACAGTAACCAGGAATCAAGAAAGTTATAGTGAGAAGCGGATAAGCCGAAGCAATTCCAGCTCTTCTGTAGAAGATGCTGAGACTGCGTTATCTGCAAAACGAAGAGCGCCAGCCCCCATCAGTAGTCAATGTTTTGCTCCGAAAGTAGCAGAGTACAGAAATCGGAAACGTTGTGCGATGCTCGGCTTCATTTTCCTTCTCGTGGTACTTCCTCTCGCAATTGGACTTGGGGTTGGACTTCGTGGAAGCAATAAAAATCGCTCGACTAACTTTCTACCAGACACACAACCCCCAGCAGGATCAAACCCAACTCCCTCGCCTGACACGCAAGAACCTACGAATTTTCTGCGTACGCGGGCGCCCTCGCAGTCAACGGACGATACACCAGGATCACCGACCATTAATGCTCCTACGCAAAGCCCAACAGCTCCACGAATGGAAACCCCCATCGTTTTGCCAATTGAATCTCCTTCACCTTCCAATCTCAACCCGGTATCTTCGTTGGTTCCCTCCATCGCGCCCACTCCAACAGTTTCTCTATCAAACGCTCCTAATATCATGGATTCATCCCAAGCCCCAACGGTACTGTTGCTAAACCAAGAGCTCTTCAGGATGCTAAGCGATTTGTCTGAGGACAATGGAGCAAGCATCCTTCGCCCCTTCACACCGCAGCGCCGAGCGTTCGAATGGCTTGCATCTACTTCAGACCTCGACACTTTGTCCAACACACGAAAGGTTCAGCGATTTTCTTTGTCTGTGTTCTTTTTTACTTCGAATGGTAGCCTTTGGCGTAACAATTCTGGATGGCTAACAGAAAGTGATGAATGCACATGGTACTCGAGGTCTGGGCGCACAACTTGCGATGGCAGTGGAGTATACCTGCACTTGGAATTGGGAGACAACGATGTGGCAGGAAGAATTGCCACAGAAATTGGTTTGTTGACAGGACTTCGACGTTTGGACTTGACAGGTGGTAGTGGAAGTCGCTTGAGCAGCACACTACCAACGGAGCTCGGAGTACTTTCCGACCTTGAGTTTGTGAGTTTCCGGAACAATTCCATATCTAGAAGCATACCGATCGAGTTGGGTCAGCTTACGAGACTCCAGCATCTTGACTTGAGTATGAACGTGCTTAGAGACTCGATTCCGACAGCCTTTGGTCAGCTGGCAGCCTTAGAAACGCTTGATCTAGGACACAATACTCTTTCCGGCTCCATCCCTACTGAGCTCGGCCGGTTGTTGACTGCGCGAAGTATCAAGCTGAACAATAATATTCTTACTGGTGCATTGTCCACTTTTATTGGTCAACTTTCTGAATTGGAATTGCTTAACCTTGCAACGAACCAGGTGTCGACCATCCCGACCGAGCTCGGACAGCTCACCAGCCTTGCATCTTTTGATTTGCATGAGAATAGGGTGAGGGGTCGTTTTCCTACGGAAATTGGCTTCTTGACCCGTCTTCACTTTCTGGATCTCAGTAACAATGCCTTTTCTGGCACTCTACCCACGGAGATTGGGCTATTGCAAAATACTCTTCGCCAACTGAACCTTTCGAATAATCGATTTTCAGGGGAAATCCCTATTGAAATAGGAAACCTCGTAGGGCTCTTCAGCCTGCAGATGCAATCGAATCGATTCATAGGTTCCGTTCCTGAAGAATTTGATGGACTGCTATTGATTACTACTATCCGCATTGACAACAATGATCTCTCTGGCATGGTGCCAGAACAAGTTTGTGACCACTTCTCGAATCGATTACCAAAGTTTTACTTGGATTGCGGAGGTAGTCCCGCCAAGTTGTCTTGCCCGCCAGGAACTTGTTGTACTTACTGCTGCGAAGAAAGCACTGGATGCGAGTGCGTGTACGCTGGTACCAGCTTTCAATTCTTGTGTTAATGCAACAAAAGTGCGAGGGTTGCTACCTAACGTAGCTTGAATTTTGTTTTCGCTTTCCCTATCCTTCAGGAATAAATGTGAAAATTTGTAAACTGAAAATGTAAGTTTTTTTATTTCGACGCTTCAAAGAAAACGACTCGAGACCTTCAAATACGCACCAAAGGGAGAAGCAAAATAGTCTTTACAGTAATACTACTTTAGTTCTAGAGTAAGGGTCAGGATCGTTGGTGCGCTTGAACCACTAATGTCTAACAAAAAAGCAAGCCTTGACATTAAGGTTGACTGTGAAGTGGACGATGATGGAGCTAATTACGAGTGACCGTGGTATTACAGCGGCAAAAAAATTGGGATAACAACATTTGGAGTCGCGCTTTCTACATGACAATTTAATTTCATCCGGCGGAACCGACGGGATGCAAGTTTACAGTTACATTTACTCCTCTCCACTTGTATGCTATTACACATTGAATCCGACTAGAATCACTTGCATCACGTATTAGACTGTAGAATATAAAAGATAGATATGTTTGATTGGAGAAAACGCTAGACTTCTTAACCTAGTGCCAGTAACAAAAAGAACTTGTTAGCACCTTATTTCTGTAGCCGAATATGAGTTCTCAGGGATGTTGGTTACAGCGGAGCTGGGACGTTTTGTAGTCGTATTGCTGGTCTTTCGGGGCGTATATAGGAGCGCTACAATCGTTACAGGGTGCGCTTTTTATGGTTTGTCGGATCCTTTGGAAAAGAAAACAATGTAAGAAGCGTAGTTGTTGATCAACAAATCGTATTTGCAGAAAAGATATTTGATTGCGACTCCATATTGCTGACTTGGTACAGCAAACCCCATTCGGTCTCGCTTGCAGGTGCCATTCCAGTTGGCAGATTCAATTCTAATGTATTAATCATGAGTATACATACATTATGACAGACTGACTGCATTTGCGCAAAAAAGCTGAATGTACAACCAATCAAAATAGCTTCTATACAGATAATCTACCTATACCGAATAACGCTCGGATTGTTCGTCCGCCTTCTCTATGTCAGAAATGTCGCCGAGCCTGTTGAAAAGCTCTCTGTTGCTCCACTCCAGACTTTCGATGCACTTTTCCAGTTCACACAGCCTCGGTTCGAGCTTGCTCATCAGGGCGCTCAAGTCTCCCTGAGGTCTTTCCTTGTATTCCACAGACTTTGAGACTTGCAGATACGGTTGACGGGGCACTTCGGTCTTCTGGTATACTGTGTCCCCTGCATTCAGGGTTTCAAGCATCACGGGCGATCCCTCGTCCGATCGAGCGTAATCAGAATCGGTATCTGCTTCCCTGCGTTCAGAAATCAAAGCGTAAGACTCCGAAGACCTACGTCGTGACCTGCGCTTTCGGTAGTCTCGCAAGGCTTGCATCAACGTCAAGACGATATCGGTTTCGTCTATAACTTCCTCCCACACTGTTTCTTTTTTGCTCTTTCTCAAGAATCTTCCTCCCATTTCTTTAATGACATGAATAAAACGCTCTTGTACGAAACGCCGGTGTGCCGCCGCTCCTACTTGCTGACTATATTCAAGCCAGTGTCGCTCAAGTAGAGCATGGTAAATGCTGTGCTGTCTTCTGTTGTTGAGATTGCCGCCACGACCAAACACGACATCGCACGCACGAGGATCATTGACCATATCGAAATCGAATCACAATGATAGTTGACTGGGAAGGTCTTGATCTGGAATCATCGCAGATCAAGAAATGCAAGGTGATGGCACAAAAGTTTCGAATAGAAAACGTCGGGACAAAGTTTGTGTGTGCTATGGTACGGTCGTTTCGTATTTGTTATGAAAATGACTAAGGGTAACCCTCCTCTAACTTATGATTCGTTGTAAACCCGGATTTTGGTTTGCGAGGATGACCTGTGACGTAGTCATTGGGGTTGTCCTTCGGTCATGAAACTACTCTAAACCTGGGTCACATTAAATAAACACTTTGCAAGCTATACTTATATTCCTTTACATGCTTTGTTGATCAACATGCAAATTGATTGTCACCGTGTGTGTGGGTATGGTCAACGACGCAAATAATTCAATGTAGTCCGGAAATCAAGCTGAATACAAAATGTACGGCCTCGTGGATATCAAATCAATGAACGGACAACCCATTCAGCATTGACAATGCTTACTCACCCACACAGCCTTGACAAAACACCAGACTGCCATGAGTTACTATTCATGTCATGGAGTACTACCTTAGTGCACCATGTGGATAGAAAGCTGTTATAAACAGAATTTTGTACACAGATGTGTGCATTGGTACAAAGAACTTGAAATGTACCAAAGAAACCTCAGGAACTGTTAAATTCTACTTGTTGGCAATGCTCTTCTCAGGTTGGACAGCAAATACAAGGATCTATGCATGAATAGCAGTGCAGATCAAAGAACTTATGAAACATTGATTGAAAATTTAGTGCTTTTGGTTAGTTCTCGTTTCCCAATTCTGCCCATACAGGACACAATCGTCAAAAACGAAGACGACTCGAGACCTCCCTTATGGTCACTGTAAATACACTCCAAAGGTATGAGAACAAGAGTTTGTATAAGGTAAACCTTACCCTCTAGAGAAAAAGTTCAGGTAATTATCCTAACGACCCAAAATGGTGATTATGTGTAATGAAATTTACATTAGGCGACCGAGCGCCTATAGAGTCATCAAGATTCACTGTCGCTTTTAATACTAGTGCTTGATTTACGGATCTTAGTGTTCTATGAACGAAAAGAGACATCTAAGCATACACGCATTATTACTTTATAGAAAGGTAAGTCTACCGTCCTTCAATACAATAAGACTAAGAAACACATTGCTCTGGAGCCATCCCACCCGGACTCTTTCGCGCCGTGGCCTTTCTAACTGAGAAAGACCTTGGTGTATTTCCTTCCTGCAATAGACCATTTTGTGTCCTCGCCAGCAGAGTTGTAACCATTTGCTCGGGACTTCGCGTCTCCCCGTGACGACGCCAGAAGAACCCCGCAGCCAGCGGTTTCTTGCGCTGGAGGGCATCCCGGATTGTCGTTGGGGCAAGACCCAGTTCCTCCTCCGCTTCTTCAACTGATTGGAAAGAACGCAGAACTCGATAGTCGTTGCTTGCACAAAGATCCAACTGCTCAACGGGCACGGCGATTCCAGTCGACTGGGTTTTCCGACATGATGCGGGCGTGCGCCGTTCACCGAAACGACGCCAAAAAAATCCGTTCGCCAGGGGATACTCACGCGAGAGAGCATCACGGATTGTAGTGGGGTTCACATCCTGATCCATTTCCGCTGCTTCAATAGAATTGTACGTTCCCAATACCAAGTCTACGTCAAACCGAATTTCCAGTTGTTCCACTGGAACCAAAATCTTCGCCACTGACATGCCATTGGCATTAAGTCCTCTACAAGGCCCTTGTGTATCTAAAACACGGCGCCAAAAGGACCCACCGGCAAGGGGAGAACTGCGAGAAAGCGCATCGCGTACAGAGGTTGGCCGAAGCCCTCTGGCAATTTCCGCTTCTTCGGCAGAATCAAATTGCTTCAAAACGCGACCGGACCGAACGTCTATTTCTTCAACACCGGACTGATGTGTCCGGTTTTCTGGCGCGGCTCGAAGTGACCCAAACACAAGAGGTTCCGGGATTGTGAACGCTCTACTGGTATGTCTGTCCATCGAAGAGGTTGACCTTGCCCGCCCCCGTGCTGAATGCGCAAAATTTCTCGACTGGAGATTTTCCCGTGGTAGCCTCCACTCCATTCCATTTATAGGTTGAGACGACATGATAACCTTCCGACTGACCGATCCGCGAGCCCAGCCCATTGCCCTCTCCGCGGCTGTAAAGCTAGAGAAGGATTTCTTTTCCCCTGTACTTGCGTTCAGCAGATCAATAAATCGACCACCTGCAGTGACCGCATCTTGCTGCAAATCTGGTTCTGTATGTGGGAAAAGCTCGGTTGTAGATTCGTTGGGTGTCTGTACCTGATCAACGTAACGATAAATTTTGCCATTCACTTCTTTACCAGACTTGATCCAGGCGGAGATGGTGGACGGTAAAACGCCGGCATCCATTGCGGCAATCAATCTCGTCTCCAAAGTGCGAATAACTTTTTGAGTGCCAGCATTGATTACTTCCACACATTTGAAGGGAGTGACGGGTAAACGTATCCATAGGTAGCCTTGACATCGGACTTCTCCTCTCACTCCGTTGGAACTAAATTGCTTCGTCAAGATTCCATGTGATAAGCCACAACTCCTCTCCGCGTCGGCGAAAGATGGGTACGTTTTGAGAAGGTTTCTGCTGCGACTGCATCGCCTTTCCACGGGTTGTCTTAAATATGAGCGAGCATGCGACGCCGCACGATCAGACTTTGGAGGAGAATGTACCTTTTGGGGTTTCTCGGAGCTCGAAGATTTACGTCGAGCACATGCGGATCGCTTCGTTGTGAGCTTGGTCTTTGTTTTTCGCACAGGTAGCTGCACCGAGGATTTACCTGCGCCTCCGTTGGCGCCATTGACGTCAAAGGTAAACAATACGGGAGGGCAACTCGTTCGCTTGGCACGGTTACGATCCGTCCTTCGTAAAGTTTCGTACATGGAAGACAGGACGACTCGAAGCTCTCTTCTTTGCTCTTACAGACCTCGAAGCTCTCTTCTTTGCTCTTACCAACAATACTTCAACGAAAGCGCCGCTGTCACAGTCAATCAAATCAATACAACAACTTTCGGTGATTCGTCGAATCTCCTTGGGGGAGGAAGGCAGGAAGGCAGGTAAGAAAACTTGTATACCTTTGGACTGTGATTTTGGTGGATACCAAAAAAAATATCGTTCTCCCAACTACCACACGGGGCAACATCTGCCGCAGAATAACGCCAAGATCCTGACGTCAGTGGCTTCACTACCGCCGAAAGAGGCTTACTTCTACACTATATGACTTTGAGTTCTGCGGTTTCGATAATTGACCCAATCAGTATTGAAGGTTTTCATTTCCATTAAATTGATTAAAGGGCAAGGGAACGCGAGCCCTTTCGGAATTGGTTTTTGACAAAATTTTGATAAACGCCAGATAATAATCAATAGTGTCCTACAAGTAATGATATCGTGTCGGAGCCACCAAATCCTATTTAGAATAATTTCATGCACAAGAGAAACTCCACCCTTTTGGAGACGGACATTGTTCCTTTTGGCAAGCAAATCGGAATGCTCTAGAGTCTTTCTCAGATCGGACCATGTTGTCAAGGATTCGCAGCCTGTTAGCCTGTTTCATTTTGATGACTGCATTCACGAGCCTTATTTTTACAATCAAAGTGGAACGACAGCGACATTCTGATCTGGCGTCGATTCAGGCGCCGAGGCAAGAAGCGAGACATTCTGTAGGATCACCGTCGTCGAGGGAGAAGCGAAAGTCCCACGAGACCCCAGGGAAAAATACAAACACGGCCTATTCGCAGCGATCAAGAAAAACACGCGAGTCACCACGGCAAGCACACGATCGGACCAGACCAGGATTTGTTCCTCCATTTCGAGAGCAACAGAATACCAAGAACCTTGATCGTCCAGCATTTCACGATTTGCTTGGGCCCAACCGCACCATTGTTGGAGACGTCCAGTTTTTGCTTGATTTTGCGGTTATCGGTTTTGGAAAATGCGGTACCACCACCATGATGAACTGGCTAGCGGATCATTCCGAGGTCCAGTGTTTTAGACAAGAAATCTGGGAGCTAATGTACGGTAACGTGGACACTTTGATTTCGCTACTTTATTTTGATTTGCTTCCCGGTTCGGAGTACAAGCGGGGGTACAAGAATCCGGGCGAAATAACGCAACCTCACATCTTGGCTTCCTTTCGGAGATATTGGCCACGAACGAAGCTGCTTATTGGTGTACGGCATCCCGTGAAGTGGTTCGAGAGTCTCTACAACTGTACGTTATCTTCTTCTAAGAAACGCTAGAACCGTTCCAGGCGGTTCTACCGCTGGTGATGCGTACCCGTGATGGTTGCCTGTACGACAGACATCTGACACTATCTTTCCTACGTTCCGTAGTTCGTGTACAGAACTTGCACCAACAAGGTGACGAGATGCCCCATCCCAACAGACTCATTGGTCGGTGCTCCGTGGGTACGAAAAACACATGCACGGACAAGGGCAACTTTGCCTACAGTTTACTCCGGCTAGGGAAGACGAACAAAAGTGGGCCCCGGATGGCGACACGTCTAGAAGACGGCATTGTGGGCCACTATCGCCGACAATGGTACAATGTTTCGCAAGTTCCGTACATGCCGAATCCGGTGTTTTTATTTGAAGTCTCCCAGTTGGCGGACACGAACGTTACACGAGCAAGCGAATTTCGACGAGACGTGCAAGACTTTTTGGGATTACGGCAGCCCCTACCGGATGTCCCCCACGACCGACCGGGCAAGAACGTCGAGAACGTCACGGAGCAGGCTTACAAGGATGCGCGAAAGATCGACATTTGCAATGACGAATTCAAACCGGTGCGTCGCGATTTGATGCGGGTGGCCCATTCGAATTCCGAATGGCTGCGGACTGTCTTTCTAAAGCACGAATTGGACGTGTCTTTCTCATCCCCCGCGTACTTACACGAGATTTTGGAGTCGTGGAGTCGCGACCCCTGTCGAATCGACGCCGAACTCATTGTGCCGGAAGGAGTATTATCTCTACGCAATCACGCATAAAAAGTTGAAACGGTGCCGATATGTACTCGACTCGCGAGACAATACGTTTGTAATACGCATGACCTGTGTGACTTGGACGGCAACCTCCTACTAGTGACATGAGAAGGAGATCTCACTGTCAGACGATCCAACCCCAAGTGACGGTCCCTTTCAGTGTAGAATAACAAGTAAATCGACCCGGGGTCTGGCATGGTTTCCACGTTCGAAACGGTTTTAACTTCCCTAAGTATTATTTTTCAAAATACAAGTTTTGGATTTGCACAGCTCACAGTTCGTTTGAATCTTCCATTCCAACGGAAGCGACTAATGGTATGGTAACGGCTCTCGACCTCGCTCGACCTCGGCCCTCACCATGACGCGACTGCGTCCCGGACCGCTTGGCCGCCGCCGACGCACACGGCAACCCAGTCAGTGGTGCAGACCCTACTCTTCCGTAGGCTGTAAACGTCCACGATAGCCTAACTCAGCGGAGGTTCGGCAATGGACGCGAAGCTACGACGGACGAGAGGCACAATGCCCAAGCCTCCGGGCCGACAAACGTATCATTCTTCCGTCGTTTGGGGAATGCTGTCCATTCTGGGCCTCGCTTTTTGCTGGGTCAATGCCTTGTATCTTCTTCGTTTGGTAGAACAAACCTCGACTGACCTGCAAGCGTCGGAAGTGATCGTCCACGCAGCAAGGGCGAACGCTAGCGTGTTGTTCGAACCCAACCAACTACCGCACGACCATACATTGATACACCCCGACAAGGCCCCAATCCTGAATCTGTTGCAAGAAGCTGGTCTGGACGTGCGCACCCTGTCGTCCGAAATCGTGGCATCCATCCCGTCCTGGTCACAAGTCACGGCACTGTACGGGCACCAACCCCGCATCTACGGGATGGATCAAGGCGTCTGCGACGCCTTTCAACAATCTTCCAACCCCGCCGAACATTTCTTGGGCGTTGCGGGAACATTCAACACGGGGACAAATCTCTTGGCCGCGCTCTTGATTCAAAATTGCCACCTTCCCGCCCGCATAAAAGTTCACGGCCCTGGATCCCCCGGCATACGGTGGCAGGTGCCTTGGGGTAAGCACACGCCGGTGGACGATGAAGATTTTCGACAACGGCACAAAGCGGCTCACGACCAAGACCTCGAGGCGGACAATGTCTTGGCTGCCGTCGCGATTCGGGATCCCGCCGTCTGGATGGCTTCCATGTGTCGACATCCGTACGCCATGCGATGGCAGCTAACTGCAAGGAAGGATACCAACGGTACCATACACTGTCCACATTTCGTGATGGAGGAAACGGACGGAACCAACCACTCGGTCCCGGTTCATGTGCGGTACTCCAATTTCACTCGGCATTACGAAAGCATGGTCCATCATTGGAACGAATGGTACGGTGCGTACCTCGACGTGTCCTGGCCGAGATTGCTCCTACGATTCGAAGACTTGATTTTCCATCCCAGGCAAGTGACCCAGAAGGTCTGTGAATGCGCCGGTGGCAAACTTAATAGTGGACCATTCCGCTACATGGTGGAGTCGGCCAAAAAGGGCGCAGTTCACGGAACGAAAAAGACTAACTATGTCGACGCCATTGTACGCTACGGAACCTCGAACCATCACTGGAAAGGCATGAGCAGAGCCGACCTTGCTTACGTCAAACAGCATCTTGATCCTAGGCTAATGCAAATCTTTGGCTACTCGTATCCAACCCAACCAGATATGTGACTTCTATTGCTTCACCCCTTTTGGTTGTTCAAACGATTCAACGTGGAGCCATGGGAATGGCAACCACAAAGAAGGAGGAGTGATTGGTATTCTTCCGTTTTTCAATACTTTTTCTACATGAGGTCCAACGGCAGCCCACGCATCAAGCCATGTCGAGTCATCTATGTCCCACAGCGGGGTAGCCCCACGGTACATTACAAGTTGAACCTGCTACCAAGGAGTGTTGCCGGCCAAGAATCTTTCAGCAGTTTCCATTTACGGCTCTGGATCCACATCTAGTAAATGGAGCAAAGTAGGGTGTTGCATCGGTGTCAGGTGTCTCGAAATAAGGTGTCCGTAGTTTTCCATACTGCTACCGGCTGTATGCGAGTGCAAATCTCTCCAAAACAGCCACTCTTCACAAGTACAAAAGTGGATGGGCTTTGAGAAAGCGCTGGATGGATTGGCCGTATTTTGGACGTAGCTTGTCGCATTGGCGAGATCTCGCTGGGCTTCCATGAGATAGGAACCCTCACCATTGCCCAATGGTAGGTGTAGCCCAATCCCTGTGTGGTTTTCAGAGTCTTTGGCTGTCTGGAACTCGTGCAATGCTTGACGACCGCGAAAGTTATACACTTTGTCATATATTCAAAGATCTACATTCTGTATTTGGAATAACATCAAAGAAAGCAGTAAGGATGACACACGCAAAGCACAGAAAGCAGCGCAACAAAGGAGAGCAAAATGCGGTTTTCGAGTCTGCAATTTGTCCGTTGCGTAGTTGAGAGCAAAACAGAGTCTATGTGGGCATGGAAGTTTGCTGATGGATGTATGGTCTTTGGAACGGAAGGGAGCTGTTGGTTTACAGTTTTACTTTTCACATGAGTCGTCGACATGAAGAACGAAAGATGAGCTTTTGCGATTGGCAAGGTGATACCAGGTCCAATACAATACATTATTTTTAATCTTACATTGCAAACTGCTAAGGCTGTGCCAACTTCCCTATCTCGATTGTCATTCTGGTTGGCAGTGAGGTAGACTGCATGAAGCGCTATGTCTGGTCCCTTGTTTTTCACAGGCAGTTAACAGTAGGTGACTGTGAATGACATCTTGGTAATATTTCTTGCGTGAAAAATTCACGTGAAGCGTCTGCAACCTATCCGTTGTACCAGGATTGGTCTATGCAGAAAACCATTACGGAAAACGTCTGCAATCTGTCCACTTGATCATTTTTGTCTGTGCAGATCTCTGACAAATTTCTTTCAGGTTGCTCTCCGAGCGTTCTCAGAATAGTAGCTAGAATGGCTAGAGTGATCTCGCACAATTCTAATCAGGTGTCACTACAGTTTTCTATCCGCTCGTCCAGATCGTGATATGTTTTGACTGTGAGGATGCTGAGCCGCATACCATCGGCAAAAATTCCAATCATGAACTGATGCTACTCTTGTACGATTTTAGTCGCTCAATGCTACAGTTTGGGAGACACAGCTCCTCCTCGATACTCCGTCCTCCCACGGATCACGATGGTACAATGTCGAGTTGCACCACATAAAAAAACGGTTGTATTCTTTACTATTAGGACCAGGCAGGGACCTAGACACGAAGGATCGAAAGTAACCATCCCTTGAGGAAAAACGCAAGAAAGCTCTTTACTACTGTCCGGAGTCAAAGAACGGTCCAATTTGTGCAAGATATTAACTGAAATGAAGGCCTTGATTCGCAAGCGGATTATGTGGAGCAAGAGGACCGCCACGACGGAGCAAAAGGCTTCCGCTTCTCTTTCGTTTGCCTCACTGTCAGCACTCCCTTCGCTGCGAGACAGAAAGGAAGCAACGGTTTCAACCCCCAATACATCAATCGGGAGTGTGGGTGAGGAAGAGGCTTGGACGTCGAAACGATCTTTTCGCTTGTTTGGGCGTAGGAATAAACGCAAGCTGAGCCCTCAGTCTCGTTCTGCCCCATCCAGCATTCCAAGAACAACAAGGAAAATCGAGGCTTTCAGTAACGAGACAAACTCAGTTCACAGTCGATTTCTTTCCCAAATAAGGCGTCGTGCATGTAGCACTTTGAACAACAAGGGCCGGAACGGACTAATAAGCAAAACACATGATCTTCGGGACCCAGGCCAGTGTAAGGCCTTGACGACACCGCGCGAAACTACCGTTCCCGCTACGCATTAATCGCAACAGCGATTGAAATGTAGTCGCGAAATCGACGTCCTGTCCAATTGTACCGGACTGGCTAAAGCATCACAATCCGAGTCAAATTCGTTCTTGCACGAGGCAAGTGCGTTTGACGATGCAGCTAGAGCAGGAGGAGAGGAACTCCTTGTGGACGTGCCAGTGTCGAATGGTTATTCG
The DNA here is from genome assembly GCF_000150955.2 of Phaeodactylum tricornutum CCAP 1055/1. Taxonomy (NCBI): domain Eukaryota; phylum Bacillariophyta; class Bacillariophyceae; order Surirellales; family Neidiaceae; genus Phaeodactylum; species Phaeodactylum tricornutum. Next base: position 68,824 of record NC_011694.1, read on the forward strand.
GTCATGGCTAGTTTGCAACATTTGTACTGTGAATATCTGTGTGGAGGCAGCAATTCCGAAAGAGAGCATAGTTTTGATACGCAGTCCGTGTACGACTTGATTACCTCATATCTTGGTACAGCGCAATCTCAAGAACAACTCTATGCTGGTCGTGCGAAGCGATTGTTAGAAAATCCAGCCGTTCTAGAAAATTTTGAACGTGTTTTTGAGCGACACCTGAAGGCGGGGTTAGCGGCCAAGCTCATGGAAGAAGACGAGGGGGAATTGGAGCAGTCAGGACCGCAATCTAGTCTTGCTGCGCCGTCTCAACTTCCGCAATCCCTACTGCGCTCACGTTTCTTTACTTATAAAGCTGGTTCTAAGCATCACACGCCTCGCCAATCTCTCCGAAAACCCCGCAAGGTTCAGCACCACGTAAGTCTCCACCGCATCAATGCGGTAAACGAGGCGGCGTCATCTGTGACAGCTCCCGTCGCTCAAGCCACCAAGGGGCATCCGGCAACTTGCCATTGTCAAAAGCATACCGCGCCGATCGTCCCACCACAGCTTTGGCCCCAAGGTCAACTTTTGATGCGACCTACACCTGGATCTGGCGTTCGTATCAGAGGCATTCGTTTTGCCAAGGCAACATCGTCGTCGTATTTGTGGCAAGCGTCCGACTATCCGTCTGGTCAATCCCCTGTGACCTGGCCACAAGCTTTGCAGGACCACTGGAAAGAGGCGAACGTGCATATATCTGCAACTGCCATGCCAGAAGGTCATGACGAGCTCCTGCAGCGTCTGCAGTCCTATCGCATGTGCCCAAACTGTATGATCCTTCCCGTGAATAATGGAAATGAGCCCGACGGAGAATCGCTAGTGACAGATTTTGAATCGGACTTATTTGTCGGCACTATGCTGGTCCGGTTACGTCACACACAAGGTACTACACCGGAACCATACAATGATCAGATCGGGTACTTTGCCAATGTGAAACGACGTTACCAAGTGGTGATGCGCGGTCGTTTCAAGCAAAGTATTCCGTGGACACGTTGTGTGGCGGGTTTGGAGCTGACTCGCAAGACGGCGCGTTTGCCCGCAAAATGCGTCGTCAAGGGGGCCATGAAAGTCATAAGCTTCCTTGCGCCACAACTAGATGCGCAATTGGAAGGTTCCCATCCCCATAGTTTGACGCCACTCGGTAGCACGGCGCAATCCCTCAGGGTGCAGCGTAATACGCCATCAAGTATTGAGAATAACTACGATGAATTCGATCTTGAAGCCAAGTTAGAAGAACCAACTCGTGACGAAGAAACTTTGCTAGGAAAAGCAAGTACGGCAAGTAGTACAACGTCACGAGCTCGCTTTCGGAAAAAGGGCTTTGATAAAGTATTTGGGAGCAAGGAGGCAAGTCTGCAAACCAATCCGGAGGACATATATACGTTTGAGTTTCTGCAGCACTTGTTCAACTTTCAGGAGTTTTCCATTGAGCTCAGTTCCCTCTTTGGCAGTATCCATTTGCAGGACTGCCTTGATGGGCAACCACTACAAATAGTGGCGAAGCACAAAGACTCAAACAACACGCGACTATGGAGCTTTGACGTTTGGCACGAGTGTTTGTACCGAGAAGCTGTTGCGTTTGACGAAAGAAATTGCGACTAGTCGTCAATGACCACTACCAAAGAATATTTGTTGGAGATAATGCTACTGACAGTCAGCAGATATACTGCAACAGAAAGATTCAGGAAGGAATAGAATTTGTATTCGCATGCGATAGGCTTTTATAATATACCTTGTGTGTATGGATGTGTAGCTCATGTGACACTTTGGCATGTCATTACACATCACAGACGGTGCATTTGTCGTTTGTCACTACTTTTCTTTGTCAAGGAATCTGTGGGCGTTTGTTTGGTTTAAGTAACATAAACAGGATTGCTACTCTATGAAATACTGCGGGAGCTCTTTCCTTACTTCTATTTTCGTACTTCCTGATCAGAAAACGAGAGGCGGACGGGGTCAGGGACGGCGTCGCGTCGACGGAAGACAGGGTAGGATTGGCAGTGGGTGTCCCAGAAAGAGTGATCACCAAAAGTCCGGTGTTGGGGAATTTTCCTTTTCGTCATTCCGAGGACAGTGCAAACCAGATGGACGAGACGGACTAGCCAGTACAGACAGACAGCCTGCCTGCCTGCCTGCCTGCATGCCTGCCTGCCTTTGATCTGCACTGGCAAGAGCTGTGTAGAAAAACAGGTCTGGGTAATGGCCTAGTTTCAAATGCTTTGGCAATAGCTAACTAACTGTAACATAACTAGCTTTTGAGTTTCCATGGTATTTGTTTTTTGTGTTTTATTACACTTATAACAAAGCTTTGTGCAGTTCCTATCTTGGCAGGCACCCCATGTTCACTGGGTAAACAATGGTCCCTTTCAACCAAGAAGGTTCCACGACTTGCCCTGTACCTTTGGTACTAGAGTGTCGTGGGGAGGATATGGCGCCCCCGTTCGCCCCGGTCTATTATCAGCGGATCTTCGGTTCGCTTAATGACAATCCAATTGGCGGGTCTAACCTCGTCGCCCCGTGGCGGCTGTTCGCTTTACTTTCCCTCCAAATCGGGAGCTTCTCTCTGTGGAGAATACTCGTGTGGCGGGGCTCGCTGGCTCATCTCTACCACTGATTTGTTTCCGATCGGTTTCCGATACGCTGTTCTTTTTGGAAATCACGATCCTTGCTTTGCTTTGCTTGGCAAGGACAAGAAATGCCGTACTGCTGCGAAAGCCATTCATGCCCGACGAGGGGAGCGTGCGTCGTTTGTTTCATGAAGAGGACTAATGCGGGTGAGTACGAACACTGGTAGCCAAGAATCTCTGGGAGATGCACTCGATATGCCAGACGTTGGGAGGTGGCGTCGTTTATTACCGCGAGTGCATCTGTATTCCCTTCATTGATACTCGAACCACCAGCTCTTGTTTGGAGGGCGACAACATGGACGGTGTGCTTTTACGACGGGCCAAGTCTCTCGCTTGTCAATCGACCTTTCTGCCTCAATTGGAGTTGTGAGCAGAAGAAGGAGCGCAGGAAGTGAGTGTGAATTCCCGCTTTTTGGCAATTCGGTGATGGCGTTATCCCGTAGTAAAGTTGTGTTGATTTTGCGTAGAAGCGCATTCGGGCGGAAAGTTTGAGACCGGTTTTGTGTAACAGCAAGTGGGAATCGACCGTTGAGCCTTGTTTGGTGGGGAAGAAAGACAGCGAGTAGGGAGACCGGTTGTGTGTAACGTAACGCAGTGCGGGACTCGACGAAACCGACGACCAGCCAGGAACCCAATGTATAACAGTAACAGTATATTGCTTGCTCCAGCAGAGTTAGTCAGTCCTCTTTGACCTGCTTCGTGCTTTCTACAGTGACGAGCGGAATGGAATGGTTCGATTGACAGTGACCACCAGGAGTGTGAGCAAGTGTACCATACGCGGTACTTGATTGGTAGAAAACTGCAACGTAGTAGAATAACGGGCTAACTTACATTAACTGTAAGCTAGCTAGAATCGTCCAAGTAGAAAACTGCAACGTAGACTAACGGGCTAACTTACATTAACTGTAAGCTAGCTAGAATCGTCCAAGGGGACCCGAAAGGATCCCGTATACCTACTTTCATAGCCGATCAAAGGCGTAGGAAAAACATAAGACGAATACCTAACTTACAGTTAACTGTAAGTAATAGACTTGTCTGGTGGTAGACTGACTTACTGTTAGGGATATGAACCCCATATGTACCGCTTGACGTATGGTAGGGGTTTTCTATTGGGGCGTACAAATTCGCTGTCACAGTCTAGTACTTACATTAGGTATTACAGTTACAGTTAGTCTTATGTTTTTCCTGCGCCTTTGATCGGTCAAGCAGTACATGGGGGGTTGTTAGAAGCCACAGAGGACGAGCGCCTATTGCGTATGCAGGAGCTGGGGGTTTTCTAAGGTCACGGTCAAGGAACGTGATGACGCCTGGTGCAAACTACAGGGACTTACATTAGCGAACGTGAAAGCGAGTTATATATATCTGTTGGCCGCGCTCTTGCTTCAAAATTGCGACCTTCCTTCCGCAAGAAAGGTTTACGGCCCTGCTGGATCACTGGGCATACGATGGCAGGTGCCTTGAGGTAGGCACACGGCAGTGGACGACGAAGATTTCAACAGCGGCTCACGACAAAGACCTCGAGGCCGACAATGTTTTGCTGCCGTCGCGATTCGGGATCCCATCGTCTGGATGGCCTCCATGTGTTGACAACCATACGCCATGAGATGGCAGCCAAGGAAGGATGCCAACGGTACGGCACACTGTCCACATTTCGTGGTGAAGGAAAAGGACGGAACCAACCACTCGGTCCTGTTTCATGTGCGATACTCCAATGTTACTCGGCATTACGAGAGCATGGTCCACCATTGGTGCTCCGTAGACCACACTGCCACAGCACTATTTGAACCTCAACCTCTCTTGTTCGAACTATTCAACATAGTGCTGCAAATGGATATTGAGGAGTTCACACCTTCCGTCTCCCAAGTCTTGGCACAGCTACTAGAGTATCGCCCTAATGGCTTGGATACGGCCTACCAAGCACTCTTTCCCCCGTTGCTGACCCCGGCCGGGTCTTTGGGATAAGCGTGGAAATGTTCGGCGTTGTCATGTCTGATGCAAGCCTACATTCGTAGGCGGCACCAGAGTTGCTGAGACAAGTAAAATCACATATTGGGTGCTTTCCAAAAGCTGATTTCGTCAAGAGCTACAGCGACCAATACATTTGACGTGCTGTTACCAGCGATTCTTCACTTTCCACAAGAAGAAATGGAAACGGGTATTGCTACATTCTTTCAGCTGGTGTCGGCACGGTTGCAAGCGGGCAAAATGCCCAAATATGTCCGGTTTTACACACAGCTCTCTTCATTGGCAAGTGTAACGCGAATGTGTTTTTGAATTATATGAACACAATGCAGAATGGCTTTTCATCGAACTTGTTGGAGCATGTATGGATCCCACGTGTGACGACGGATCCCCCGGTCCAGCGTACGGAAGCCAAAGTGCAAGCTTGTTGTGTGCGCACTAAGCTGCTTTGTCAATACTCAGCCATGTTGAAGGATACCATTGGGCAAGCCATTTGGTCAAAAGTGATCCTTACCACAATCGCTATCCTTACACAGCCATTGTTTAGCGCCATGGAAGAAACAGATTTCGATGAGGAAGAGATCGAAATCGGGTATCACGCCCAATTTTCGCAGCTTATAGTTGCGAGAAATGCCGTAAAAGATCCCTTCCCGGACAAGGCGGACCCTACACTTGGTTTTGCCCAGTCTCTTGATCAAGTTTCGAATGCATATTCGAGATGCATATTGCCCTTGATCCAGCAGGGGCTGAACGGGGCGGACCCAAAGTAGTGCAACTATTGTACATTACATTCTGTCTGTGTGCATCGGATACCTATCCATGAATGCTTCAATTTTGTTCGAGCGCTGCAACTTTCGTCTCGGCAACACGCAATACTATGGGACACGACAAAACAGGAGGGCGAGGTCCCAAGCGCAAGGCCGATGCTTCCGTATCGACAGTAACAGGAGCGCCCAGTCCGAGCTGCCACATCGGAAGCAGCTGCATTGACAACACAAACAAAGCGCGACTTGTTCTGGAGTCTGCTTGTCTCGAAATCGAGTAACCGAAAGAGGAACTCGCATTTCGGATTTGTATTGATTGTGACTGCAAAGGAACGCCAAAACATCCCCTAGCTCGTTTGTTCCCAAGTCTCAACACAATTTTGCACGGAAGGATTGATATGGGGTTACACTCCCGACGCGACAATAGAAGAAACCGGGGGGACAGGCAAACTCGAATGTTCAAAACAAAACCTCTGTCTTCCGTCAAAGCCAAAATAATGTAAGTTAGCTACAATTTACGAACGCTATGAGCGACGGGTTGCTGCTTGAGACGACTTGTCGATGACTCTCTCCAATCCGTTCATCTAGGGGAAGGAACAATTCAGCTGAACATGAACTTAATTTTGAAAGAGACAGTTCAAAGCAGCTCTATCGAAAAGTTAGTCAGAGTCTATGTTCGGCGGCCATATCAAAGAGAGTTCCCGCGACCGCCCCCCACCACCACCACCATCACCACACAAAGACACGACAATATACAATCACCTTCCAAGTCTTGATCAAAACAAGTGGGAGAGAATTTTTTGGCCTTCAGACCCGGAAACCTCCTTGCCACATACCTTTCCCAACCAGAATTTAAGGGCATCTTACGTGGATCAGTGTCCTCTTTGTCTCTGATCAAAGGTAAGCAGTTCGCGTTTGGCATTAATTATGCCGTCGAGACCGGCCGTATACCGCATATGTATACTCCAGGCGAAAAACTCATTTGCCGTCAATCTTTAATTTCCAAATGCCAGAATTAATCGCTCTAAATATTCGGAAACCTGTACCAGTAGTGGTTGGTACATAGCTTCCTTTTATAGTACAGCTGGCAACTGAACAAGAACAGAAATGTTCTGTGGCTGTAGCACGAGACTTTTCGTAAGGCTTGTGGATAGAAACAGGCTCATTTTGTTCATTCGTGAAGTCTTTGGGACTCCATGGATTAATGGACTAGCATGTTCAGTCTAATATAACATCCAAGATTTTTTCTGCCTTGTGGCCAGTAGGATGTGGTGTGCAAGTGAGTGCATGTGCTTATTGTTTACGGTTGCATCTTACATTAGACAGTTTTCTCGTCATCTTCCGGAATAGGGGGGGCGGCGGCGGTCAGCATTTCGGCTTTGCTGTTTTGTGTGGTGACATCATCGATCTGCGTTTCCGGCAGCTGTACGTCATCGATCTGCGTTTCCGGCAGCTGTAGAGCGGGTGCTTCCACAAAGTGCAACTGACTGTCTCCAAGGAGTTGGCGGGCCAAAGACAGAAAGGGTTTTTCACAGTTGTAGTTGGATTTAGCGGAGATTTCGTAGTACTGCATGTTCTTTTTACAGGGGAATATGATTTCATCCGTTTTGTTTCCCGTGAGCACAATGGGAATGTTCATGCAGACGCGCGTGAGATCTTTGTAGTAATTGGGAACACTCTTGTAGGTAACGAGGGAAGTAAGGTCGAACATGATAATGGCGCACTGTCCCTGGATGTAGTACCCGTCGCGAAGTCCACCGAACTTTTCGGTTCCCGCCGTGTCCCAAACATTGAATTTGATAGGTCCGCGGTTGGTGTGGAAAAGTAAGGGATGGACTTCGGCACCGTGTGTTGTCACGAACGTCTTTTCGAATTCGCCCGTCAAATGGCGCTTGACAAAGCTCGTCTTGCCGACGCCGCTGTCGCCAATGAGAACGAGCTTGAATTCGGGAGTTTGGGAGCTTGCCTATTGTATTTGTTTCAGTTCCAGGTAATGGAAGTAAGGCACATTATTTAGTTGACCAAGAGACCATGCAGGAGAAAGGGACACGAAACATTGGTGAGTAAGGGAAGTGTAAGGAAACAGCATCATACAGCAACACTAAAGGCATGAGGTTGACCACGCAAAACCAAGCATCCAGAGCGACGACGCAATCAGACCCCGTCCTTGTTATCGTCCTCGTACACACTAGAGCAGGATTTGATTTGGCAGTAAGCAATGCTTTCGACGAACGCAGTCGGGCATTATTGGCTCCTGAAGGCTTTGGTGGGTTCTTCTTGCCGACGCCGACGACCTTTCTTCCCTACCAACAAATACCCTAGGGCCCCCTAATTTACAGTACGCATATCATGTCGCGTTGAACATACAACGTTACGTACCATGGTGCTGACAGTGAGTGATTTGAATGCGGAACAAAAGAGGCTCCGACGAGTTTGGAAACGAGACGAGAAGAAAAAAGGATGAAGTGATCTGTCTGTAAAAGTACCATAAGCGTAATTTCTTCTGGCAATCCTGCACTCCCTACCTACCGGTATCTATTGGGTGGCGTGCCTGATTTGACTTATTGAATTGAAATAACAGACAAGACATGTCCTATTTATGGAGTGATTTTTTTGGCGCGCCAGACTGATTTTTCTAACAGTAGGAGGAACCAAAATGAAAGGAAATTAGGGCCACAACCTTCCCGCTAAGCTTGATATTACTACTTACATTGCAAGTGGACGGCGTGCCGTTCGAAGCGGCGTTGACCTACGCCGCCAAGGTGATACCCTGGGAAGATGGAGTCAGCAGTGCTTGGCGGATGATCTCAATATTGGGGTCCGTTGGAGTGGAGGAGGCGTGGCGAAGAATTGCTTGGGATGGATTCAGAATGGACGAAAAGGGCTTGTACACTCTGCGTTGGTGATGATTGCTCCGACGGGTAGGCAGTGCCGGGGAAAGGCACTTTCATTCCGGTGTCTCTGCTTTCCGCACTTGGCGGTATACTGGTCGGAGCGCTCCTTCCGGTCCGTGATAATGAGGCCTTCGAGAGACGCGCATTCACGGCCTGTGTTTTGTTTTGGCTTGGCTCTCGGCGGTGCTCTGGTGAGGTACAGGAGTCGGATGATCCATCGCCGGCACGCCGTTGAGCAGGGATTGATTCGGGACGGATTCGGCGGTACGGATTGACGGGGACCGTATTGGCGACGACGGAGTCTGTAACTCCAATCGCGGAGTCCGACGAGAGGCGGACGGGGTCAGGGACGGCGTCGCGTCGACGGAAGACAGGGTAGGATTGGCAGTGGGTGTCCCAGAAAGAGTGATCACCAAAAGTCCGGTGTTGGGGAATTTTCCTTTTCGTCATTCCGAGGACAGTGCAAACCAGATGGACGAGACGGACTAGCCAGTACAGACAGACAGCCTGCCTGCATGCATGCCTGCCTGCCTTTGATCCGCACTGAGAAGAGCTGTGTAGAAAAACAGGTCTGGGTAATGGCCTAGTTTCAAATGCTTTGGCAATAGCTAACTAACTGTAACATAACTAGCTTTTGAGTTTCCATGGTATTTGTTTTTTGTGTTTTATTACACTTATAACAAAGCTTTGTGCAGTTCCTATCTTGGCAGGCACCCCATGTTCACTGGGTAAACAATGGTCCCTTTCAACCAAGAAGGTTCCACGACTTGCCCTGTACCTTTGGTACTAGAGTGTCGTGGGGAGGATATGGCGCCCCCGTTCGCCCCGGTCTATTATCAGCGGATCTTCGGTTCGCTTAATGACAATCCAATTGGCGGGTCTAACCTCGTCGCCCCGTGGCGGCTGTTCGCTTTACTTTCCCTCCAAATCGGGAGCTTCTCTCTGTGGAGAATACTCGTGTGGCGGGGCTCGCTGGCTCATCTCTACCACTGATTTGTTTCCGATCGGTTTCCGATACGCTGTTCTTTTTGGAAATCACGATCCTTGCTTTGCTTTGCTTGGCAAGGACAAGAAATGCCGTACTGCTGCGAAAGCCATTCATGCCCGACGAGGGGAGCGTGCGTCGTTTGTTTCATGAAGAGGACTAATGCGGGTGAGTACGAACACTGGTAGCCAAGAATCTCTGGGAGATGCACTCGATATGCCAGACGTTGGGAGGTGGCGTCGTTTATTACCGCGAGTGCATCTGTATTCCCTTCATTGATACTCGAACCACCAGCTCTTGTTTGGAGGGCGACAACATGGACGGTGTGCTTTTACGACGGGCCAAGTCTCTCGCTTGTCAATCGACCTTTCTGCCTCAATTGGAGTTGTGAGCAGAAGAAGGAGCGCAGGAAGTGAGTGTGAATTCCCGCTTTTTGGCAATTCGGTGATGGCGTTATCCCGTAGTAAAGTTGTGTTGATTTTGCGTAGAAGCGCATTCGGGCGGAAAGTTTGAGACCGGTTTTGTGTAACAGCAAGTGGGAATCGACCGTTGAGCCTTGTTTGGTGGGGAAGAAAGACAGCGAGTAGGGAGACCGGTTGTGTGTAACGTAACGCAGTGCGGGACTCGACGAAACCGACGACCAGCCAGGAACCCAATGTATAACAGTAACAGTATATTGCTTGCTCCAGCAGAGTCAGTCCTCTTTGACCTGCTTCGTGCTTTCTACAGTGACGAGCGGAATGGAATGGTTCGATTGACAGTGACCACCAGGAGTGTGAGCAAGTGTACCATACGCGGTACTTGATTGGTAGAAAACTGCAACGTAGTAGAATAACGGGCTAACTTACATTAACTGTAAGCTAGCTAGAATCGTCCAAGTAGAAAACTGCAACGTAGACTAACGGGCTAACTTACATTAACTGTAAGCTAGCTAGAATCGTCCAAGGGGACCCGAAAGGATCCCGTATACCTACTTTCATAGCCGATCAAAGGCGTAGGAAAAACATAAGACGAATACCTAACTTACAGTTAACTGTAAGTAATAGACTTGTCTGGTGGTAGACTGACTTACTGTTAGGGATATGAACCCCATATGTACCGCTTGACGTATGGTAGGGGTTTTCTATTGGGGCGTACAAATTCGCTGTCACAGTCTAGTACTTACATTAGGTATTACAGTTACAGTTAGTCTTATGTTTTTCCTACGCCTTTGATCGGTCAAGCAGTACATGTGGGGTTGTTAGAAGCCACAGACGACGAGCGCCTATTGCGTATGCAGGAGCTGGGGGTTTTCTAAGGTCACGGTCAAGGAACGTGATGACGCCTGGTGCAAACTACAGGGACTTACATTAGCGAACGTGAAAGCGAGTTATATATATATCTGTTGGCCGCGCTCTTGCTTCAAAATCGCGACCTTCCTTCCGCAAGAAAGGTGTTGATAATTCCATTGGGCCTACTAAATCTTTCCCAATCCGTTGTGACAAGACTGATACTTACCCAATCCGTTGTGACAAGATTGATAGTACCAAAGAACCTATCACGGTTACATACAGAGCTTTAACATCCTACGAACGTTCTAGTCTTCCCGTTTACATTTCAAACAAGTCATCGCCATATGAAACAGTCATTGGCGATTCAGCTGCATCATACAAACTCAATCACGATTCTCAAACTAGTCATAAATCTTATTAGTTCATCGATTTCCATCATTCGCGTTCTTGCGTTTGTAGAGCTCATCAATAGAACTAATAAGAACGTCAATTTTCCAATTTCCTCACGATATCACCTATCGCACACGACGACATCTCGTCCTCTCTTCTGTTGTCTGCCAAACAAGTTCCAGTCTAACCTGCAAGGCCAACAAAACCACATCCGAAAGATCCGATCGCTTTCTTCATCATGACCACCAAGTCTACTCCCAAAGACCTCATTGACTCGTTTCCGCACAGCAAACTCACACCGATTGCTACCGCGACAACCAAACCCGATTACTTGTCGCTCCATCAGCTTCAGTATGAAATCAACGACAATGCGGAGACCCTTTCCTCCACTCTTGGAGACGGCCAACACGGTCACCTTTTTCTCGTAATTTCCGAACCCGAGTACCTCGCAATGACCGACGGCGTTCCATGCATTCCTCCTGTGCAGCCGCCTTTCGACCCAGTTCATGCTGCCAACGCCACCGCTCCTCAAATTGTCGAAGCTAACCGTCAGAACGACAAACGTCAAAAGCTTTTTGACCTTTACCACAACGCCATTAAAGCGTTTCGCAATCAACTCCTTGAAGCCATTCCCATCGAATACATTGAATCTCTCGGTCACCCTACCCGAGGCTTTAACAAAGTCTCTCCCCTCGAAATCCTCTCTCATCTCTGGGAAAATTTTGGTAAAATTCAGGCTTCGGATCTCATTGCTAACGACGAACGCATGAAAGCCGCCTGGCATCCACCAACACCTATCCAGCAACTTTTCCAGCAGCTTGAAAAAGGCAATCAGTTTATCATCGCGTCTGGCCAAGTCATGGACGAACGTATTATCGCTCGCATCGGCTACCAGATCATCGAAAAAACCGGACTCTTTGATCTTGCTTCTCGCGACTGGCGTTATAAAGATGAAGCCGATAAAACTTTGGCAAATTTCAAAAAACATTTCCAGAAGGCCAACAAGGATCTCGCCCTCACCGCCACCAGCAGCTCTGCGGGTTACCACACCGCAAATCAGAGTACTGTCACCAAGGGAAAATTGTATTGCTGGACCCACGGCATCGTTCACAACACAAAGCACACCAGTGCGACATGTGAAAAACAGGCCCTGGGGCACAAAACCGGCGCTACATTGCACGACAAACAAGGCGGGTCGACTAAGACCTATCAATACACGCCACCGGTGCCCAAATAGGAAAGAGGGACGGCCAAACTGTTGAGTGTGCCGCTGAATACTTATCATAACAAAAATAAGTCTTCAGTTGCACCAAACACTCCTCCGTTAGCTTCCTCCCCGCCATTTTTCCCTCCCGACGCCATTGCAGACACTGGCTGTACCGGACATTTTTTGAGCACCAACATTGCTCACATACATTGCCAACCGACGGTCCCCGGCATCAACGTGGTCCTCCCTGATGGTCGCACAATCACTTCGAGTCATATCACCGAACTCAACATTCCCTCGCTTCCTCCGGCAGCTCGTACCGCCCATATCTTTCCCGGTCTCTCGAATGGATCCCTCATTTCCATCGGCCAACTTTGTGACCACGGCTGTACCGCCACGTTCACATCTGACACAGTCCGCATTGAGCTCAATAACACTGTCGTTCTCCGCGGCGGCCGTTCTCCCTACACCCGATTGTGGACCCTCGACTCCCCTGTAACGCCCAATCCGCCCGCCACTGAATTGCATGCGCCTGTGCACGACAAAAATTTTGCGAATCACCTCGGAGACCACTCAGGGACCCTTGCCGACCGCATTGCCTTTGTTCATGCATCCTTATTCTCACCACAACTTTCAACATGGTGCAAGGCCATTGACGAAGGCCGCCTCACAACCTTTCCGGACATCACGTCTGCACAGGTAAAACGGCACCCCCCACAGTCCGTCCCTATGGTCAAGGGACACCTTGACCAGCAACGGTCCAACCTACGCTCAACCAAGCCCAAGGTCACCCTGTCTGCCTCTGTTGATCCTGATGACATCAATTTCGACACCAATCCCGTCGTACAAGACCCTCCAGCCGCCAGGACGCAGTTTTTGTACGCCGATTTCGCCGAAGTCACCGGAAAAATTTTTACTGACCCTACCGGCCGCTTTGTTACCACTTCAAGCTCCGGTAATGCATACATGCTAGTGGTTTATGACTACGATAGCAATTTTATTCATGTCGAAGCCATGAAGAACCGCACCGGTCCCGAGATTTTGAGCGCCTACAAGCGTGCTCACGCCATGCTATCCTCCAAAGGTTTGCGCCCCCAACTCCAACACTTAGACAACGAAGCCTCCACTGCGTTACAACAATTCATGTCCTCTGTTGACATTGATTTTCAATTAGCTCCTCCGCACGTGCACCGTCGGAACGCCGCCGAACGGGCAATCCGCACGTTCAAAAACCACTTCATTGCAGGTTTGTGCAGCACCGACAAGAACTTTCCGCTTCACCTTTGGGATCACTTACTCCCACAAGCCATCATGACTCTCAACCTTCTTCGAGGGTCTCGTATCAACCCAAATCTGTCGTCCTGGGCCCAACTCCATGGCTCGTTCGACTACAATTGTACCCCTTTGGCTCCCCCGGGCATCCGCGTACTTGTACACGAAAAACCGACAATTCGCAGAACCTGGGCCCCCCACGCAGCCGACGGCTGGTACGTTGGTCCCGCCATGAACCATTACCGATGTTATCGCGTCTGGATCAGGGAGACCACCAGCGAACGCATTTCTGACACCCTGACATGGTTTCCCAGCCAAGTCAAAATGCCCAGCACCTCGTCTCGCGACACAATTGTCGCCGCTGCTCACGATCTTGCCCATGCTCTGGCACATCCATCTCCCACGTCCCCCTTGTCGCCTCTTTCGGTCCACGAACGCGAAGCCCTCTCGCAACTTTCAGATATTTTTTCGAAAGCCGCTAACCCAGTTGACTCATCCCTCCCAGTTGCTCCCACGGCAACCCTAAGTCCGCCAACTGCATCGACTTCTTCACCTCGTCAAGTCCGCTTCCGAGACCCGGTCACTGAATCACTTCCGAGGGTGCCGACCGCCACAGCCGCCCCTCCGCAGTCACTTCCGAGGGTGCCTCCCCCAAACTCCGAGGCCGAGACATACAAGCTTGTCACCTGCAACCCTCGCCAAGCACGTCGTAGGGCCGCTCGAAAACTGAAAGAAAAAATTTCCGCTTCAACATCCGTTGTTCCTACCCAAGCAACACCTGCACCCGTCGTACCTTCTCCCAAGGTCCCCACACCTCCGCACAGTCACGGCACTCGCTTACAAGCCGCTCGATACCCAGGACACTCGTTCGACAGCGCCAACACCGTCGTCGACCCCAATTCCGGAGCCACTCTCGAGTATTCAAAACTCAAAAATTCTGAACAAGGCCCCGAATGGATTCAAGCCGCCGCCAATGAGATGGGCCGCCTGTCTCAAGGCGTCAAACCCAACATGCCCACCGGCACCGACACGATGCATTTTATTCCGCATACCGCAAAGCCGCACGACCGCAAGGCCACTTACCTGAAGATTGTAGCGGCTATCAAGCCACACAAGGCCGAAAAATACCGCATCCGTTTCACTGTCGGCGGCGACCGTATCGAGTACAACGGACCCACAAGTACCCCTACAGCTGCATTACCAGCCATCAAGATCCTCGTTAACAGTGTCATTTCCACCAAAGGCGCACGCTTTATGACCTGTGACCTCAAGGATTTTTATTTGGGCACTCCTCTCCCTGTGTACGAGTACATGCGCATTCCTGCAGTCCATATACCAGACTGCATTATGGAACAGTACAAGCTTGCCCCGCTAATTCACAAAGGCAATGTTCTAGTGGAAATTCGAAAAGGAATGTACGGTCTCCCACATGCAGGCCGCATTGTGAACGACCGCCTCATTGATCATTTAGCTCTCGACGGATACCATCAGGCCAAGCATACTCCAGGCTTCTTTACCCACGAAACGCGCCCTATTTCATTTTCACTAGTTGTTGACGACTTTGGAGTTAAATACGTGGGCAGGGAACATGCCGAACATTTACTACACTGTCTCGAGAAGCTTTACACGGTAACGACAGACTGGACCGGTGCTCTTTACTGCGGTCTCACCTTTACCTGGAATTACGAGCAGCGCCACGTTGACATGGCCATGCCTGGCTACGTCGACAAAGCTTTACAACGTTTCCAACATCCGTCCCCAGCCCGACCTCAACACTCCCCTCACGCGTGGGTTCCACCATCATACGGTGTAAAAATTCAGCTCACCAACGAAACTGATCTTTCTCCGCCGCTTGACAAGGCTGGCATCACTCGTCTTCAAGAAGTTATTGGTACCCTGCTATATTATGCTCGCGCAGTGGATTCCACCATGCTTGTTGCTCTCGGCACCCTCGCATCCGCTCAAACGAAAGGAACCGAAGCCACTGCCGAGGCCGTCACGCAACTACTAAATTACAGTGCAACGCATCCAGACGCAACGGTGCGATACCATGCCAGCGACATGCACTTACACGTTCACAGCGATGCTTCTTATTTATCAGAATCCAAGGCTCGCTCTCGCGCTGGTGGAATTTTTTTTCTAAGTTCCGCACCTATCAAGAACCTCAAGCCAAATTCCAAGCCCCCGCCATTGAACGGCGCCATACACACGCACTGTTCTATCATGAAGTCCGTTCTTTCTTCTGCAACTGAAGCTGAACTGGGTGCACTATTCTTTAACGCCAAGGACGGTGTGGAATTACGTACTACCTTGGAAGCTATGGGACATCCCCAGTTAGCTACTCCTATTCAAACTGACAATGAATGTGCATCAGGAATTGTCAACAATACAGTGAAACAACGAAGATCTAAAGCCATAGACATGCGTTTCTATTGGATTAAAGACCGTGTCAAGCAAGGTCAATTCAATGTTCATTGGAGAAAAGGAACTGATAATCTTGCAGATTATTTCACCAAACATCATTTGCCATCACATCATCAAATAATGTGATCTCGTTATTTGCTCGATCTCGACCAAACTGCCTCCAACTCAAGTTTGAAACGAGGGTGTGTTGATAATTCCATTGGGCCTACTAAATCTTTCCCAATCCGTTGTGACAAGACTGATACTTTCCCAATCCGTTGTGACAAGATTGATAGTACCAAAGAACCTATCACGGTTACATACAGAGCTTTAACGTCCTACAAACGTTCTAGTCTTCCCGTTTACATTTCAAACAAGTCATCGCCATATGAAACAGTCATTGGCAATTCAGCTGCATCATACAAACTCAATCACATTTCTCAATCCTTGCTTTGCTTTGCTTGGCAAGGACAAGAAATGCCGTACTGCTGCGAAAGCCATTCATGCCCGACGAGGGGAGCGTGCGTCGTTTGTTTCATGAAGAGGACTAATGCGGGTGAGTACGAACACTGGTAGCCAAGAATCTCTGGGAGATGCACTCGATATGCCAGACGTTGGGAGGTGGCGTCGTTTATTACCGCGAGTGCATCTGTATTCCCTTCATTGATACTTGAACCACCAGCTCTTGTTTGGAGGGCGACAACATGGACGGTGTGCTTTTACGACGGGCCAAGTCTCTCGCTTGTCAATCGACCTTTCTGCCTCAATTGGAGTTGTGAGCAGAAGAAGGAGCGCAGGAAGTGAGTGTGAATTCCCGCTTTTTGGCAATTCGGTGATGGCGTTATCCCGTAGTATAGTTGTGTTGATTTTGCGTAGAAGCGCATTCGGGCGGAAAGTTTGAGACCGGTTTTGTGTAACAGCAAGTGGGAATCGACCGTTGAGCCTTGTTTGGTGGGGAAGAAAGACAGCGAGTAGGGAGACCGGTTGTGTGTAACGTAACGCAGTGCGGGACTCGACGAAACCGACGACCAGCCAGGAACCCAATGTATAACAGTAACAGTATATTGCTTGCTCCAGCAGAGTCAGTCCTCTTTGACCTGCTTCGTGCTTTCTACAGTGACGAGCGGAATGGAATGGTTCGATTGACAGTGACCACCAGGAGTGTGAGCAAGTGTACCATACGCGGTACTTGATTGGTAGAAAACTGCAACGTAGTAGAATAACGGGCTAACTTACATTAACTGTAAGCTAGCTAGAATCGTCCAAGTAGAGAACTGCAACGTAGACTAACGGGCTAACTTACATTAACTGTAAGCTAGCTAGAATCGTCCAAGGGGACCCGAAAGGATCCCGTATACCTACTTTCATAGCCGATCAAAGGCGTAGGAAAAACATAAGACTAACTGTAAGTGGACGACGAAGATTTCAACAGCGGCTCACGACAAAGACCTCGAGGCCGACAATGTTTTGCTGCCGTCGCGATTCGGGATCCGATTGTCTGGATGGCCTCCATGTGTTGACAACCATACGCCATGAGATGGCAGCCAAGGAAGGATGCCAACGGTACGGCACACTGTCCACATTTCGTGGTGAAGGAAAAGGACGGAACCAACCACTCGGTCCTGTTTCATGTGCGATACTCCAATGTTACTCGGCATTACGAGAGCATGGTCCACCATTGGTGCTCCGTAGACCACACTGCCACAGCACTATTTGAACCTCAACCTCTCTTGTTCGAACTATTCAACATAGTGCTGCAAATGGATATTGAGGAGTTCACACCTTCCGTCTCCCAAGTCTTGGCACAGCTACTAGAGTATCGCCCTAATGGCTTGGATACGGCCTACCAAGCACTCTTTCCCCCGTTGCTGACCCCGGCCGGGTCTTTGGGATAAGCGTGGAAATGTTCGGCGTTGTCATGTCTGATGCAAGCCTACATTTCGTAGTGTTTTCGAGTGTTTGAAGTGATCGCTGAATCCGATTGTGCCTGGGGAGGTAGGGAAAAATTCCTGGCTTTTCATGTCGTTGTTAAGTCGCCGAAGCCTGCAGAGGCCTGGAATATACTGCCAGTTTCTCATAGTGGTCCACGTGATAGACGTGTTGATCGGTTACTGGGTTTCGTATCCGTCTAACGGTCTGAAACGAGGCAAAATCTCCATGGTTGGACGCATCCATGAATCTCTTCATCTATCGAAGAAGGTGCATTGCACAAAATTGTATTGTTTGCTAAATGCTCGGGTTTTGAGCGTCATTCATGTGTGGATGATAAGTAGTATGCTCATATGAAGCAGTTACTTATGCAACAATTATTATCGGAATTATACCGCAAGGTAGTCGCGGATCCTCCACTCTGATAGATATTGGTTAAATATCTCGAACGGATGAGAGCGACAGCTGTTTTGAGTTCGCTAGAGTTCGTTGTGTACTTATTGTATGGTTATGAAACGGTATTCGTTATCGATATCATTTATTCAAGTCTATATGTGAAATTCACATTTGATGACATCAATGATCATAATTCTCGTGTTCACGTGGCGTGAGAACACTGAATGTTCGAAACCAACTAACAGAATTTTATGAGTTTGTGATACAGGAAGAAAGAAGAAAGTTGACCATGGCAGCTGCTTTAGCTCAAGTTTGAAATGCTTTACAAGCAATTGGTATTGTTGATGTTGAACAGCGCGATGCCATTACTGATTCAATTACGTCTATGGATGTTTTCGAGATTGCGACGGATGATTTTATCAAGGATATGTGTAAGAATATTCGTCGTCCCGGGGGTACACTCCCAAATCCTAACGCGGAAGAACCAGGAGCACCGGCTGTGATTCCTCGCAATGGTGTTGCAATTTCACCCACTGCGGAGGAGCGTCTTATCTTATTGGCGTACTATGTTTGTCATTTGAAGCACACTTCTCGGCCTTATCCAGTTCAGTTTAATCCGGCGCGTATTTACTTGATGATGGAGATTAAGAAGCGTGAAAAGGAAGATAAAGAGTTGGCAAAAGACCTCACGGCTCCTACTCAGATTGAAGATTTAAAGAAGATTCGTGATGTGTTCGAGAATATTGCGGAGTACTTGCTGCAAATTTGAGGAACAACAGGAGTCCCACTTGCTTATGTTATTTGTGAAAAGGAAGAGGTTCCAGAGGGTCCAGACAATAATTATCAGGATGCGTTCAAAGAAATGATTGCTTGCAGTCCTCATGATGAAGAGTCTTATGCGGCAGACAATGCTCAAGTGTGGACCATTATTTGTAGTTGTACTCATGGAGGTCCGGCTTGGAGTTGGGTGTCGTCGTATTTGAGAACTCGAAACGGTCGTGCAGCGTGGTTTGCTTTGCGTTCGCATTATTTGGGACCAACAAATCAGTCAAAGATCATGACACAAGCTGAAGGGGACCTTGAATTGAAGTTTTATAACGGAGAGCGTCGTGGTTTTACTTTTGAGCGTTTTGCAGAGATCCATCAGCAAGCGCACACAGATATGGAAGAGTTTGGAGAACCTTTGACAGAGGCAGCCAAAGTTCGAAAATTTTTGAAACGTATTCAGGCACCGTTTCTAAACTCTGCAGTTGCCACTGTTTGTGCTAACCCATCTTTGAAAAATGATTTTGAAGCAACAGTGAATTTTCTGAGTGAATTTATTGAAGAGCAGAACCAGGCTCAGCTTCGAAATATTTCGTCAGGTTGATCTGGTCATGGTCAAGGGCAAGGTAAAGGGTCAGGATGTGGTAATAAAGGTCATGGTGGTCATGGTGGAAACAAGGGTGTTTTCAACAGGGGATCTACCAATGGTATGGTGGATAGATATTATACTTTTGATGAATACAAGACCATGAATGCAGAACAAAAGCGCCATTTGCATACATTACATGAAGAAGCTGGTGGAAAGCGTCAAAATGCATCTGGTGTTAATTCTAAGGACAATGATGACAAAAAGAAGTCAAAGATCAGTCACGATGATACAAATTCTCTTACATTGAAGTCATTGGCAGGTCGAAGCATGTCACAGAGAAATTCTTGACAATTACCAAAAGTGTCGGTTGTGTCGACACGTCCTATTTCTATACAGTCACTTGAGAGTGCATTTATATCACACGCGGAGTTGGATTCTCACGCGGATACATGTTGTGTCAGTCGACACACTTACACATTTCAAGAAACCTCTTGAATGGTTGATGTTTCTGCGTTTTTATCTACATTTGGTCAAGCCCGGTCTGTACCAATTGTCTCTGCTGCATTTGCTTTTGATCATCCTTACACATATGAGACATTTATTTTAGTTATTCATCAGGCTTTACATTTTCCTACAATGGAACATGCTTTGTAAAATCCGAATCAAATTTGATTAAATGATGTCGAAGTGAATGATTGTCCCCAATTTTTGTCGGAAAAGCTTACGGAATTATCGCATTTGATTTATTTCCCGAAAGACAATGTGAGGTTACCATTATCATTAGATGGAGTCATTTCTTACTTACCAGTCCACAAGCCGTCTGTGGAGGAGTTTCGAAATTTTCACAAGTTGAACCTTACTTATGAAAGTCCAATTTGGGATCCGTATTCAACAGATTTTTCTCGTCAGGAGGAGAAGTTCACCAATAGTAAGGGTGCGTTGGTAACAAGAAATTCTGCACATGCGAACATTCAAATGGTTACAACAAGAGACAGTACAGTATCAATGGTTTTATCATCTGTTTTGATGTTGTTGGAAGACAAACATTTGATTGATGAACTTGAAAAGACTTGTATTGTTAGTGTTGCACAGTTGTTGAATTACAGGTATAAGGTAACGCCAGAAGAGTTGGCAAAACGATGGAACATTGGTGTATTGACAGCGAAGCGAACATTACTCGCAACGACTCAGAGAGGGGTCAAAGACATAGCCAGTCGATTGTTAGCAAAGAGAGTGAAACCAGTCACTGCACAGTTGAGATATTGTCACTTGTGCACGAGTTTATACACGGATATGATGTTTTCGAATGTCGTCTCGTCTCGAGGAAATTCTTGTGCTCAAATTTATGTGAACAATGTTGACTGGACACGTGCTTACCCAATGAAGTCAAAAGGTCAGGCTCACGATACGTTGGATTTGTTATTTCATTGTGAGGGAGTTCCAGCTGAAATTATTTCAGATGGTGCCAAAGAATTAGCTCAAGGAGAGTTCAGACAAAAGGTTCGTGCTGCAGGAGCTCATGCTAAAGAAATTGAGCCATATTCACCATGGTTGAATCGAGCAGAAACCACAATCAAAGCATTGAAGCGTATGACAAATACAGCTATGTCAAAATCGCAGGCATCTGTACAATTGTGGGATATTTGCTTGGAGTTGCAATGTTTGATTTGATCGTCAATTGCGCATAATATTTACGCATTGAACGACGACGTTCCGAATACAGCAGTATCAGGAGATACAACGGATATTAGTCACTTATGCGAGTTTGCATGGTATGATTGGGTATGGTATTTGGATCCAGTTGACTTTCCGGAAGATAAGCGGAAACTTGGTCACTGGCTTGGACCTGCTCACGATATAGGTGATGCAATGTGTGCTCATATACTTGCCAGAAATTCGCAAATTATTTTGCGAACTACTTACTCCCCACTTTTGACAAGTGATCTTAATTCTCAACAGGTGAAATTGCTTCAAGAGAGTTTTGAGAAGAACGTTTGTTTGGTTATGAACGAAGATGATTGTATTAAAAATGCTTATGTTTTCGAGGTGGAACCCAGTGAGTTCGAGACGTATTCGGACCATTATACAGGGGACCAGGAAACGATGCCACAAGCAGACAACTACAATCACGAAGCTTTTAATGAGTATATCAATGCCGAAGTAATGATACCAAGACATGATCATATTGGTGCTGGTCGAGTAATTGGACAAAAGAAAGATCGAGATGGTAATCCAATTGGGAGGTCAAATCCTGATCCAGTGTTGGACACTCGCATCTTAGAAGTTCAATTTCCAGATGGTAATGTACAGGAATACACAGCTAATGTTATTGCTGAGCATCTTTATTCACAGGTTGATGACGAGGGTTGTCGTTATCTTTTAATGGATGAAATTGTTGATCACCAAAAAGACGGATTGGCGGTTGCTGCTGACGATCTGTATTATACAGACAAACGTGGTGTAAAACAAATGTGTCGAACAACAAAAGGTTGGCAACTGTTACTTCAATGGAAAGACGGATCAAATACATGGATTTTGTTGAAAGACCTGAAAGAATCGAATCCTGTTGACGTCGCTGAATATGCTGTTGTGAACAAGTTAGTCCATGAACCAGCTTTTGCCTGGTGGGTACCGGATGTATTACGGAAACGAGAGCAAATTATTTCAGCGGTAAAGGCCAGATACCTGAAACGGACTCACAAATTCGGTATTCGTATGCCAAAATCGGTAAAGGAAGCTCTCAAGATTGATTGTGATACTAACACTTCTACATGGTTGGATGCAATCAGAAAAGAGATGAAAAATGTTATGCCAGCATTCAAAGTTCTTGAACCCAATGCGTCGAAACCAGTTGGTTACACTTGGATACCTTGTCATATGATTTTTGATATCAAAATGGACTTCACTCGCAAAGCCAGATTCGTCGCCGGGGGACACATTACAGATCCGCCGAGTTTGATTACTTATGCTAGTGTTGTTTCCAGGGACAGTGTTCGAATTGCATTGCTTATCACAGCGTTGAATTCGATGCAAATACTTGGTGCTGATGCACAAAACACATATTTGAATGCCCCAGTTCAAGAAAAGGTATATACGACATGTGGTCCAGAATTTGGGAATTCGACGGAAGGTTGTTATGCAATTATCGTTCGAGCGTTGTATGGTTTGAAGTCAAGTGGAGCCGCATGGCGTGCTCACTTAGCTGCAACAATGGAAGAATTATTGTTTACCTCTTGTATTGCAGATCCAGATGTTTGGTTAAGACCATTTCAGAATGAAGGTGGTCTTGAATTTTATGAGTATGTGCTTATTTACACGGATGATTTCCTATGTATCAGTCATGATCCGAAGAGTATCTTGGATACTATCGGAAAACATTTCAAGCTTAAACCGGAATCCATTAAGACACCGGATACTTATTTGGGAGCGAATATTGGACACTTTTCACTTCCCGATAAGCCAGACAAACCGCGATGGTCTATGAGTTCGACAAATTATGTGAAACAAGCTGTCGCGAATGTTGAGAAAGATTTGGACGAAATCAAAAGAGGTTTGCCTAACAAGGTGTCGTCACCAATGTCGACGAAATATCGACCAGAAATGGATGTTTCACCTTTGTTGAATGCAGAGTGTGCTAACTATTTTCAGTCTCAGATTGGTGTTTTGAGATGGGCAGTTGAAATTGGTTGAATTGATATTATGTGTGAAGTATCTATGCTCTCATCATTTCTCGCGATGCCACGAGAAGGACACTTGAGTGCTGTTCTTCATATTTTTGCTTATTTGAAATCTCACAACAGGTCACAACTCGTGTTTGATGATTCGTATGCTGATATTGAGAACCATTTTATAGATGGTGCAGATTGGACGGACTTTTATGGTAATGTGAAAGAACCTATTCCGCTAAATGCTCTGAAGCCACGTGGTAGAGCTGTGGAGATTACTGCTTTTGTTGACGCTGACCATGCTGGAGACAAAGTCACTCGCCGTTCACAAACAGGTATTTTAATCTATCTTAATTGTGCTCCGATTATGTGGTTTTCGAAGCGTCAGAATTCCGTCGAAACGTCTTCGTTTGGAAGTGAGTTTATTGCGTTTAAAATTGCTACGGAGATGATACAGGGTTTGAGGTATAAGTTACGGATGATGGGAATTCCGATTGATTGTCTGGCTAGAGTTTTATGTGACAATATGTCGGTGGTACACAATACTACAGCGCCGGAATCAATGTTGAAGAAGAAGAGTAATGCTATTGCATATCACTTTGAACAAGAGAATGTCGCAATGGGAGTTATCAAGATTGCTTATGAGCCGTCGGAGACAAACTTAGCCGATGCGCTAACAAAGGTTCAGTCAGCTCCAGTACGCCAGAATCTTATGCGTCAAATTTTATATTGATTCAAGTGAAGAAGGGTTTGCCAACTTTCCCATTTCAATGAAGCCAGTATTGGAACAAATTGCATTTGCAGTACTACATGTCATTGCATGCAGTGTCGAAGTTTTTATTTTACAAGTTGTGGATCCCTATTTTTTTCCCATAGTGGGTTGAGGGGACACATCTCTCCATGTCCATGTCTATGTTTATGGTTTCGATGTGTGGGGACTAGAAAACCCCTACGGCAAGCGGTACATGAGGGGTTCATATCCCTAAGTCTATCAGATAAGTCTATAATCTTGTGTTTTTACGCCTTTGGTCGTCTACGAAAGTATGCGGGACCCTTTCGGTTCCTTAGACGATTCTAGCCCGTTATCGTTGCAGTTTTCTACTATTGGGGCGTCCAATTCGCTGTCACAGTCTATTACTTACATTAGGTATTACAGTTACGGGGATGGCTAGTACGCACCCCTTTTCGTGAATGAGACCCACATCCACGACTCTTTCGAACCAAGTTTCAGAAACGTTGCTTCAGGCCATTGCTTGAGGCCTTCGGGGATTCAAAAAGCAATGCCAAGCCGGCAACACCAATGGACAGATTGTTGAAATAACCACAGTTGCATTGACGGCTCAAAACAATACTTACACAATGCAAATTGATAGATGGAAAGCCTTTTACTTGGTCTCTGCGGAGAGCTCAATCAAGTATTGAAGTATACAACTCACAAGTCCTCTCCAAAACAAACTAAAACAGAAGCCGCCCATTTCCAGGGACGCATCGGAATCTGTGATACAATATTTTTTTGAAGACGTGAAGTGTGTGGGTTGGGCCGTTGTCAACGACAACACGTTTACGGTAGGAATAGCCCAGGAGTCTTTCTTTTTTCTACTAGATGTATGCTAGCAACAACCTTGCTGTCAACGATTCTGAAATCTGCACAAGCAATAACGGAATTTTATAGGAAAATTTTAAAATCATTTTTCATTTCAGAAGCCCTTCTCTGCACCCACAAAGACTGGCAGTGCTTTTCCACCCATGTCCAGCAGCCCCACTACTTTGGTGCCAGCATTGGCCAAGGCACCGGGATCAACAACTTTTCCTCCAATGGCATTGAGGGCTCCGACGCACTGCTCCTCACTATGCCGTCTTTGTGCATTTTGACAAGTATTAGCGTTGTAATTTGATGAACTCCTTCCAGCAAAAACCCGCTCCTCCATTAGATCCTTCATTGTGCTTTGACGGCAAGACGAAATAGGGAGAATAGCTCCATTATTGGAAATGTTGTTGATTTTGTTAAAGATCGTACTTGACAAAAGATCATACCAACCTTTTCTCCCAACCGAGCACGAAATTCAGCATACTGAACGGGAGGAATCGGAAGTGACGGTGCCGTTCCTGTCACCAACGCAAACTAGAAGCTTAAAACACCAGCTTACATCCCTCATGAACGGTACGAAAGCCTTCATTCCTCAAATTCTTAACTGTCGTCGTACAATGAGCCAAACTTTGAGGCCGTCGACGCAACTGTCTATGCCGGCTCGGCAAAACTTGTTTGAATTGACAGTGAATAAGGCCTGACAGTCGTTTTGACGACTCGCGCTCTGAAATCCTAATAGGCCTGACAAAGAAAGAAACTTTCTGAAAGTTGCCTCTATAGAGTCGTGGATGTGGGTCTCATTCACGAAAAGGGGTGCGTACTAGCCATCCCCTCTTATGTTTTTCCTTCGCCTTTGATTGGTCAAGCAGTACATGTGGGGTTGTTAGAAGCCACAGACGACGAGCGCCTATTGCGTATGCAGGAGCTGGGGGTTTTCTAAGGTCACGAACAAGGACTCGGCGGTGCTCTCGTGAGGTACAGGAGTCGGATGATCCATCGCCGGCACGCCGTTGAGCAGGTTCCCTACCAACAAATACCCGAGGGCCCCCTAATTTACAGTAAGCATATCATGTCGCGTTTAACATACAACGTTACGTACCATGGTGCTGACAGTGAGTGATTTGAATGCGGAACAAAAGAGGCTCCGACGAGTTTGGAAACGAGACGAGAAGAAAAAAGGATGAAGTGATCTGACTGTAAAAGTACCATAAGCGTAATTTCTTCTGGCAATCCTGCACTCCCTACCTACCGGTATCTATTGGGTGGCGTGCCTGATTTGACTTATTGAATTGAAATAACAGACAAGACATGTCCTATTTATGGAGTGATTTTTTTGGCGCGCCAGACTGATTTTTCTAACAGTAGGAGGAACCAAAATGAAAGGAAATTAGGGCCACAACCTTCCCGCTAAGCTTGATATTACTACTTACATTGCAAGTGGACGGCGTGCCGTTCGAGGCGGCGTTGACCTACGCCGCCAAGGTGATACCCTGGGAAGATGGAGTCAGCAGTGCTTGGCGGATGATCTCAATATTGGGGTCCGTTGGAGTGGAGGAGGCGTGGCGAAGAATTGCTTGGGATGGATTCAGAATGGACGAAAAGGGCTTGTACACTCTGCGTTGGTGATGATTGCTCCGACGGGTAGGCAGTGCCGGGGAAAGGCTTTTTCATTCCGGTGTCTCTGCTTTCCGCACTTGGCGGTATACTGGTCGGAGCGCTCCTTCCGGTCCGTGATAATGAGGCCTTCGAGAGACGCGCATTCACGGCCTGTGTTTTGTTTTGGCTTGGCTCTCGGCGGTGCTCTCGTGAGGTACAGGAGTCGGATGATCCATCGCCGGCACGCCGTTGAGCAGGGATTGATTCGGGACGGATTCGGCGGTACGGATTGACGGGGACCGTATTGGCGACGACGGAGTCTGTAACTCCAATCGCGGAGTCCGACGAGAGGCGGACGGGGTCAGGGACGGCGTCGCGTCGACGGAAGACAGGGTAGGATTGGCAGTGGGTGTCCCAGAAAGAGTGATCACCAAAAGTCCGGTGTTGGGGAATTTTCCTTTTCGTCATTCCGAGGACAGTGCAAACCAGATGGACGAGACGGACTAGCCAGTACAGACAGACAGCCTGCCTGCCTGTCTGCCTGCCTTTGATCCGCACTGGCAAGAGCTGTGTAGAAAAACAGGTCTGGGTAATGGCCTAGTTTCAAATGCTTTGGCAATAGCTAACTAACTGTAACATAACTAGCTTTTGAGTTTCCATGGTATTTGTTTTTTGTGTTTTATTACACTTATAACAAAGCTTTGTGCAGTTCCTATCTTGGCAGGCACCCCATGTTCACTGGGTAAACAATGGTCCCTTTCAACCAAGAAGGTTCCACGACTTGCCCTGTACCTTTGGTACTAGAGTGTCGTGGGGAGGATATGGCGCCCCCGTTCGCCCCGGTCTATTATCAGCGGATCTTCGGTTCGCTTAATGACAATCCAATTGGCGGGTCTAACCTCGTCGCCCCGTGGCGGCTGTTCGCTTTACTTTCCCTCCAAATCGGGAGCTTCTCTCTGTGGAGAATACTCGTGTGGCGGGGCTCGCTGGCTCATCTCTACCACTGATTTGTTTCCGATCGGTTTCCGATACGCTGTTCTTTTTGGAAATCACGATCCTTGCTTTGCTTTGCTTGGCAAGGACAAGAAATGCCGTACTGCTGCGAAAGCCATTCATGCCCGACGAGGGGAGCGTGCGTCGTTTGTTTCATGAAGAGGACTAATGCGGGTGAGTACGAACACTGGTAGCCAAGAATCTCTGGGAGATGCACTCGATATGCCAGACGTTGGGAGGTGGCGTCGTTTATTACCGCGAGTGCATCTGTATTCCCTTCATTGATACTCGAACCACCAGCTCTTGTTTGGAGGGCGACAACATGGACGGTGTGCTTTTACGACGGGCCAAGTCTCTCGCTTGTCAATCGACCTTTCTGCCTCAATTGGAGTTGTGAGCAGAAGAAGGAGCGCAGGAAGTGAGTGTGAATTCCCGCTTTTTGGCAATTCGGTGATGGCGTTATCCCGTAGTAAAGTTGTGTTGATTTTGCGTAGAAGCGCATTCGGGCGGAAAGTTTGAGACCGGTTTTGTGTAACAGCAAGTGGGAATCGACCGTTGAGCCTTGTTTGGTGGGGAAGAAAGACAGCGAGAAGGGAGACCGGTTGTGTGTAACGTAACGCAGTGCGGGACTCGACGAAACCGACGACCAGCCAGGAACCCAATGTATAACAGTAACAGTATATTGCTTGCTCCAGCAGAGTCAGTCCTCTTTGACCTGCTTCGTGCTTTCTACAGTGACGAGCGGAATGGAATGGTTCGATTGACAGTGACCACCGGGAGTGTGAGCAAGTGTACCATACGCGGTACTTGATTGGTAGAAAACTGCAACGTAGTAGAATAACGGGCTAACTTACATTAACTGTAAGCTAGCTAGAATCGTCCAAGGGGACCCGAAAGGATCCCGTATACCTACTTTCATAGCCGATCAAAGGCGTAGGAAAAACATAAGACGAATACCTAACTTACAGTTAACTGTAAGTAATAGACTTGTCTGGTGGTAGACTGACTTACTGTTAGGGATATGAACCCCATATGTACCGCTTGACGTATGGTAGGGGTTTTCTATTGGGGCGTACAAATTCGCTGTCACAGTCTAGTACTTACATTAGGTATTACAGTTACAGTTAGTCTTATGTTTTTCCTACGCCTTTGATCGGTCAAGCAGTACATGGGGGGTTGTTAGAAGCCACAGAGGACGAGCGCCTATTGCGTATGCAGGAGCTGGGGGTTTTCTAAGGTCACGGTCAAGGAACGTGATGACGCCTGGTGCAAACTACAGGGACTTACATTAGCGAACGTGAAAGCGAGTTATATATATATCTGTTGGCCGCGCTCTTGCTTCAAAATTGCGACCTTCCTTCCGCAAGAAAGGTTTACGGCCCTGCTGGATCACTGGGCATACGATGGCAGGTGCCTTGAGGTAGGCACACGGCAGTGGACGACGAAGATTTCAACAGCGGCTCACGACAAAGACCTCGAGGCCGACAATGTTTTGCTGCCGTCGCGATTCGGGATCCCATCGTCTGGATGGCCTCCATGTGTTGACAACCATACGCCATGAGATGGCAGCCAAGGAAGGATGCCAACGGTACGGCACACTGTCCACATTTCGTGGTGAAGGAAAAGGACGGAACCAACCACTTGGTCCTGTTTCATGTGCGATACTCCAATGTTACTCGGCATTACGAGAGCATGGTCCACCATTGGTGCTCCGTAGACCACACTGCCACAGCACTATTTGAACCTCAACCTCTCTTGTTCGAACTATTCGACATAGTGCTGCAAATGGATATTGAGGAGTTCACACCTTCCGCCTCCCAAGTCTTGGCACAGCTACTAGAGTATCGCCCTAATGGCTTGGATACGGCCTACCAAGCACTCTTTCCCCCGTTGCTGACCCCGGCCGGGTCTTTGGGATAAGCGTGGAAATGTTCGGCGTTGTCATGTCTGATGCAAGCCTACATTCGTAGGCGGCACCAGAGTTGCTGAGACAAGTAAAATCACATATTGGGTGCTTTCCAAAAGCTGATTTCGTCAAGAGCTACAGCGACCAATACATTTGACGTGCTGTTACCAGCGATTCTTCACTTTCCACAAGAAGAAATGGAAACGGGTATTGCTACATTCTTTCAGCTGGTGTCGGCACGGTTGCAAGCGGGCAAAATGCCCAAATATGTCCGGTTTTACACACAGCTCTCTTCATTGGCAAGTGTAACGCGAATGTGTTTTTGAATTATATGAACACAATGCAGAATGGCTTTTCATCGAACTTGTTGGAGCATGTATGGATCCCACGTGTGACGACGGATCCCCCGGTCCAGCGTACGGAAGCCAAAGTGCAAGCTTGTTGTGTGCGGTTGGGGCTGGTTTTACTGTCGGTAAGGTTAGGATCCGTTACGGTGCGCTTGCGTCGCGCCAGGAGCAGGCGTGTCGGTCCCGTGACCGGGCGTGGTAGTTGTCCCGAGTGTTTGCGAAACAGTGGACGGCGTGCCGTTCGAGGCGGCGTTGACCTACGCCGCCAAGGTGATACCCTGGGAAGATGGAGTCAGCAGTGCTTGGCGGATGATCTCAATATTGGGGTCCGTTGGAGTGGAGGAGGCGTGGCGAAGAATTGCTTGGGATGGATTCAGAATGGACGAAAAGGGCTTGTACACTCTGCGTTGGTGATGATTGCTCCGACGGGTAGGCAGTGCCGGGGAAAGGCACTTTCATTCCGGTGTCTCTGCTTTCCGCACTTGGCGGTATACTGGTCGGAGCGCTCCTTCCGGTCCGTGATAATGAGGCCTTCGAGAGAGGCGCATTCACGGCCTGTGTTTTGTTTTGGCTTGGCTCTCGGCGGTGCTCTGGTGAGGTACAGGAGTCGGATGATCCATCGCCGGCACGCCGTTGAGCAGGGATTGATTCGGGACGGATTCGGCGGTACGGATTGACGGGGACCGTATTGGCGACGACGGAGTCTGTAACTCCAATCGCGGAGTCCGACGAGAGGCGGACGGGGTCAGGGACGGCGTCGCGTCGACGGAAGACAGGGTAGGATTGGCAGTGGGTGTCCCAGAAAGAATGATCACCAAAAGTCCGGTGTTGGGGAATTTTCCTTTTCGTCATTCCGAGGACAGTGCAAACCAGATGGACGAGACGGACTAGCCAGTACAGACAG
Source organism: Phaeodactylum tricornutum CCAP 1055/1 (assembly GCF_000150955.2). Classification (NCBI taxonomy): domain Eukaryota; phylum Bacillariophyta; class Bacillariophyceae; order Surirellales; family Neidiaceae; genus Phaeodactylum; species Phaeodactylum tricornutum. The sequence continues at coordinate 99,316 of NC_011694.1, forward strand.
ACAGCCTGCCTGCCTGCATGCCTGCATGCCTGCCTGCCTTTGATCTGCACTGGCAAGAGCTGTGTAGAAAAACAGGTCTGGGTAATGGCCTAGTTTCAAATGCTTTGGCAATAGCTAACTAACTGTAACATAACTAGCTTTTGAGTTTCCATGGTATTTGTTTTTTGTGTTTTATTACACTTATAACAAAGCTTTGTGCAGTTCCTATCTTGGCAGGCACCCCATGTTCACTGGGTAAACAATGGTCCCTTTCAACCAAGAAGGTTCCACGACTTGCCCTGTACCTTTGGTACTAGAGTGTCGTGGGGAGGATATGGCGCCCCCGTTCGCCCCGGTCTATTATCAGCGGATCTTCGGTTCGCTTAATGACAATCCAATTGGCGGGTCTAACCTCGTCGCCCCGTGGCGGCTGTTCGCTTTACTTTCCCTCCAAATCGGGAGCTTCTCTCTGTGGAGAATACTCGTGTGGCGGGGCTCGCTGGCTCATCTCTACCACTGATTTGTTTCCGATCGGTTTCCGATACGCTGTTCTTTTTGGAAATCACGATCCTTGCTTTGCTTTGCTTGGCAAGGACAAGAAATGCCGTACTGCTGCGAAAGCCATTCATGCCCGACGAGGGGAGCGTGCGTCGTTTGTTTCATGAAGAGGACTAATGCGGGTGAGTACGAACACTGGTAGCCAAGAATCTCTGGGAGATGCACTCGATATGCCAGACGTTGGGAGGTGGCGTCGTTTATTACCGCGAGTGCATCTGTATTCCCTTCATTGATACTCGAACCACCAGCTCTTGTTTGGAGGGCGACAACATGGACGGTGTGCTTTTACGACGGGCCAAGTCTCTCGCTTGTCAATCGACCTTTCTGCCTCAATTGGAGTTGTGAGCAGAAGAAGGAGCGCAGGAAGTGAGTGTGAATTCCCGCTTTTTGGCAATTCGGTGATGGCGTTATCCCGTAGTAAAGTTGTGTTGATTTTGCGTAGAAGCGCATTCGGGCGGAAAGTTTGAGACCGGTTTTGTGTAACAGCAAGTGGGAATCGACCGTTGAGCCTTGTTTGGTGGGGAAGAAAGACAGCGAGTAGGGAGACCGGTTGTGTGTAACGTAACGCAGTGCGGGACTCGACGAAACCGACGACCAGCCAGGAACCCAATGTATAACAGTAACAGTATATTGCTTGCTCCAGCAGAGTCAGTCCTCTTTGACCTGCTTCGTGCTTTCTACAGTGACGAGCGGAATGGAATGGTTCGATTGACAGTGACCACCGGGAGTGTGAGCAAGTGTACCATACGCGGTACTTGATTGGTAGAAAACTGCAACGTAGTAGAATAACGGGCTAACTTACATTAACTGTAAGCTAGCTAGAATCGTCCAAGGGGACCCGAAAGGATCCCGTATACCTACTTTCATAGCCGATCAAAGGCGTAGGAAAAACATAAGACGAATACCTAACTTACAGTTAACTGTAAGTAATAGACTTGTCTGGTGGTAGACTGACTTACTGTTAGGGATATGAACCCCATATGTACCGCTTGACGTATGGTAGGGGTTTTCTATTGGGGCGTACAAATTCGCTGTCACAGTCTAGTACTTACATTAGGTATTACAGTTACAGTTAGTCTTATGTTTTTCCTACGCCTTTGATCGGTCAAGCAGTACATGGGGGGTTGTTAGAAGCCACAGAGGACGAGCGCCTATTGCGTATGCAGGAGCTGGGGGTTTTCTAAGGTCACGGTCAAGGAACGTGATGACGCCTGGTGCAAACTACAGGGACTTACATTAGCGAACGTGAAAGCGAGTTATATATATATCTGTTGGCCGCGCTCTTGCTTCAAAATTGCGACCTTCCTTCCGCAAGAAAGGTTTACGGCCCTGCTGGATCACTGGGCATACGATGGCAGGTGCCTTGAGGTAGGCACACGGCAGTGGACGACGAAGATTTCAACAGCGGCTCACGACAAAGACCTCGAGGCCGACAATGTTTTGCTGCCGTCGCGATTCGGGATCCCATCGTCTGGATGGCCTCCATGTGTTGACAACCATACGCCATGAGATGGCAGCCAAGGAAGGATGCCAACGGTACGGCACACTGTCCACATTTCGTGGTGAAGGAAAAGGACGGAACCAACCACTCGGTCCTGTTTCATGTGCGATACTCCAATGTTACTCGGCATTACGAGAGCATGGTCCACCATTGGTGCTCCGTAGACCACACTGCCACAGCACTATTTGAACCTCAACCTCTCTTGTTCGAACTATTCGACATAGTGCTGCAAATGGATATTGAGGAGTTCACACCTTCCGTCTCCCAAGTCTTGGCACAGCTACTAGAGTATCGCCCTAATGGCTTGGATACGGCCTACCAAGCACTCTTTCCCCCGTTGCTGACCCGGGCCGGGTCTTTGGGATAAGCGTGGAAATGTTCGGCGTTGTCATGTCTGATGCAAGCCTACATTCGTAGGCGGCACCAGAGTTGCTGAGACAAGTAAAATCACATATTGGGTGCTTTCCAAAAGCTGATTTCGTCAAGAGCTACAGCGACCAATACATTTGACGTGCTGTTACCAGCGATTCTTCACTTTCCACAAGAAGAAATGGAAACGGGTATTGCTACATTCTTTCAGCTGGTGTCGGCACGGTTGCAAGCGGGCAAAATGCCCAAATATGTCCGGTTTTACACACAGCTCTCTTCATTGGCAAGTGTAACGCGAATGTGTTTTTGAATTATATGAACACAATGCAGAATGGCTTTTCATCGAACTTGTTGGAGCATGTATGGATCCCACGTGTGACGACGGATCCCCCGGTCCAGCGTACGGAAGCCAAAGTGCAAGCTTGTTGTGTGCGGTTGGGGCTGGTTTTACTGTCGGTAAGGTTAGGATCCGTTACGGTGCGCTTGCGTCGCGCCAGGAGCAGGCGTGTCGGTCCCGTGACCGGGCGTGGTAGTTGTCCCGAGTGTTTGCGAAACAGTGGACGGCGTGCCGTTCGAGGCGGCGTTGACCTACGCCGCCAAGGTGATACCCTGGGAAGATGGAGTCAGCAGTGCTTGGCGGATGATCTCAATATTGGGGTCCGTTGGAGTGGAGGAGGCGTGGCGAAGAATTGCTTGGGATGGATTCAGAATGGACGAAAAGGGCTTGTACACTCTGCGTTGGTGATGATTGCTCCGACGGGTAGGCAGTGCCGGGGAAAGGCACTTTCATTCCGGTGTCTCTGCTTTCCGCACTTGGCGGTATACTGGTCGGAGCGCTCCTTCCGGTCCGTGATAATGAGGCCTTCGAGAGAGGCGCATTCACGGCCTGTGTTTTGTTTTGGCTTGGCTCTCGGCGGTGCTCTGGTGAGGTACAGGAGTCGGATGATCCATCGCCGGCACGCCGTTGAGCAGGGATTGATTCGGGACGGATTCGGCGGTACGGATTGACGGGGACCGTATTGGCGACGACGGAGTCTGTAACTCCAATCGCGGAGTCCGACGAGAGGCGGACGGGGTCAGGGACGGCGTCGCGTCGACGGAAGACAGGGTAGGATTGGCAGTGGGTGTCCCAGAAAGAGTGATCACCAAAAGTCCGGTGTTGGGGAATTTTCCTTTTCGTCATTCCGAGGACAGTGCAAACCAGATGGACGAGACGGACTAGCCAGTACAGACAGACTGCCTGCCTGCATGCCTGCATGCCTGCCTGCCTTTGATCTGCACTGGCAAGAGCTGTGTAGAAAAAGAGGTCTGGGTAATGGCCTAGTTTCAAATGCTTTGGCAATAGCTAACTAACTGTAACATAACTAGCTTTTGAGTTTCCATGGTATTTGTTTTTTGTGTTTTATTACACTTATAACAAAGCTTTGTGCAGTTCCTATCTTGGCAGGCACCCCATGTTCACTGGGTAAACAATGGTCCCTTTCAACCAAGAAGGTTCCACGACTTGCCCTGTACCTTTGGTACTAGAGTGTCGTGGGGAGGATATGGCGCCCGTAGGAAAAACAGAAGACGAATACCTAACTTAACTGTAAGTAATAGACTTGTCTGGTGGTAGACTGACTTACTGTTAGGGATATGAACCCCTTATGTACCGCTTGACGTATGGTAGGGGTTTTCGAAGTCAACAATCGTGATATGTTGACTACGACAAGCTAATTTAAGTGTGAAGTAACTTTAGATGTCTGTCTATCCCGTTACATTTTATGTCCCGAAGGCTCTAGTAATTTACTGTATGTACACTACCTGCCTTTGCCGTTGACGAAACTCAAACTATCTATGTATATACGATTACAATTAAAATCATTTCCGTTGAGCCATCTACAAGGACGTCCATTGACTGTCGCTTCCTGTGGACTGTCCGATGTGGAGTTTCTGCTCCGTCCAACGTACCGAAAGAACGAGATACCGAAATACGGCGCTTGCTCGATATTTCGTCCTCCCACGGCTCACGAAAGCTCCTCTGTTGACAGCTGATAGTAAAATTGCCTGCCCCAAGGCCTACTCCAAGTACCAGACAAGAAGAACCCAAACCAACACGCAGAAGAAGTAGAATACTAGAGAGCTGCATAGCTGCCCAAAGGCAAAGGAGACTGATAACCTGGTTCCAACAGTCCGTCGGGTTATTGACTGTGACTGATGGTCTTGATGCGCAAACGTGGGCGAAATACTACGAGGACTTTCATGTCGGAACCAAAGGCTTCTGTTTCTTCTACGTTGCGTGAGGCGCAAATCCCCCCGCAGCGAAACAGAAAGGAGGCAACGGTGATCACGACAACGAGCAAACCATCGAGTCAAAGTGTTAGCGTGAACGAAAAACAACAGGCTTGGACTTTCAAAAATGCTTTTCGCTTGTTTGGACGAAGTAATAAACGTAAGCCGATCCCGGAGACGAGCGGCGCCCCATTCGGCAATCAAACAACAACGACAACAAGTAGTACAATCGAGGCTACCAGCACTGGAACCAACGCGGCCCACAATCGATCTTTTCTACAAGCGGTTCATCGTAAATGTAACACAAAGAGCAACAGGAGCTGCAACGTAGGGTTCGACAGAACAAACGACATTCTCGATCTACGGGACCCAGCCGAAGGCGATGCTTCCACGATACCGCTCGAGACTACCGTGTCCGACATCCGTACGTCACAACACCGCTTGAAGGATCGTCGCGGAATCGTTGTCCAGTCCGCTTGTAACGCACCGACCACAGCGTCACACTCCGATGCCAATTCGTCATCGTACAACGCAACTGTACTAGCCGATAGAGCCAGAACGGGAGAAAATATTGGCTTGCTGATGCCGAAGGATTGCTCGGCGACGGCAATTTTGCAACATTCGTACTTTGAATATCTGTGTGGAGGCAGCGATTCCGGAAGAAAGCACGATAATGATGAGCCGTCCGTCTACGACTCGACTAGCTCATCTCTAGGGGCAACTGCACCAGTACGATCTCAAGACCAACTCTACGCTGGTCGTACGAAACTATTGTCCGACGATCCGACTATTCAGGAAAGTTTTGAGTGTGTCTTTGAGCGGCAACTGAGGGCTGGGTTAGCTGCAAAGCTCATGGAAGAGGACGAGGGGGAATGGGACCAGCCAGGGCCGCAATCTAGTCTTACTGCGCCGTCTCAACTTCAGCAAACCCTACTGCGCTCACGTTCCTTTACTTATAAAGCCGGTTCTCAGCATCACACGCCTCGCCAATCTCTCCGAAAACCCCGCAAGGTTCAGCACCACGTAAGTCTCCACCGCATCAATGCGGTAAGCGAGGCGGCTTCATCTGTGACAGCTCCCGTCGATCAAGCCACCCAGTTACCCAAGCATCCGGCATCTTGCCATTGTCAAAATCATACCGCGCCGATCGTCCCACCACAGCTTTGGCCCCAAGGTCAACTTTTGATGCGACCTACACCTGGATCTGGCGTTCGTATCAGAGGCATTCGTTTTGCCAAGGCAACATCGTCGTCGTATTTGTGGCAAGCGTCCGACTATCCGTCTGGTCAATCCCCTGTGACCTGGCCACAAGCTTTGCAGGACCACTGGAAAGAGGCGAACGTGCATATATCTGCAACTGCCATGCAAGAAGGTCATGACGAGCTCCTGCGGCGTCTGCAGTCCTATCGCATGTGCCCAAACTGTATGATCCTTCCCGTGAATAATGGAAATGAGCCCGACGGAGAATCGCTAGTGACAGATTTTGAATCGGACTTATTTGTCGGCACTATGCTGGTCCGGTTACGTCACACACTGGGTACTACACCGGAACCATACAACGATCAGATCGGGTACTTTGTGGGTATGAACCGACGTTACCAAGTGGTAATGCGCGGTCGTTTCAAGCGAAGTATCCCGTGGACACGTTGTGTGGCGGGTTTGGAGCTGACTCGCAAGACGGCTCGTTTGCCCGCAAAATATGTCGTCAAAGGGGCCATGAAAGTCATTGGCTTCTTTGCACCACAACTAGACGCGCGACTAGAAGGTTCCCATCCCCATAGTTTGACGCCACTCGGTAGCACGGCGCAATCCCTCAGGGTGCAGCGTAATACCCCATCAAGTATTGAGAATAACTATGATGAATTCGATCTTGAAGCCAAGTTAGAAGAACCAACTCGTGACGAAGAAACTTTGCTAGGAAAAGCAAGTTCGGCTAGTACAACAATGTCACGGGCTCGCTTTCGGAAAAAGGGCTTTGATAAAGTATTTGCTAGCAAGGAGGCAAGTCTGCGAACTAATCCGGAGGACATATATACGTTTGAATTTCTGCAGCACTTGTTCAACTTTCAGGAGTTTTCCATTGAGCTCGGCTCCCTCTTCGGCAGTATCCATTTGCAGGACTGCCTTGATGGACAACCACTACAAATAATGGCGAAGCATAGCGACTCAGACAACACGCGACTATGGAGCTTTGACGTTTGGCACGAGTGTTTGTACCGAGAAGCTGTTGCGTTTGACGAAAGAAATTGCGACTAGTCGTCAATGACCACTTCCAAAGAATATTTGTTGGAGATAATGCTACTGACAGTCAGCACGTATACTGCAACAGAAAGATACAGGAAGGAGCAATTTATATTTGCTTACAACAGGCTTCTGTAATATACCTTCTTTGCACTTCTTTACCCCGTTGACGGCTTCGCACGCTGGCGTGAGTTCTGTCAGGCAGTCGGTCTGTGCCGGACTGGCAACTTCTTGATCTTGAGCATTAAGGCTTCGAGTCGTGCAACCTGTGCGGCATCGTCAACTGTCGCCAATGCAATTGCCTGTTGTATGAGTCTGGGATTGGGGTATACACGGATGCGATTCTCCGTATACGCCTGCCACATGTTTTCCAAGGCGGCAGTACATTTCTCAATATTACGACCCCGCAGCCATCCCTGTATGACCAACGTAAAAGAGTACTGGTCTGGTTTGGTTCTGACAGATTCAACCGAAAGCGAATGCCGGAAGATATGCTCGATTTGCGTCGGTGCATCCTCGTGTCTCGAATTCATCCAGGCACTCATGACGCAATTATACGAAACGGTGTCGGGCTCAACATCGAGTCCTTTGGCTTCGTCTTCCGACGAATGTAATCGCTGCATTTGAGCCAGCAGCGAACGAGTGTGTTCTAACGCTACTGAAGATTGTTCTAAACGGGCCCAAGCCCAAAGGACAGCATTGAAAGATCGCAAATTTGGCTTGGCATTGATCGGATTGGTCAAGTAGTCGTTATACATCTCTTGGAGCAAATTTTCTGCTTGTAGAGGTAATCGGTGCATGGCCATTATTTCCAATACGGCATTGTATAGTAGTGCTTCAGGCTGATAGTTCCTTTTACCTTGTCGAGCTTGGTTGCTCAAAAACTTGAGCACCGCGTGGGCATTCTTGGCCGCGTTCGGTTGCTTGGAAAACCTCCATGCCAAGACCTGAAACTTGTATGCCTCATATTTAGGAGGGGCTGGCAAGATACCGCTTGCATGGAGTTTTTCAAATCGCTCAAGAATGCCAGCAATATATGGCGCTCCGTCAATATCAAGCTGAGCTTTATGTAATGCGAACAGCAACGGTCCGTAACTCGCATCACACGGTCGCAACCTCTGGTCGCCCTGTTCAACCCAATCCAACATGCGATGTATTAAGGCAACAGCTTGTGTTACGGTGCTATCTTTGCGACTCAAAGCACTGATAACAGCATTGATGGGTCGGATATCAAACTCAAAGACTCCGGGCCCCGATTTCCGGTAAAGCTCTAATGCGCTATCTAGTAGTTCCGCGGCACGAAGAGTTCCATCAGGCGAACGAACCAAGGCAAGGATAACAATAGAAAAAGTCCGGCCGTCGGGTGGGGGGAGAACGGGATCCGTATGAGCCATCATGCGACGCAACAGTGCTTCCGCCTTGTCTACGGCATCGGCTTTGACGTAGGTATTCAGCATAACATTGTAAGCGGCTGCCGCGTTTGAATCATTGCTATGTGTTGCGGTATGCGTCGTCAAGAATCCACAATTGCGCAATTCTTCCATTCGGGACAAAGCATATTCCGCCTTTTCGATCCGATCAGGGTGTAGAGATCTCCCCCATGCTTCGAGGATGGAAACATGCATAAGAGACGTTGGCATCATTCTTTTGTCGCCGCCAAGGTATTTTTGATGCATAGTGTTAAGCAACTCTTCAGCCGATTCTGGATGACCGGCTTTAGCAAACACATTCATCGCGGTTGTGTAGGAGTATACGTCTGGCTGCACGTCCAATTCACCACTATCAAATAAAGATTTCATTTCTTGCAACATAGTCTGCGCTTTTTCGGCGGTATTGGATGGTTGCCATGCTGATCGAGCCCAACATGATAGAATGGTATTGAGGGTGACAGTATCGGGTTGAATCCCGATTTTGCCAATGTCGTCGTATGGATCCCATACGCGGCGCAACAACGTTTGTGCATGGGAGGCGGCGTCGGGAGTGTGTTTGGCCGATTTGGACCAGGCTGCCAACGTAATGTTTAAAGACAGTAGGTTGGGTTCAGCGACGACAAAGGGATCACGGTTATAAGCTCGACACCATTCATCCAGGAGGGATTGAGCATGTTCGCCCTTACCACAATCGGCGTAGATACGCAACATTGTATTATAGGAAATCGCGTCCACAGCGACTCCAGCTTGCAAAGCGTCCTCGAACAACTGGGTCGCATGTTCAGCTCGCTGGTCGCCGCGGTAACCATTGCGATGTCCACTTCGCAACCAGGCTTTGAGACACAGATTCAGCGTCAGCGTCAGCGTGTCGGGACTGTAGGGCAACAAAAGTGCGCTGCGGAACACTTGGTCGCAAAACGAGGCCGTGGCGTACGTCTTCGAAGAAGACTTCACAATTTCCCTTTCCGCCAAGACTGTTCCGTGGATGATATGTATCAATGCTTTGCCGGAGAGCTCGAGTGACGAGAGTTGTGCGGCACACTCTTGCAACTTCTCGTAGAGTATAATTGGCGTAACTTTCATAGAATTGTACCGCTTCCAGCAAAAACTCCAATTGATGACGATTGATTCGACCAGAGACGGATTCAAAAAGCGAATAGAGGTATCTTCGTCCTCATCTTCTACCTGTAGTCGATCAACTTCGCGCACCAAGGCTGACAGTATTTCCAGGCTACGTTCGACAGATTCTGGCGTCTTACGAATGATCCACCAGTACAAAATTTTGGAGGCATCAGCCCAGGAGAGGACGGGTTCCGTCAAGTAGTTCCCTGACAAGAAACCTGGTGGTAGATCGTGCAGAAGATGTTGTGTATGGGATCGCACCTGCGCCAGTTCGCTTCCGTATCCGACTACACCATCAGCCGCATCATTTGTGTGGTAGAGGCTGCCATCAGTGTCTACAGAATCGTGGACAGAGGTGCTTCCGGTGCTAGCAAAAGTGCGAAGAGCTCCACGACCCACGAGAGCCGTGTTCCGCTTATCGTATGCTCCGCTCCCCGAATTCGCACTCGGTGTTTCTGTGGAGATGCGAAGAGCAGCCGCACCAGCGTGGAGCGAATCGCCGTTTGCGTACTGTCGTGTTTGCACAGCCGTCGACCGTGCTGAGAACCAAAATTGCAGTGAGGGTCGTGTTCGCCCTAGTTGTTTCCCTAGTGCTTCTATCGTAGAATAGCAGCGACACGACACGGGGTTCCATCCAGACGACACATCACACGTACACGCGGATGTGGGTGCCGATTGTGTAGGGTGCTGCCTGTGAGCGCATCGGATTGAGATTGTAGCGGCTGCTTTCCATTCCTCGTTTCGCCTACGAGCTAAAGCATTCGTTGTTCCAGCAAGCGAAGATCGCATCCAGGCAAACGAAGTTGATGATAAGAAGAGAGAAGAGGAGAGGGTCAATGTACACGCAGGAAAGAGCAAGTGATACCTTCGACGGGGTCGCGGCGGAAGGATTCCAAATCCAAAGGCTGCCGTAACTGCTATAATACAGTTGGTGGTCGGAAATGGAGGGTCGAACCCTGCAAGATCAAAGAAATCCCGTATTGGGGCTCCGGTCCCGCATAGGGCGTCACACATTTTGTGTCGGACTACACGCGTTGATTTACAGTTACTTGTCAGCATTCAATGTGTCCGAGAAGCCTCACGTCCTAAGCAACTGTTCCAGAGATATTGCAGTATACAACAAAAGCGACAAATCCGGCAGTCTGCAAACGTGTTTTTGGTTATAGAATTGAATTGCGAAATCTCGGTACCTTCCCTGTCGTAGGCCAGACTCACTCTCTTCGGTTTGGCGACATGCCACTATTCAGTGTCACAAAGTGAATTCATAGTATAATTACGATTCGAGACATTTTGAGCTTTTGCGTTGGGTCTTTTTAACAAACCTCTCCTTTTTTCTTGTGAGCATCGTACTTTTGGGCTCTTGTCCACGTATCACTGTCAAAGAGCTCACCCTGTCAATAGAAGATAACCATATATTTGCTGCTTCTCTTTTTCCATTCGCGCCCGTCCGTCTATTTGAAATTCGACAGTATCCATCGTTATCGTTATCCCAGCATGCTTGGTCTACGTTTTGCACACGTTGCTGTGATGCTCGTTGTGGTCGTAAAAACGGTCCTGGTCAGCTTCCACAACGTGAAATCCATAAAGCCAGTAGTGTCGCAACACATTCCCGGGCAGCCGGAGCGAGCGGCTGTTGTTTCTATCAACGAGGATACGGGAGTAGGCGTTCCCAGGCGACACACCCCAACCGGAAAAGCGCCGTCCGCCAACTCAACCAGGAGTGACACAATAACCGGAAAAGCGCCGTCCGCCAACTCAACCAGGAGCGACACCATAGCCGGAGATGCACCGTCCGCCAACTCAACCAGGAGTGACACCCTAACCGGAAAAAGACCGTCCGCCAACTCAACCAGGAGGAGCACACGCATTACTACTCAAAGAACTGCGACAGAATTTAGTGTCAGTCCGACGACACAGGAAATCGGTATGAAGCCTGATTGGACAAAGCTAATACCGCAATGGTTGCACAATCGAAATACAACCAGCGTGAAACTGCTGAGAACTGGGGCACCAGACATGCCTTCAGGTGCTTTCGTGCATATCGGTAAAACGGGTGGATCAACGCTGAGCTTGCACTTGCGCAATGGCTGTCACTCCTTCATCAAACAGCCGTGTAATCAGCTGTCCCTGAACGAGGTGGAATCGCATGTATCCCGCTTGACTACGTACTATCATGTGCCTGACTTTGCCAATCTTAGGCGAACCCGTCACCATCTGTTCTATGTCCTTAGTATCCGCGACCCGTTAGCTCGGCTGTTGTCCGTCTTCACGTACATGCATCCGGATAACATCATTGCCCGCGGCGCTTGTCAATGGAATATCTGTGAAACCGAAAGTATATGGAAATGTTTTCCAAATTTGGATGAGTTTGCTAAAGCCCTCAACTTATACCGAGAAGAAAGCAAAGGACAAGAGGCTGTGGCAGAGAGAAGATGCGTACAGGGCGCTCAAAGCTTTATTCGTAGTAGCGACAATGCACCGGACCACTTTCGACACAGCCTCGAGGCGATTGTGGAGGAATACATGCCACCAAACGCCATAATGAATTCGACCATTCTTGTGGTAAGAAATGAACATATTTGGGACGATTGGATTTCCGTTAACCAATGGCTTGGTCAGGAAGGAAAGGTGGACGCATTTCCAGATAACAATGTACGTGATTTTTCACACATGACGCTCCCCGTTTCCAAAAACTTTTCCGAGGAATCTCGCAAAAGCTTATGTGCCGGTCTCCGCGATGAATACCGAATCTACATGACCATCCTCTCAAAGGCCGCCAATATCGGGCCAGTTGAAATGGCGCAAAGCATCGATTTGGCTCACAGAAACTGCCCGTCTCTTCAATTTTCTTCTTTTGTTTGACTCTGGAAACATCATTTTAATTCACGCCAGCAAGGATTGACACTACTATCACAACCCTTACATAGTCCAAAATTCGTTTCAATTTTGCACTTCCCATTGACGAAATTCACCAGCGATGGTTGCGTAAATGATACGGAGAATATGCACAAAATATGTCGGCCATTGAAAAGACGTTGAAAGTATTCAAATGTAGTAGGGCTCCAACCTCGGCAGCCCCATGGGTAAGAAAGCGAATGCAGCAGTTCCGCGGTCCCTCGTTGAACATAAGCTTACATTAATCATTCGGCCCACTTTATTATGCGACAAGACAGTGACCATATTACACTTGCGGAAAAGAGTCAGGGTATCGGTTGGTCGTTTCGATTTGGCAGTCGAGCAATATTTCGAATCCGGTAGTGGAAGGATTTCATTTGCTAGGTTTTTTCATGCGGTATCGATCCGGATTTGTAGTGTGCGGCAAGCCTGGACAAGGGACACCATCATTATCTCGATCTAACTTGGCAACGTCACCATAAAAGGGAAAGTAATTTTCGTACCATCGCAAAGCATCTTCGTACGTTCCAAAATCGGAACATCCCTTCACATCTCCAGGATTCTTAGGTGGACTCGTCGGCTGGGCCTCTTTGCGACGCAATACCTGCTTTCCGCCATCTTCACCCCACTGAATTTCTGTGGTAAGGTCAAGGGGTTCAAATTCGGCCTGAAACGAATCTTGACATGTTTGGAACAAACCGATTTGTCGCTCGCGGGCTCTCTGCTGAAGCGATTGTAAACGCTCCACGGACAAAATGGACGACGATGCCGCCACCGCCGTGTTGTCACTCGTGCGCACCAATGCCCAACCGGACTCTAACAGAGATTCGTTGACAATGCTTGCTTTCTTTACCGTATCCGTTCGACTGTTCACCATCCGCACAAGGACAACGCGAGTACTCCGTCCGTCTCCGGCAACACGCTGGAACCACACGTCCTCGCGTACCGGCAGCATTTGTTGAAGTTTAGCTACTGGGGTCGACGAAACACAGTCTGGGAAAACCGAGTTACTTGTCCCGACTTTCGGAAGTTTAACTCCAGCCAGCGACACGAAGCCGCTGCGACGCAGTAGGATGCTTCCGTTTTCGTCCACACGAACAATTCGGTCCGATACGAAATCATCCGAGGAAAACGCTGCGGGTTGTACTGTTGCTACTAACAATGCTGTTGATTGGCTAGTACGAGATATCCCCGTACCGAGGCTTCCAAAAGAGGATCCGTCCTGAGCCGCAATCGACAACCACAGCGGCGTGCTTTGGTGTAGTCGGGATGAGGACGACGATGATAACGCCAGATATTGTGCTGGGGCGTTGGCATTGTTCAATGCTGGGGGTTGCCCATGTACCGAAGAAATGGATGCAAGAAGCGATGGTGCGGAATCAACGAATGAGTAAGGCTGTGGAACAATCATTAGTACCTTCTGCGATGGGGGGCCAAACCAGACGAATCAAGAGTAGCGACGATAGCGTTACGTCAGCGCGAAGCAAAGATCACTACAACCTTTTCTCGTAAAGGTACTGCTGACTGATACGGGACAGGGTGATCAATTGGGCATTGCCGATTGTACATTAGTACAACTATTTGTTCAGAGGAACCAACGTATAATCACTGTCGAAGCTAAGACAATGCCGACGATCTGACGGATTGTCGGTCAGTCAGGTGCGAAAAGTAGAAGCCGATCCTTCTATTTGCATTAGATGGCAATCATTCGATAAGAACCCGGATGAAGAAGTAGTGACGTTCCCGAATGTAAGAGGGACTACAGGAGTACCTGTTATATACGGGTGCTTTCCTCAGCGACTATGTAAACCTTTCACGGTGAGTTTCGCTGTCAATGGCTCCCGACGCCTATGTTTCATGCACATTTACATACGATGAAGAGAAATAGACATTTTCACAACGACATTCAAGAGTCATATCTAGCTATTCTAGAGCCAATCCAATCCGTTGAAAAGGTCATTTTCCCGGAGGGCCGAAGTAGCCGATCTCCTCGATGTGACACTGTTTTCTCTACTTGACCGTGATCGAACGAACATGGATCCAGGAAGCCACTTTTCGGCCTCTCCCCATCATCGTCCCACACCGCCATCCAACCTCGTTGACGGTGAGTTCAGTTTGTGGCAATCATCCATTGATCTCTTTGAGCCATCACCTTGACCCCTCTGAGAGACTCTCCGCATAGAACAAACTGTAGAGTATGAACGCACCCCCACCGTCTTTGCCGGTCCGAACCGTTTCCAAGGGGGACACGAATATTACTTCCAAAACCGGACCCCAAAAATCTCAATCTACATTTGGGCATCCCGACAAGCCTCTTCCGTTGCCAACCAAAGCTTTCCCATGTCGTATTTTTTCTGACGGATCTTCTGCAGGTATTTTTGTGGAACGCATCGGCAACAAACCCATGCCAATTACTGCTTCGCGTTCCATTCCTTTGCCTTCTTGGTCCTTTCCCGGGAGCAGTACAACCACAAAATTGCGACGTAAACAAAATTCCATATCGCCATCACGTCAAGGAACTGTGATACTACGGCGAACCGGCAACAAAGATTCTGTTTTTTCCGATTCACAGAGCTGCCATGATGTTCACCCCGAGAAAGTGGTAGACGTACAATCCAACTTTTGCCACGGGATTTTACTGGAAAACCTTTCGTCTGTGGCGCGTGACCTAACTCAACCCGATATCCAAACATCCCAGGAAGATAATGCGAGTAGAACAACCACCCACACAGCCTCGACCTGGAAACAATCGAACGTCGCCGTACCAGTGGAAGGTAACAGACTTTGCTCGTCTTCGCAGCCACCCATTGCACCAATACTCGAAAATCCTCAAAGAAATGGTGTATGGTGTCCAATGTCTGGTTGGGCCACTGAAAAGACAAAGGCTGTCGCTATAAAAAGGGCGGACGAACGTGACCGCGAAGTGTCGGACGCCGTGTGCTTGGCAAATGCTCACGTGAGTTCGGGTGACACAGAGCAGAATACTCGGCAATATTTAAGTGTCGGAACGACCGTTGCTTCCGACGTACCACGTACCCCGCACTGCAGCTACTATTTGAATGCCCCACAGCCACCCCCTTCTTTTTTCGAAGAGGTTTCCTCAAATGCATCATCCACACGTCCGCAATCACAAGACCTACAGAAAGCAGCTCTGTCCATTTTTGCAAACGAAAGTCCAACAGAATATGAGGATAAGGAACGGGCCTCGCCAAACACTGCACAAAAACACCAAAAGCCTGACAAAAAGAAATCGGGTTGGAAACGGTGGTTAGTGCTCCTATTGTTTCTGATGGGCAGTGTGGGCGGTATTGCTGCAGGAGGAAAATTGTCGGTACACAACAGCGATACTTTCGAGAAGACTAGGAATTCGTCGGTTGTTCTCGAAAGCCCTGGTCGGTTGGAGAGGATACCAGACGCTACGCGGCATACTTTGGAAACAATAGCTCCGACAATGGTAGCAACGTCGAAAGGCCTGGATACATCGAGTTTTTGAGACTGTTTCTGCGGATGCTTTCGGTGATGATCTTATCAGGACAACAGCGCTCATGATGGCTTCTCTAACCGAAGTACTTTGTGGGCTATCAACTATCAAAGAGCAATCCAGCCGATAAACTAGAGAATAAATGAAACATAGGGACTTGCAAGGAATTCAAAGTTTCGTGAGCTATGTATTGTCGACAGCAATTCTTTTGATGTACAAAAATGCATTACACACAAACATATAAAGGCTAACGCACACAACAATATCTTTTGATGATTTCGATGTTTACATTTAGTTCGACCTGAATCCGACAAGGTCCACCTTACTTTTCCTCTTTGCTACAAATAGTTCACAATTCAGGACTGTATGGCTGACGAAAAGTTCGCAACTCCCACAGGTTTTTGATGTGACACAGAGACACACCGCGGTTCGGCGCTACTGATATTTTGATCGGAAGATAACCACTCCATCACACGAGAGCCTATGTCCCTACGATCGATCTGTTTCCAGTATCTTCTGTAATGGACCGTACAATCACATATCCCCGCGGCAACGGTTTGCAGCCTAATTTTGTCAAGGCCCGGGCGTAGGCCTTCGTTGAATTGGCTTTTAACAAGCTTACGGGCAGAGAATCCTGAGCGTGTGGATAATCCCAAGTCCCGCAGACGTCAATCCCACTCATGGCAGCAAACAATCGGGCCGCCGGAATCCAAGCAGACTGTTTAAGCCGACCCACAAAAAGAAGAATGGTGGTTGAGTACAGAGAAGCTTTCTTGCCTCTCCGGCTGGGATTTCGAACGTACCGGATACTTGTATTTGGCCACGTCGAGTAACAGAAATGCGTCATCCCGGGAAGCGTAGGATCCTAAAGGAGAAAAGTGCCCGCCACCGTGTTGATCGAGGACAGAACGATCGTAGTTGACGTACACCCGGGCCTTGGGATCGAGTAAGGCTTGCTGCAAGTCGGCCCGTACATCGTCCAGAGTTGTGGTGTTTGCCACTACGTAGTGTGTTGTCACCGTCCACAAAGATGACGGCAGCGTGCAAGTGAGCAAATCCGCTGTTTGGACAAGGCTGAGACCCCCGGGAACGTGCAGAATACCGTCAAAGGTGGCGTTGTGTCGAATCACTTTGTGGTGGACGCATTTATTGTGGATCAAGCTGGATTGGGTTGCGTACACGTAGGGTTCGTAAGACGGGTCCATGGCGGCCTCCACCGCCCCTGCATCGTTCGCACCAACCACACTGGATCGGATACTGTTCCAAACGGCCACAGCAGCAGCCACCCCGCAATAAGCTTGATTGATCTGAACATCCCACCCGGTTTGATACTCAAAGAAATCGGAACTGGCTTCGTACCAGCCGTATTGGGCGTTGCGTAGCAAGGAGTAGGCCCGTGATGAGTTCAAATACAACAAGGGTTCTTCGAGATTTTGGGTTACGTGCGCCCGTGCCCGAAACCATCGCTGCGTCGATTCCCACGCTTCATCCGTGGTGGCGGTCGTGGCGTTCCAGCCATGCCCCACCGTTTCGCGGGTCGCGTTCCACCACGAAGCTTCGGCACGTTCTGATTTTTGTGCCAGCACGTGATAGGCGTGCACGGTATCGTTCCACCAGGCCCGCTCCTTTCCATTGGCCTGCTTCCACCAATTCTGAAAGGTGTCTTCCATCGCTCCGGTTTCGTTGACGGCCGCTCGCTCCGTGACTCCCCACCAGCCACGAATCTTGGACCCAAAGTGTCGCAAATTGTTCTTTACGTGATTGTACCACTCACCTTCGGTCTGTGCCGTGTGGTTCCAGAGTGTCCGTGCCTGGGGACCGACGCGTTGCGCTTCGTCCTCCACAGTACCCCAAGCGTGTTCGGCCGTTTGTTCGGTACCATTCCAAGCCGCGTGTAGCCAATCTTGCGTGTCTCCTAACCACTCCTTACCCACGGCACCACCGCTAGCGCTCATGCTCGAAGATACTTCGGTAGCCTTTTGGAGGGTACTGTTCCAAAGCTGCGCGGCGGCGTGTTCCGCTTGCTGGAGGTGCAGTCCTAACTGCCAATCCCGCACGTCATTTTGGGCCTGCTGTCCCGTCTGCTGCGCCCAAGAGGACGTGGCCTCTTGCGCGCTACGTAGTTTTTCTCCCACGTGCCATTCACTGGTTGTTCCTTGGACGGCCGATTCCGCCTCGTGCCAGGTATTCCCGACACTGTCCTTGGCGTGCCCCAGCAGCGGCTCCGCGCGCACCCGAATGGTGTGCCACCAGTCCATCGCGTTGTGGTCGTCATCGTTGTTGTTGCGGTCGTCGTGATTTTTGCGATTGTCGTCACGCAAAGAGCGTTTCCATTCGTCCCAGACTTGGAGCAACACGTCGTGATTGTGAAGGTCCTTCCAATCCAAATCGTTCCAGGGAGTGGCAAATGTCAACAAAGTCGAGAACATGGTTTCTTTCGGAGAATGCTCAGCCTCCACAGGGCTGCTTGAGCGAGTACTACTACTAGTACTACTTTCGTGGGGACGACTAGTAGTGCTACCGGTGTAGATCACAACTACTATCGCCAGTATGGTTGTACCGATGAGTGCGAGCAGGCGTCTTGGGGACCGAAGGAAGGGCGTCGATACAGCAGTAAGGCGTACCTGTCGTTCCAGCGCATCGTAGGGATCCGCACCGTAGCCCGACTCGTCGTCGTTGTCGGACGGACTCTCGACTGCCCGTGCCGGCAACAATCTCGTCTGTTCCGTCGAGAATGCCGACGCGTTCTTCGTCCCGTTGGCCGAGTGCTCCATATGACCTCACAGTAACAACAACAGTAGTAGCAACGTCTCGAAGCTCGTCTCTCTGGTCGAGATTGTGGAAATGACGCAGTGAAGGTATGTGCCCTGTCTCTCGGAGCGCAACAGACGACGAATCGCAAAAGTCTACCGAACGAATTGCCAAAGCCAAGGAACGAACGCAATGGGGTTTCCCTTCTGTTAGCAATAGTTACTTTGCCGTTACAACTGTCTAACAGGGAAGGAAAGCTACCGACCTAACCTTGGTACGTAGAGAGACCCAGCCGCGCGCCGGCAAGATTCAAATTCCGTTACCCTACTTGTTCCGAAACTCGGGTCCACGGACTGTGACATGACTACGACGCCAAGCCTGCGAATATAAGAGAAGGCGCAACCAGGAATAACCCCTCTCTACGCGTACCGCCGAGACCAAAGACGGAACGAACTTTGGAACGCGCGCGGATGTCTAAAATACCCGGAGGGTCTTGTCACGGGCCGTGAATGTGCCGAGAGTCACAGGTACAGCATTTGAACCCGGAAAAACGTATATGACTTTCCCGATTGGAACGCAAGGAGCACTTAGCACATACAAATCGGAGTGCGCTCCCGTCGGCATAATTAGTCGTGGTCCTTAATCGTCCAATACGACTTATAAGTATTTGATAAATGGAAAAAGGAGGGATAAGGTCGAAAACCACCTGAATATTTTGATGCCAATACTCATAGCAACGAGTAGGCCGATCCCATTGTCTAAATAAATCGCAGGCTCCAGTCGTATTCCACCCCTGCCCACCAAACCAGGCTGGCAAAAGGGCTATATATTTGTGTCCAGTAGATTGCACTAATCCAGCTTGCGTGGACGGGTCTAGACACGTACGAACGTTACCAGAACACACCGTACGCGAGACATCCAAATCCTCTGGGATCACGGCTACGAGAACACTGCCCATTCACGATTTTTCGGCCAGTCCAGAGAGGATCGATTCCGTTCGATTATTCGGGGGTCGAAAAAGTCGCGGTAGCTGCACCGTCACGCCGCACCACCACACATCTCACGCAAAAAGGTGCACCGCAACTCTAGTAGTTACTGGAAGCTATACTCGTTTTTTGCAGGACTAATTGAAGGTAATCCAAGAGGTAATCCAAGAGGCAATCCAAACAACCTTTCACCCTGACTGTTAGTTCGCATGGTACGATCAATGGCCACAGCGACACTTAATTCTAATAGTCTCTAACGTCAGAAATAAATTACTTTTTACTAGAGAATTAGTTTGACAGTGACAAACAACTGTCATCAAACAGCTCAGCACGAAGCGGTACATCCGTACCAACTCGCGTGCGCCGCAACACTGCTAGTAAGGGCACTTTTGCGTTTCGACACGGCTCAACAGAGTGATCTCCGGCACCAAACCGGGGCAAGGAGACCACACAGACGTGACATTTACATAAAATAAGCAAAGCTCATCGACATGCTCATACTCATACTGAGACTCATGCTCATCATGGTCAACATATCCTCATCAATTTCCGGTGCTTCCATACTGGGGGCTGTTGGACTACTGGGGGTGGGAGCCTTGACCGATTTGGGGTTCCTGGCGGACTTCATCGTCATGAGAGCTCGGTGCTGAGCGCTGGCACGCGGAGCTCCAGCGGCGGCATCTTTGGACACAGCATCCGCTTGTTGCGGGTGGGCTTCTACATGCCACAGCTGAGTCAAGAGCTGGTCTCCTCGGTGCTTCTTAGTGTTGGCGTGGAGCTGCTTGGTATCTCGCTCACCCTCGCTTTCCACAATCTGCACCAAGTCACGGCGATAGCGAACCCGCTCCGCTCCTTCCACCGACATTACTGTGTACCCGAGGACGGTTCCCCAGAGTAGTAGCTGCACCAACCGAGTCGGTCTCATGTTCTTTTCCGCACTTCGACTCATCTTTGCACTTTGCTTACTCGGTGTGTGTTTGGAACTCACGAAACAGTTTATGTGACGAAAGTAACCGAGGGGCCGAAGCGGTTGGTTTATCGGAGCAGTTGAGTTGTGGAGGTCCGCAGAGGGTATCGAAAAGTACGAGCGCGTGCAGGAGATTTCTTTAGTGCGTTCGGTTGCGTGTGAATTCTACTCGCGAGTACCAGCGGTGTGCGAACACGGTCACCCTCCCCGGCAGATGAAACGGAAATCGACCCTCCCCAAAAGGGTCCGGGCCCGACGAAAACCGAATCGTTGATAAACAACCCCGGCGTTTCCAAGTTTCTAAGTAAAATGCCAACGGAGCCGTTCCAACTCGGATCTCACATTTATGGCTGCGGCTTTGACGTTGAAGATGAATACCGACCAAGATTCAAAAAAGTTAATATACAGCGAAAATTTGTTTACTTAGGAATTATCGGTGTTAATTATATGGATGGCCCAAAACGCTTGCGGGATGAGTTTTCGATTTTTGGCTGGCGTGCACCAAGCGCTACTCAGATCCTTGCAGGACTGTTCAAAGTAGCCAATCACAGCTACGCAAAGCTGGAGTCGAATCCCGTACGTGGGTTTTGCGCTTTGCGCTGGTGGGACGGGTTTCGGTTTGGTGCGACGTGACTGGATGGGTGGGTGGGATGCAGGAATGCGTTAGATCGGAAATTCCGTGGGACTAGACGGAGCTGCACGAACTCGCGGTTTGGCACAGTCAGTCAGTCAGTGGTTGTCCGTGCTACTTCCAGTACGGTTCCGAATTAGGTTTGCCTCGTCCCGTGTCTGACGTCGTTCTGCCTGTCGCAGAATCCCTAAAGCCTCGAACCCTGGCCATCCCAGCGGTACCGGCGGGTAGTACCTCCGACGAGTCACAGCAACTCTCGAATGATACTGTTACTGTTGGAAATGTGATTCCATCCCTACAGGTCTTCGATAGATTCGCAATGCCTGCATGCATTGGATTCGTCGGCACACGGATTACTCGAACCGAAAGGCCATCGGGATCATAATCAAGCTGAAAAAGTGAAAGTCCAGCGGTCTCATCATTCCTAACTATAGGCTGCACAAGACAGGACAGAACACGACACGATCATGACCGTACGACTTGTCTATCTCCTCCTCGCTTTGTTTCAGCACGGCATCGAAACGAACGCGTGGTCGGAAACTCCAGGGATACGAAGACAACACAGAATCTCTCCCAGATTCTCGTCGTTGTCGTTGTCGTCACTCAACAATCCCAGTCGTTGGCGTTCGTTCACCACAATGGAAAGACACTTTGTACAAAACAGACCCCGCAAACGACAACGGAATCCCTTTCCTCTCGGGACGACTATGGCGCACACGATCCCGGAGTCTGCGGCAACAACAACAACAACAACCCATCAGCATCAGCAATGTAACAAGTACTACCGAAGCCTCGCAACTTGTTTTGTCTTCCTTGACGCGACAAACCACAACGATTGCCATTCCGGCATTGATTGGTATGCTCGCCGACCCGGTACTCAGTTTGATCGACACGGCCTACGTGGGTCGGCTGGGCAGTGTCCCTCTTGCCGCCTTGGGTGCCTGTACCAGTATTTTTCACCTCGCTTTCAACGCCTTTCGTGCCACTACCGCCGCTACCACTAGTCTCGTCAGCAGTCGTCTGCAACAAGATGAACAAAAGGCCAGGGAAGTGACGCAAACGTCCCTCTTACTCGGAGTTACCATGGGCCTCGCGGTAGCCGTTACGCTCTGGGCTGCCGGTCGGCCAATATTGGCCAGTATGGGGGTCCCGTCCGACAGCGTCCTCTTTCCTGACGCTTGCGCCTATTTGTACGCACGCTGCGGCGCCGCTCCGGTGGTACTCTGGATTGGTGTCGCCGAAGGCGCCTTTCGAGGCTACGGCGACACCATAGTGCCACTCGTCGCCAGTCTCACCGCCGCCGCTATCAATCTCGTGCTTGATCCAATACTGATGTTTACCTTGGGATGGGGCGTGCGTGGAGCTGCTGCTGCCACCGCCTTGGCGCAATTCGGAGCCGCAATCGTGTACGCGGTACAGCTCAAGCGACGCAACATGTTGCCCGCGCTCCGCCGACGATCGCAATCTTCTGTCTCTTCCGCCGCCACCGTCACCACAAATCAAAAAACAGCCGCCGCCCCTGCATTGCCATCCACCTCCGCATCTTCCACCGCCACAACCACAAGCCGCTGGGATGTAATTCGCACAATTCTCGGCGCTAATGTAGCCATGATGACCAAACAAGGTTCGCTGCTGTTGGCATGGGCGTACGCAACAGCCAAGGCGACGCGTATGGGCGCTGCGCATGTGGCCGCCCACCAAGTGGGTCTTTCCGTATGGCTCGTTTTTGCCTTGATTCTGGACGGTGCTGCCGTGGCGGCCCAAGTCCTGGCTTCCCGGGCTTACGCGAACCGTGACCGGGCGGCTGTCCGCACGTTGCTATGGTATTTTACCAAAGTTGCGTTACTCCAGGGCGTCGTTTCCTTGCTGCTAGTGGACGGCTTGGACTGGATTCTCCCGGGCCTTTTCACGCCCGACCGCACAGTCCAGGCCCACTTGCACCGTCTCGTACCGTACTTGGCGGCACAACAAGTGTTGGTGAGTTTGACGCTGGTCTGGGAGAGCCTGGCCGTGGGGGCTCAGGAATTTCGCAGCCTTGCAGTGGGTACGACGCTCGCTACTGTAGCAAGCGTATATCAGCTGCGTCAACAAACTACGGTGGAAGGCATCTGGAAGGTTGGCATTGTGACATTGTTTGCCGGGCGACTATTGACTGCAGCAGTGGCCAATATTCGGGCGTACCGGAAACTGCCACGCCAGACAGCGTGATTTTACGGCACCCCAAACGCCAATGGTGGCATAAAAGAGCGCAAGCTTGAAGAGACCACCAAGGAGCGATTGGGGAGTGACGGCACGTGCGCCACCCCACAAAGGATGGGTGCATTCTTTGGCAAAACCAATAGCTAGAATAGCAGCCTGCTTTTGATCTGCCCACGCAAGAGCTATATAGAAGAACAGGTCTGGGTAATCCACTAGCAACAAGGAAATGACGTCCCTGGAGTAAGACTAACACAACTAGCAAATAATTTTTTGCATGGTATTTGGTTTTTTGTGTTTCAAAACCCCTTTTGTTAAAGCTTTGTGCAGTTCATATTGCAGCGACCAGGCCACGTTCACTGAAGCAATGATGGTACCTTGTAGCCTGCAGTCCGCTCACGGAAGTTCCTTTCCTTGTGTTGCTGGTCCAACCTTGATCCTTGTTTGGTCGTGAAAAAAGCCAGCGAGGGCGGCGACCGGGAGTGTGTAACGCAGAGTGGGGAATGGGTCGGATCACTGGCAAGGTGAACTATCTACCTACCTACCTATTTCGCGGGGCTCGTATCCGTTCTCCCATGATCCACGTTTGGGGGCGGGGCGGGCGGTGAAAAGAATTGTCGGAAACCATCCACCACCGGTACGTATCAAGGCCAGGGTCCGGGGCCGCGTCGTGTCCGAGGATCCTTCGGTGTGTCTGAACGCTCCGTCGAGGCATCGGGGTTTGTGTCTTGGGCAATGCGCTGCCAGGCGGCTTGCGTCGCGTCACGAAACTTGTTCTGCACTTGCTGTACACAGTCTCTCCCGGTCACGAGGAGTCTCGCAATAACGAGAGGATCCGTCTCGTTGCGGGCTTGTTGAAATTCCTGGCGGGCGGCGTCCCGGAGTCGGGCGTTCCAGGGTTGCCCGGTGTCGGGATCGGCCCAGTGAAAATGCCGCGCCGTCCGCAAACACTCGCGGTACAAACTCAAGACTTCCGCCCGATTCCGTGACGACGTCAAATGACGACCCGACGTAGTAGCCGTCACCGAAGGCGGTAGCCATAAACGGGGAGGCATTGAGGACGAGCAATACGGAATAGAATGGTACTACGATTGACTACGAGTGTGCGCGTAGCGACCGTGAGAGAGTGTACGGGTTGTGAATTGTTGGTATATAGTATTCGTTGGAGCGGACAAGTTCTCTGTCACTCTCACAGTCAAGAGTCCATACGAGTGAGTGTGTGCGTACGAAACGTCCCATCGTCGTTCGGGGAGAACTTCTGTGGGACGTGGGGGACGGGACAGACGATGCAATTCCGGCCGAGTGCGGCGCGATCCAAGATTTCCTGTGCTGACGTCAGCACGGGACGACGATTCGGAAATACGGTTCCGTGAAGCCACAATCAATCCTCATCGCTTTCCACTAGATTTTGCTAGGGCTGTCATGTCGGTACCTGTGGTTTTGGAATCTTGGTTCGCACGAGGAAAGGGGAGAGACGTGGAAGGACTGTCGAGAACGATTCCGCAACGCCGGGGATTCGGGTGCGCAGTGGGGACGCTGCCAGAATTGTTGTGGTCTTCCCGGTCACTGCCACTCGGGGGAAGATGGATACGCAGGCCTGCCTGCCCCGTCCGGAACTGGAACACCATCGTCCAGCCAACCAAACCGAGACAAAGAGTTCACGCCACACAGTACAATACACAACACAACACAATACAAGTCAGTACAATAGACTACCAAAACACTACTGTTGTGTCCTCACTATCCCCTCCTCGTCCTCCCTCCTGTAGAACGCGCATCGTCATTCGCATCTCCGTGTATAGTTAGACCAACGATCACGCTAACGTCAACCCTCCAACATACACCCCAACACACACACGGCACATGAGTTCTTCCTCCGCACCATCAACGACAACGGCCACTGCTACGTCCTCTGCCACTGCCGATATGGACGAAGATTGGGAAGAATGGGACGGACGTCATCCCTTTTGGATTCACTGTTTGGCGGGGAGTGTTGCCGGAGTCGTGGAACACACCGCCGTGTATCCGCTCGATACGGTCCGTACGCACATTCAAGTGTGTGCCAGTTGTGCCGTCCGACGAAACCAACCAAACACTGCGACGGTCTCGTCGCTGTTCCAGTCGACGACACGGAATCGGTCAGGATTGGCGGCCAAAGGGGCCGCCAACGCACTCCGATCAACCGCAACAACAACATCCACACCACCACCACTGCAACCCGCTCTGCCAACCGGCATGTGGCAAACCATTCGTTACCTGGTCAATCAACCCACTGTCGCGACGGCCGCATGGAACAGTACTACCACCACCGCCGCCACTACCACGGCAACCGCATCCTCCACCGAGTTCGCCAACACCAACGCGCCTTTGGCCCTGTTCCGACTCTGGCGGGGCGTGCAGACGATACTCGTGGGATGCGTGCCAGCCCACGCCCTCTACTTTTCCAGTTACGAATTCGTCAAGGCCGCCACCAGGGATGCCGACGGACAGGTCACCACCTGGGGCAGCAGTCTCGCGGGAGCCGCCGCCACAACCTCGCACGATCTCATCATGACACCGCTCGACACGCTCAAACAACGACTCCAACTAGGACACTACGAACGAGGCATGATGCAGGGACTCACACACATACTGGCCACCGAAGGACCCGCCGCACTCGTTCGATCATTCCCGATTACACTCGCCACCAACATTCCCTACGGAATGGTCATGGTTGGTACGCACGAGTACGCCAAGGAACACTTGTTCGCCGAATTGCCCTCTTCCTGGCAGACCATTCTGGCCAGTTCCAGTATTGCCGGATTCGCTGCCGCCGCCATTACCACACCTCTCGATCGCATTAAAACGGCGCTGCAAACCCAAACACTCGCCCCGGCCTGTCTCTATTTGCAACAACCGCCACCGGCCGGGTCCACGCCGGGACCCACCACGTGCCCTGCCGCCGTCCGCCCCGTCTACACCACTTGGCGTGATGCCGCTGGATACATTCTTCGTCACGAAGGACCGGCCGGATTCTTTCGAGGCGTCGCACCACGCATACTGTCCCACGTACCCGCCGTGGCCATTTCCTGGACCACGTACGAAACCGCCAAGGCCTATCTGCTACGACACTACCACAACCAGCATCACCACGCAACGGTGTAAGGGACCTGTCCGTCCGTACCAAACGTAAAACGGTAATGTCTGGTAAACTACCGTCCGGGATGTTGGTACCGTCAGCTAGACGGCGGACGTACACACACAAGTACATACACACGCACGCACATACCTGGTAGTGAGACCAAGAGGAGTAAATGATTTCGAAAGGTCCCGATAGTCTTGGTTGTACGCGTCATTCGTGGCATGACAAAGGCGATAATGAATCAACGTGTAGCTTGAGAATCCGTCTTTCTTTTGGCAGAAGATAAGCTAGGGATACCGGTAAACTCTCTTTGACGCCCCGGAGTTTACGGTACACTTTGAATGGACTTGTCGGCCACTTTGTATTTATTCGTCTAGAGATATCAGAAACACGGAAATCAATAGCGAGCAATTTTTACTTGGGTTTTCCGCTTGTGTCGACCTTCCTTAGAATTATGGTGGGCACTTGGAGTTTTGACAGCTAATGCGTTTCCTGTTAGCGGGCTTTTTCGATTACACCGACTCGATCCTCGAACGTTCGCCACAGAATTTGTAGTAACAAACAATGGATTCCGCCCGTTTTCTGCCCTTGTTCGGGTCCGATGCCGACACGAACGCGAACCTATGTCTCTTCAGCTTTTTGATATATACTGAAAACACTTTGACGTATACACATAACACAGCATGAGCGCTCAGGTGGTTATCATGTATCACCAGTGCGAACCCTCTCGAGACTCACCGTTCGTGTAGTATCTTTCCCTCGGCCTTGGTTTTGCTACCAGGTGGATGATGTTCGACAGACAGCGCCTCTTCCATCTCGGCGATCTCGGACATAGACTTACACTCACTATCAACTGCTTCCAATCGACGACAACGACGAGACAATCATGTGGCAGGCGGTACGCTCCGTTTCCTCGCAACGTGCGCTGACGACAGCTTTACGGTCGACTCGTCGTGGTGTCGAGTCTGCATCCGCTGCCTTTTCCACGACGACTCGTTTGTTGAACCTACACGAGCAGTCTACGGCGGGAGTTTTACCAAAGAAACCGTTCGATAAGATCCTCATTGCCAATCGCGGTGAGATCGTCGAGCGAGTCATCAAGACGTGTCACGAACTAGAAATAGAAACTGTCGCTGTCTACTCGACCGCCGACGCCAAGGCTCCCTTCGTCAGCAAGGCCACACAATCCATCTGTATAGGCCCAGCTGCCGCCAACAAGAGTTACCTCCAACCCGACAATATCCTCCAAGCCATGTCCATCTCGGGCGCACAGGCCTTACACCCCGGCTACGGATTCTTGTCCGAAAACGCCCAGTTTGCCCAAGCGGTACTGGACGCCGGGCACGTGTGGCTCGGACCGTCCCCCTCCTGCGTGCACCAAATGGGCGACAAGCTGGAAAGCAAGGCCGTGGCCGTACAGGCCGGTGTCGCTACCGTGCCGGGCCACGATGGTGTCGTCGAGACACTGTCACAAGCCCTGCAACTGTGTAACGAAACGATTGGATACCCCGTACTTCTCAAAGCTCTGGCGGGAGGTGGCGGCAAGGGTATGCGCGTCTGTTACAATGATCAAGACGTCAAGGACGCATGGACCGTTTCCAAAGCCGAGGCTCTCAGCTTTTTCAACAATGACCAACTCTTGCTGGAAAAGTTCATTGAACGTCCACATCACATTGAATTTCAAGTGCTTTGCGGTCGCAAGGAAAATGGCGACCTGGATGTTGTAGTCTTTCCCGAACGGGAATGCAGTATTCAACGACGCAACCAAAAAGTGATCGAAGAATCGCCGTCCTGTTTGTTGACGCCTGAAACTCGCCAAACTATGGCGGAACAAGTCGTCCGTCTCTGCCAAGCCACTCAGTACCAGTCTGCTGGTACGGTCGAATTCCTCGTCGACGAGGAACAGAATTTTTTCTTTCTAGAAATGAATTCGAGACTCCAAGTCGAGCATCCCGTTACCGAAGCTATCACCGGTGTCGATCTCGTCAAAGGAATGCTCTACGTCGGCGCTGGCTGGCCGCTTCCCGACGAATTTCAGCGCGATGGCATCATCATGCCACACAAAGGACACGCAGTCGAGGCTCGTATCTACGCCGAGGATCCGCTCCGTGGATTCCTGCCTTCCACCGGACCACTTTCTCCTTACGTCGAACCATCTTCGGCTCAAAATACGCCAGAATCATACGTGCGAGTCGAATCCGGGGTGGCTACGGGACATCTTGTCAGTCCCTATTACGATCCCATGCTCAGCAAGGTAATCTACTACGACCAAACGCGCGCCGGGGCCATTGCCGGTCTCTCGCAAGCCCTCGACGAATATGTCATTGAAAGTGTCCAGCACAACGCCCGTCTAGTCCAATCGGTCTTACGCGAGCCAGAGTTTCTAAAGGGCAATACCCCGACTTCTTTCCTGCCGACGCATTACCCAGACGGTTTTAAAGGAGTAAAACTCGGCACATCCGATTTGCAAGAACTCGCGGCCGCGGCGGCTGTTATTTCCGACGTTCGTCGAACGCATTTCGACCGACCCAGTTTGGGGGGACAACCAAATAACTCGGAAGTTGTCGTGGTGAGGCTCGATGGTCTCTTTGGATCTGCCTATAAGGTGGACTGGAGCGCTGTGGATCACACTGTGACGGTCCAGTGCTTGACCGACAAAATGTTGCCGCTACGCGTTATTCAACTGAGTGGCTTCCAAGTCTTTAAGGAGCAATATCTGTGTGACATGACCATCGATGGAGTCTCCCGCAGTGTCCAAGTGCTGGGTGAATCCAACGAAGGTGAACTCAAGTTGCAAATGTACGGCGCCGATGTAATTGTAACGATCCAATCAGAACGGGAATATGAACTTAGTGCCCACATGCATGAGCCACTGAAGATTGATACAAGTTCTTTGATTCTTAGTCCCATGCCAGGGACATTAATTTCATACGCTGTCGACGAAGGCGACTACGTGGAAGAAGGCCAGGAGCTATGTGTCGTAGAAGCTATGAAGATGCAAAATCTGATCCGCGCGCCACGAGCAGGGACCATCGGGAAGTGCAAGGTAACTGTGGGCAATTCCTTGCAGGCCGACCAGCTGATTATGGAATACGCCAAGGACGACATACACGAAGCAGCAGCGCAGGCCCTGCTGGCGCAAAAGACAAACGTCGTGGCAGGCCAAGATCATTTGTAGACGCAAAAACATATGAATACATATACGTAAACCTAAACATGTTTGAAAGGACTACTACTACAAAGCGTCCAACCCTGCCTCAAATACCACAAAAGTGGACTCCAAAGGCGCCTTGGGCAAAACGTTGCGATAAAACAAACCAATACAGTGGCGAATAATAACGTAACTGTAGACTAATATGTTAATACCTTCGTTTCCAAGCTCCATTAAAAAAAGGCAAAGTGAAACTAAAATCAGCTAAGATTTAGTTGCCTCCAACACATTCAAACAGTCCTCGTAGACAACATCGTATCTTTGCGACCACAGTTTGCATTCTTCGTAATAGAGTAAATATATCAGAGTGCGCGTTTCTGGAAGCATGGATCTTCCTCCAGTGATTTCGTACGCGTTACTCTTGGCTGTTCCACATTTTTTCACAAACCCTTTCTGGTCGTTGCAGTTGGATATCTCGCCGAACGTCTGCGAGTCAAAACCTTTACGATCTAGGCCCGTAAAAGCAGCCAGCTGGTCGAGGACTCCTCCCGGCCGCGCGACAACCCCTGGTAGAAGATCTTCGTTGCGAATGTAGAGAATATTTTCCCGTCCCGCCATTGCTTCGAACTGCCAAACGTAATCCATAGCATGCTTCCCCCTTGATCCCAACATTTTTTCAAAAAAAAGCATCTCATGACTGGAGGCTACAAGATCGTGGAACATTTCGGGCGACCGATAGTGTTGCTCTGGTGCAGCCCAATCTGGGCGGGGAACAACGGTATCTATATCCGGGAGAGCCCAGAAATTGTAAACGGCCCACAACCAATCCGCAGGGTCTCTCAATGCAATGATAAACTTTTTATTCGATGGTTGATTGAAGTAGTCGTAAACGACCGAGACGATACGCTGGCTTAAGCATCCGTTTACAGTTTTTTTTTGAGAAGATGTTCTAAGGTTTCGGTGCTTCTGTAAGGCTGTATGCAAGGCTTCCTGGAGTTCGATTTGCATGGTGGTCGGTCGTGATCCTGGAACGAAGTCTTCCCAGTTGTTATTCCGGGACAAGGATGATTCATTCCCCGCAAAACAGAATTCCTTGTCGCGCTTGTTGAAGGCTTCTGCCTCACTGTGTGAAACGAGAATATTGTACAGCTGAGTGGTTCCGGCCTTTGGAAAGCCCACGACGCTGATGTCAGGAAAGGTGGTGTTACCCCATTCTGGCTTAGGTCGCAACTTTGGATCCAGCGGATTAAGAACTGGATGTGGTTTGTGGTATAACTGTAAATCCATGTTTTTGTATGGAGCCACGCTGGCCCGTTCTAGGGTGGCAGCACGATGTTTTCGCAATACACTGGCATCAAACGCTCGTTTCAAACGTGCATCAAGATCCTTTGCTGCATCTGTCGTGGTGACAGCCTTGCTGAAGCGATGCTTTTCGGTGACTTGCCAATCCGGAGGGAACACCTGCGGACAAGGAACGTTGTTATAGTAGCCAAAGAATGCCGAAGAACACGAGAGCGCCAATATGACGGCCCAAGCCACTCGTAAGCTTAAAGCATTACTTTTTTGACCCATCGTCGGTTTCTTTGTGCAGCGTCGCGCTTGGTTTTTTCCCTTCTTTTCACTGGCGATCAATTGAACGTTTGTGTCAGAAAAAGTGTAAGGAGCTCATGTGGTTTTCCTTGGCGATGGAGGTTGGTACACATATTAACATAAAAAAGTATGTCACTGTCAATTATACAATTTTGTAGCAAACATATTTCAGACCGTTTCACACGTATGTAAATAACCTGTCTGACTCGAAATTCATAATTCACACTTTCATATCTTGTCTGTTTTTTCTCGTTTGGTTACAACGTAGTGAGATCATTTGAGAGACCGACAAATCCGTGTCTTTTGGAAACCAAATGAGTTATGGTAAGGAACCTGACCACTTCAAGGATATTAAGTAAACAAACCGTATCTGACTGTTGGGACATGTCTGTTCTATGCAACGCTGATTGTATTGTGATTTCCAATCATTTCAGAGAAATGTTTCAGCAGGTTTTGGGGTTACACACGTAAAGCCAGTTGAAAACTCTACGTGACATGAACTAGAGAACATCTTTTTATATTTACTGTTAATGTAATGTAAATCTTATATGACCACTATCAGGCAGGACTCCGTCTGTCAGTGAACGCAGAGCCTACACCGTAAAATATCATCGTCGGAGCAAATTTTTTCAACCCTAAGGCCCTCATTTTCTGCACCGAATTTTCAACAGATCTGTGTAGCAGCGTTCTTTGAAGTCAACAAGCTCCTCTTTGCATAGACCAACCGTACTCCAGTAGTACAAAATAATGTTGTACAGCTCAGGTTGGAGGTAAGAGACAGCAGCAACTGTTTGGAATGCTGCTGCTGAAGGGGGTTGCTGAAAATACCTCAAGTATGAGCAATCAGAAATATTTTTTCGTTTCCAAGCTCCATGAAAAAAAGGCACAGTAAAAGCTTGAATCAGCTAAGATTTAGTTGCCTCCAACACATTCAAACAGTCCTCGTAGACAACATCGTATCTTTGCGACCACAGTTTGCATTCTTCGTAATAGAGTAAATATATCAGAGTGCGCGTTTCTGGAAGCATGGATCTTCCTCCAGTGATTTCGTATGCATTACTCTTGGATGTTCCACATTTTTTCACAAACCCTTTCTGGTCGTTGCAGTTGGAAATCTCGCCGAACGTCTGCGAGTCAAAACCTTTGCGATTGAGACCTGCAAATGCAGCAAGCTGGTCGAGGACTCCTCCCGGCCGCGCGACTACCCCTGGTAGAAGATCTTCGTTGCGAATGTAGAGAATATTCTCCCGTCCCACCATTGCTTCGAACTGCCAAACGTAATTAAAGGCAGCCAAAGCGCGACGTCCTAGCATGTTGTCGAAAAAGACCATGTCGTGACTGGAGGCCACGAGATCGTGGAACATTTCGGGCGATCGGTAGTGTTGCTCGCGATGAGCCCACTCTCCCTCAGGAATGACGACGTCTACGTCCTGGACGGCCCAAAAATTGTAAACGGCCCACAGCCAATCCGCTGGGTCTCTCAATGCAATAATAAACTTTTTGGTCGCTGGAGGTTTTAAATAATCGTAGACTGCTGCGACAATGCGTCCGTTCAAACATCCGTTGACGGACAATTTATGTGGAAAGGATTGCGGGTTTTCCTGATGATAGTTCTGTAATGTAGAGTACAAGCCTCCCTGTAGCGCCCGTTGCTTGGCTGTCGGCTGCTCCCCGGAAACAAAGCCATCCCATCCGTGGAGTACATCGGAATAGTTTCCAGGAAAACACTCCTCCTTGTTGAGTGGATTAAATGCGACCGTGCGGGGGTGGGAAACGAGAATGTTGTAGAGTTGCGTAGTCCCAGCCTTGGGTAATCCCACCACGTTAATATCGGGAAAGTGAGTGTTCCGCCACTCGGGACGGGGTCGAGCGTGCGGGTCGATGGGATACAATCCGGGATGCGTTTGGTGGCGCGTATCCTTATGCGCGTACGAATCCACTCGCTCTAATTCCACAGTCGCGTTGCGGTGTTTTGCTAGCATAGCCTGTTCCCAGGCGCGTCGCTTGGCATTGTCATCGTTGTTGCCATTTCTAGTTGTCACGTCGGCAGGAACGCCCCCCTCAAATTGGAGCAGCACGGATCCATTGTTGAACCCCTGCGTCTTCAATGATGGTGTTGATGACAGTGAACAATTGGTCGTACCCTGGGTCCACCAATACAAGGATGCGATGTACAGGATCATGCAAACGATGGTCCCCGGGATGTGAAGTGACCGACAAACATCGCGACGTTTCATGGTTCCTTTTTGTTCCCCAGATCGAAACCATTAGCGCTGCACCGCAACAGTGTTGGTACCACGTGATAAAAAGTGCATCAAGTAGGAAGGAAACACACAGAGAATCAATCGTACGAGCAAGGGCGAGCTCGACCCTCCAGAGAGGCAGGCTGGCAATACACCGTGATTTGTGTCGCAGATTTCAGTTCCGGGTCGTTTTACAGTTAACAAGTGATATTGGTTCATAGTCAATCGATCCCACATCGTCCCATTCACGAAACGGAAGCTCCACTTGGGGCTCGGATATTATCATGGACAGCGATTAAGGCCGTTCGTTGGCAATCGGGTTGCTATCGGTACATTTGTTTCCAGCTCACTCCACAATGGTTAGACCTTTCCGCCATGGCAATCTCTCCCGACTCTTCCAACAAGACGAACTTCCCGTGTACAGGAGTTGCCACTGCCGTCGATGGTTCCGGGATCTCCATGGGAATCGGTTCCTCAAACACGCATGACGTCTACAGTTGGGGAACGTCCAACGCATCGGGGAAACTCTGTCGTCGGGACCCTCTGGATCATCCCACACCCCGCCACGTCCCCGCAAAGGCGCATTACGACGGTCCGTCAGTACCGCGACGTGTCTACGTGGGTGGGACGGAAGAATCAGGACACGCCGCTCTACTCACCATGCACGGTGAACTCTGGATGTGCGGATGCGATCGTTGGCAACAACTTGGACTCGGCAGTCCACACGGTGGAGCCAGTGGCTACACCTGGACACAGATATGGCATACACAATTTCAACGTAACCACTTTGTTAGTAACCACGTAACGATACGGGATGTGGCCCTGGGCGGGGATCATACCCTCGTGCTGGCCAACGACAAGGACGGTACCGTCTATTCCTTCGGGAAGGGGGCCGAAGGACAGTTGGGACTACGCACCAAACCATTTGTGCACGCCCCAACGCCATCCCCAAAACTCTCCCATCCCCACAATGCTGCCGTGTGTGCCATAAGGGATTGCTCTCTGACGTTGGATCCAGAAGGAAGGGTACAACAAATGGCGGGCAAATGCCGTAACTTCGAGCAAGCCTTGGCTGCCTGTCGACAACGAGCACGGACCCACGGACTGCTCCAAGAAAGCGACAAATCTGCCTCGGGTGAAGACACTGCGCCATCCGCTTGAGCACGTACTCTGAATCCAAATTCTCGTTTTTGATTTGACTGTGGTGCACTACCAGATTTTGAATGAAACGGAGCCTGTAAAATAATCATAGTAGTAATAATAATAATTAGCATTGATTGGTAGGCTGGGTCGAGGCCTTGGCACACGTTGCGTGCTCACCCCAATTTCAAAATGGCGGCACCCCAGGACAGACCTGCTTCTAAGCCGGCGTACCCAAAACGTCATGCAGGAAATCATCTCATTTGTCATTCTTGTTCCCGTGTTCTAACTTACATCATATGAAGTACGCTCCAATTATGTTGCGACAGAAAAACATGTGCAGCTGTTTGAAGCCTCCTAGTATTTGACGACTTGACAGTCAGCTCTTTTTCTTGCTCTTTCTTACATTGACTGCGAATAGGCTTGCTATTGAAGTTTGCTGAACTTACATGCCTCAATAAGTAAACGTAATACAGGTCGTTATATGTTTGTGACACACATTCATGCAAATTTAAGTTGTACGGATCAGATATTTCCTTAGACAACCGCTACATATTTGAATAGATAAATAAAAAACCTGTGGCAAAGGTTAGTTTACGGTTATCTAACGTCACGTACTGCTATAAGTGGAGAAAATGAGAGAGCAGTTCGACTAAAAGTAATCCATGTCGTTTTCTACATATGTCCGTGTGTACAGGCGTAGAATGTCCGCTCATCTATACTCCGTTCCCTCAAACCCCGGGCGGACATATTTTGCTCTTATTCGTGAAAACACTCCACTAGAGAGTGATCTTGTGCAATATTCCTCCACGATTCTAGTCGGTTGTCGCTGCGGTCTTCTAAAAATTTGTTTTGCACTGCTTTGTAACTGTACCAGTGATCTTACACTTGATCAATTCTAGTCGGGTTATCGCTGCAGTTTCTATCATCAAGCCCTTTCACCAGATATCATTACAATGGGATAATTGACTCCACAATTACTAGCTGCATCGACTTCTGTCAGTTTCCATGCCTCTTTTGCAATCCGTTGCTCACCAAGAATTATTGTGTGAGAGACCGAGTCTGTTGCAGGCGCTGCGTAGTATAAGCTGTTCTTGTAGCTGTAGAAGACAAACAGAAACTCCGACAGAGAAAGTTTAAAACGTCAGGAGGAGCAAACCTTGTCCCATTTAGAAGAAGGCTCACCTCAAATTACACTCCTCAAAAAATGAAGACTGCCGCGCTGCTACTGGCCCTAGCCGTCCCAACGACGGCCTTCACGCCTTCGGCCTTTGCGGGTCAGTCCTTGGCGATACGAGGAGGTCAGTGGCATGCCCCGATGTTGAATTGCTCGGCTGCCTACCATTGCGTGTTGCATTGGGAAAGAAACGTGGTAGCCAAAGGATGCGGACGCTACTGTTGTTGGACCCTTCTTCCTACCCGTCGACGTAGTATGTCTGCCTAGCGGTTAAGAACCAAGTGACTCCCAATAAATGTCGTGTACCGTTGCTTGTGTATGCAGTCTCCTTGCTGATTGTGTATTTTATGATCTTTTCTCACACATGCTCACGTGCTTTATTTTTTGTTCGCAAACCCTCCAACAGTCTCGTCAACCTCGACGCTCTCCATGATGGCCGAGGCCACCAGTCCGGGCCTACGTCGTGTTGTCGTCACCGGAATGGGTATCACGTCCTGTTTGGGTAACACCTTGGAAGAAGTTACCGACAGTTTGAAGAACGCCAAGTGTGGGATAACCTTTGCGGAACAGTGCGCCGAGCTCGGTATCAAATCCCAAGTCCGCGGCATTCCCAACCTCACCGACGAAGACATCAAGGCCCTCATTCCCAAATCCGCGCTCCGTTTTTGCGGAATCAATGCTCAGTACGCCTACATCGCCATGGACCGGGCCATTCAAGATTCCGGTATGGCCGACGACGTTTATCAAGAAAACCCACGGGTGGCCGCCATTATCGGACAGGGTGGGACCTCCATTCCCGATATCGTGGAAACCGTTGAAGCCGTGCAGGGCGGTAACAAGCGGTGGAAGAACAAGGTGGGACCCTTTCGAGTCACCCGCTCGATGGGGTCAACCTGCTCCGCAGTGCTAGCCACCAACTTTAAAGTGCAAGGCCCGTCCTTCAGCATCTCCTCCGCCTGCTCCACTGGAGCACACTGTATTGGGACTGGATTTGAACAAATTCAACTGGGCAAGTCAGATATCGCCTTTTGTGGAGCCGGTACGTAATCAAGTAGTAATGACGACATTATCCTCGTCGTCTGCGAATCGTGATTGTGGAGGTTGGAATGGCTCAAACGACATCGGAGACTCGTTGGTGTCATTTTCTTTCGAGCTCACACATGCGCTGCCACGTTGTGCCTTTCCTTCTTTTCCGGACGAATAGGTGAAAGCGTCAATTGGGAAGTCACCAGTATGTTCGATTGCATGGGTGCTCTCAGCACAAGCTACAACGAAACGCCCGAAAAGGCCTCCCGTGCCTTCGACAAGAACCGCGACGGTTTCGTCATTGCCGGAGGAGGTGGTATTCTTGTCTTGGAAGAGCTGGAGCACGCCAAGGCCCGTGGAGCCAAGATTTACGCCGAATTGACGGGATACGCAGCCAACTCGGACGGCTACGATATGGTCGCTCCCTCTGGTGTTGGTGGACAGCGCTGCATGGACCTCGCGATGGCCGACGCTGCCCGCAACTCGGGCAAGGATAGTCCTGTGGAATACATCAATACGCACGGAACCAGTACTCCCGTGGGCGATGTCATGGAATTGGGTGCTATTAAGACTTTGTTCACCGAAAAGGGATACCAACCGCAAGTCGGTTCCACTAAGTCTTTGTCCGGACACGCTCTCGGTGCAGCGGGTGTGCACGAAGCGATCTATACCATTCTCATGATGAACAACGATTTTATGGCCGAAAGCGCCAACATCGAGGACTTAGTCGACGAAGCCGAGGGCATGAACATTCTGACCAAACGTAAGGACGGTCCCTTCCATCGAGCCATGTCCAACAGTTTCGGCTTTGGTGGAACCAACTGTGCCTTGGTATTCGACAAGTACGAAGAGTAGAGGGAGGAAACACGGTTGGTTGCTGACCTCTACTGTTCCTTGAACCGTTTCCTGTGCCAGACATTTACTGGCGTGCCACGCCCGCTTTCGACCACTCGCTTGCATACAAACTTACAAAGATCAAACTATAACAACGATACGCTAACTCTCCTTCGCCGTAGTGTATTGCCCTGGATAAGCCAGGACCTAGCGGGTAGCCGCTTATAGTACAATTGCTTCAACGGAGGTCTGTATGTATGCAATTGTTGTTCGTCCATTGTTCAATCGACTTAGACTGGGGCGAGCAAAAGCAAAGTTTGGCGAGCCCTCACTATCAGTTCCACCAATTTCTACTCTGCACGGCAATCTACGACAAAGATTAGGAATCAATGTAAACTAGCTCAACAATTATGGCTACACGGTGGGTACTCGGTCTCAATATCCATCTCAACCGATACATCGTCCATGTCGCCCTTGTCTCATCAATTCACATCGTCCCCTTATTGTAACACAGTTGTTCTCATTTGATGTTCCCTCACGCAGGCATTACCCCGATCAGGTTCAAACGGTAATTGAAGTCAAACTTGCAATATCTCAGCGTCATCAGCTCCCGCAAACAAATGCGACCACCAGGTGTCACGTTTATATTTTCATACATATATATATCTTTCCAATCTCATGGTCCTTTTTTTGATTCTTTCACTTCAAGTAATTTCTTTCTTACTGTTGATGTGCCTCCTCGAGACACGAAGGTTGCATATTTACGCAATGTCTTCATCCGAGCGGTGCTTCGGTTCGAATGGGCTTCCCTCAACCTCATTGTGGTGGGTACTTTCCTCTTCGACAGCCTGCCCGCTGGTACTTTTCTCTTCATTGTATTC
This sequence comes from Phaeodactylum tricornutum CCAP 1055/1, assembly GCF_000150955.2. NCBI lineage: Eukaryota > Bacillariophyta > Bacillariophyceae > Surirellales > Neidiaceae > Phaeodactylum > Phaeodactylum tricornutum. Next base: position 137,857 of record NC_011694.1, read on the forward strand.
CATGCCAACACTCTCCTCCTCGAACTTTTCCGCCGTCTCGTTGTCCTTGTCGAATGCGAGAGCGATCAATGGCTGACGAGCACGCTCTCCGCGAACCAAAAGATCAGCGTACGTAAAGACATACGTCATGACGAAACTGACCGCCGGTGTAATGATGAAACTGATCATGGTTGCGCTACCGCAGAGAGCGCAAATGGCATTGTTGCGCAACCAAAAGTATTTAAAGATACCACCTTCGGCATCGTTGACAACGCCATTGACCAGGACCGTCACAATGCCCGAAACGCATCCCATAAAGGCGCCCAACTCGGTAGGGGCCTTGAACATACCGAAATCTTTAGTCTGCAATCCCAAAAAGACGGGGAATACCGAGGTGGCGCAAACCAAATCGGCAACCAAGAAAAGGGCAATCACGTCCCACTTTCTACTGGCCAACCAAATGGCGGGAACGTTAACGGCGACCATCAATGCACGGGCGGCCCAGATAGGATTCCAACCAACTTTGAGCAAATCGTGCGCAAAAACACTGGTCAAACCGTTCTGGAGGCTGTCAATGGAACTGGCCGCCAATGCCGTGACAAGGATAAGCACAAGCACGTGCCATCCGTTCCCGAGGGGCAGCAAGAGATCGAAGAACGCCAGAAAGGCAAACTTTTCAAAGTTGTCGTAGGATTCCGGATCTTTGGCGTACGCAATCATCCCCATGACTCCAAAAAACATCATTATGAGAAAGACCATGGCGGAACCAATGGCAAATCCACGACGCATGACGGGTATGGATTCGGCGGCCCAGACACGCTGCCAGGTACCCTGATTGAAGAGTTCAGCACAGAGAATGGCGATGACCAAGGTGACGGCAGCCTTGAGTCCTTGGATGGTGAAGTTACTGGCCAAGGCGAATTCATCGCGCGTGATTCTGTTTTCATCCGAAATGGTTACGGCCAAGGTCAACATAATGATGAGGAGGGCGACAATTCCGCCCTGAAACCTATCCGTCACAATCGATGCCGGCAATCCCGCGAGGGTCGTGTAAATGATTGTAAACACACCAATCGCAATAGTAATACCAATACCGTAGATTTTGGAATTGTTGCCGGTCAGTAGGGCGAAAATGTTGGAAATCGCCGTGAGTTCCGCCACGATAAAGATGAACATGTAAAAGACGGAAATGGCCGCAATGGAGATTTGCATCACTCGTCCGTAACGTTGGAGTCCAAAATCCGTCGTCGAAAAGGCTTCGGTGGAACGTGCTCGCACCATGGGTCCCAACCAGCAGATAACGACGGCTGGAAAGGAACTGGCGGTAGAGTAGCCCATCACACCCAGCCAGGAAAGCTGGGGGGTGGCACCCATTTCGGTAGTTCCGTACAAGATCCAGGCCCCCATACCCGAAGCAAAGAAGGACAGGGCAATCGCCGACGTACCGGCCGAATTACGGGCACTCAAGAAGTAGTCCGTCTCGCCGACGCTTTCATTCTGATTCAGCATGCAACAGGACGTCAACACGCTGGGTAGTTTGTTCAAGTAGCCCGCGGCACCCAAACCCAAAAGGGTGAAGAAGCACAAAACGCAGTATAGGACTGGAGAAATCGTGCGGCACAAAGTGTAAGTCTTCATCGATCAAGAAAGAAAATTAATCCATCTCTCCTATTAGTAGACTAACATCAATATACTGTTGAAAAATAGGGAGAAACACCCCCGGCATCTTGCAGACGTGCGTTGGACGGCTCAAGATCTCGCTACCATTTTCTCCTTTTTAGCCAAACAGCTAGCGAGATCTCGGGGCATAGCAAGCATACCGGAAGGACTTACCGGCATAGGCCGCTCCCTCGGAAACGTCAAACACCATGACGACGAGGTAACAGGTAGGATATGGTGGGTATCGGTCGATCTATCCGTACACGTACACCACTGATCGATACTCTCTTTGATTGTGAGCGGTGATAAGGAAGATCGGGCGACTACTTGACACGAGTCTGCCGAAGCTACGACGAACCCAAATCTGCGCGGTGCTCGTCGAAGGTCCACGGAAACACATCATCCCCCATCCGGCAACGTATGGATGGCGGCACGCCGAAGCCGATAGATCTCGGAGGCAGGGAGTGTCGTAGTTGGGTCTCCGGATGATCAAATAAGTATCAGATACACGAAATGGGAACAATATATTGAACTATTGTTCGACGTACTGAATAATAGTACAGAATACGTTGTGTTGAAATGACCGTTCGTTCAAATCGTCTGGAATATATATATGGAGATTGGTAGAGAAGACTGGCCAATAAGTGGAAAAACCGCATGGAACTGTAGTCGGGGGAAGTTTTGGCCAATCAAGTGACAACAATACCTGTTTGTCCATAAACCATTTGCCGAAGCTCTCCACTCTACGGAAGGCCGGTGTTTTGTCAAAATACAGGGAGGTGGGCGCGGTGCCTGTCTTGCACTGGTCTCCTTTCCGAAGACTGATCAGGAGAATATTGCCAACTTCTCTAGAGAGGAAAAAGAGCAACTCGTCCAGCAAATCTTAGCCAAATCGTTTGCTCACAACCCAACAGCAAAATCAACCGACACTAAGCGGCAAGGAAGTCAGTCCCCATTAAACTCCACAACTGCCGAGCCAAACAAGATTGATCATCCCAACAAGAGCTACCATTCTTTTGCCAAACGGCAGCAAGGAAAAATATTGAAAAAAAAACCCTTTCCACCGTACAAAATGTAGACCTGGACAAAAACGGAGCAGCACTCCAGATGGAAGCCAGCCCATAACTGACACTCGTCGAACAACACGACACGACACAAGACGCTCTGCCAAATTCGTCAACATTTGGATGGGGAAGTATCTCGGAAGAAGTGCCTCCGACTTTTCCAGGAGATGCTACAAGTTGTCCTCGAACCGTGTGCTCTGAAAAACGGGAAATTCGAGACAACGAAGCAAGCGCGTATGAAATTTGTACTGTGAATTCAGCAATCGAAAGGGAAAAATCAATCACGGAACTATTCGTATCGCCTCGTAGATACGTAAATATGGTAAGCCATTTGCACGCAACCTTGCGCGCATCCATTATAAGGTTTTGGTTTTACATTTCGTTGCTATGACTACGGCTGTGTTATTGTCCGTACCCACTGACTTTTCGATACGTGAAACGTAACGCAGCAATTCATAGAGACTGGAAAGACAGGTTCCCCACAGAGCCAAATATCCGGCTCGTGGACCGAGTCCACGATAAAAGCCACGGAGACCGGCGGATCGATACAGTGTGTGGGCCACCTTACCATACGAATGCTGTCGGTTGTGATCAACCTGAAGGCGCGTTTTGACGACGTCGATTGGTTGTGTCACCGTAGCGGCAACGAGACCAGCCGTGATCCCTGAACCAATTTGCGTGACGACTTTGGAGGTTGTTGGACTCATCCCATCGTCTTGTTTTGTAACCACTGGTAGTCCCTGTATCCAGTGCTGGCATCCACTGTAGGTGGACCACCAAACAATGCCTGCCGGCAAACCGTTCGCGATTGACAGTCCGAATCCGCGGTAGAGACCTCGCCAGCCTTCCGTTCGTCGAATCTCCGACACAATGTTCCGGACAGTTTGTGGTTCCGGATCGACCATTTGCCGCTGCGAAATGACGTCCATGGGAACCACCAGAATTTGCGCCGCCACGGCCGCCACACCCCCGGCAAGACCCCCAGCTACCGAAGTTGCCACAATCCGATTTCGAGACGCCACGGCATCGACTTGATGGTCCTCGACGTCATCTTCCCTCCCCCCAACAGCACCACCCTTCCAGCGTTGTAGGCTATTATAGAGTGGATTCCGCAGCTCAGCGCGACTCCATTCCAACACCCCAATGTAAAGGAGTCGTGCCGGAATGGCGAGCGAAACAATTATTCCTACTCCTCGAAACAGTCCAAAAACCCCGTGCGGTGATTGCCGCACGACACTATGCCACGTTTGTGCCAATGTTGGTGCGTGTTGCCAACGTTGCGTCCCGCTACTAGCACTCGCTCGGTTCCACACCTGTTGGCGACACTTTAACAACGTCATCGGATGCAACAGAATCGTCAAGGTACTGTACCAAACCGTCCCGTAGCCAAAGAATATGACCTTGTCGATCTCGGACCATTCCAGCACAACAGACATCTTACACTACTTGTCATACCGAATTTAGTCAACGTAATACAAAAACTTCCGAAGCTGGACGGAGGAATGTATTCACAGTTACACCACAATGAAGCGTTCTGGTGTTACAGTTACAGTTAGTTGTTGTTGCCAATGGACTTACCTGTTAGACTTAGAGTTACGACTTTTTCGATGCGAGGAAAAAAGCTCGACGGTGACGCAGGCAGCATGATTCGTGCCCGATCCGGCAAACCCCACCCCTTAGGTTCGGGTACAGCAGTAGAGCATCGTATACGAATTCCAAATCAGGTTCTCTACTCTCTACTAGGCTAGTAGCAGCGACCCCGTATCCTAAAGAGAAGAGAAGGTCAAGAGTATCCGTAACTTTGACATTTACAGTTAGCAAATTAGAAGCTCCTTTAGAGTTTCAAAAGAATCCTTCGCTTTTGAGTTGGCCGATCCAAGCCTTGGCTCGCTCTTCGGAAAGTTCGTACTGATTGTCTTCATCGAACATGAGCCCTACGAACTTGCCGTCCACTTCAGCCTTGGACTCCGTGTGGTCATATCCTTCCGTGGAGGTCATGCCAAAGACTTTACAGCCCTTGGCGGAGAAGAGGTCGTACAATTCGCCAGCGGCGTCGCAAAAGTTGTCGCCGTACGATTGCTGGTCACCAACGCCAAATACGGCCACTTTTTTGCCTTCCACTTTGAGATTCGGCAGTGTTGTGTAGAGCCAGTCATCCCACGAGGTTCCCGAGCGTTGCTCATCAGCACCAGTGTGCCAGGTAGGCGCTCCGACAATCAAGCAATCCAAACCTTCCACTTCTTCGTTCGTAGCATCCCCAATATCGTCCATGGGCAAGTCACCACCAGCCTTGGAAATGTACTCGGCGACTTGCTCCGTGTTGCCGGTGGACGACGAGTAGTAAATCTTAACGCCGGCCTCCAATGCCGTGGTGGAAGCTGTATAGCGATGGGTATTGACAAAGGCAAACCCGTTGGTGATAGCTGCCGAAGCCAACAGTAGTGCGCTGACGAACTGCGTATTCATTTCACGTTCTCGATTATCGTGTATATGAATGAATTGGCGGTGTTTGGAAGATATTGTGTGCTGGGTGAAAGAATTTCCGATGGAACGAGTATTACGGACTGCTACGGTACTTTAATATGCAAATTCGAGATGGAACCATCGCATCCCTCATGCTAGAACGGACACACGTTGGCACGTGTCAAGGAAACTCATGGGCGTGGCATTCTTCAGACACACCGACATTGAATGAGAGCGTAGGACCAATAGTGGGGTTGCTGTTTGTTCCCAAGTACCGGTCCCGCTCTCAGGAGGGAGGTAGCGCCTTATGTCAGCGCAATCCTTTGTATCCTGAGAAAAAGGGCCTAACACAAGCTTCTTCCGTACAAGGACAGTAGATATCCACTAGTCGCCTTTGGTTTGAGTAACTCTAAACAGACTACTGTAGAAGTCCTATCCGTCAGCTCGCCCCTAACGGTGAAAGCCAGCAGAACGGCGATTGCGATTGGTTGTAATGCACAGGAGGCGCACTCCGAGACCGTGCTCAACACACGCATTGCACACGCACGGCAATCCAACCCTGATTGGACGAAGGGTGGGGTTCACATCAAGGAATTCTTGATTGTGTTACAGTTCGTGTTGCTGGACGTCTGTCAAACTATCAGTCTTTCTGTCTGTCCGCCCACCTTACATCGAGCTATCCTGCGTCCATTATCACTCCCCCTTAGCACGTCCAAATAATAGTGTTTCCAACGGCAGAAACTCCATGCTTACCTATGCATTGGTTGGTTCTTACTTATGGTTGCAACATAAATGTATGGAGAGGAGACTTTGAATTTGGAGCTTGATCTCCACCAACGTGCGATTCCGTCGATAGAACTATCCTCTGGTACAAACGATTGCTAGAGAGCGAATCAATCTGAACTAAAAATAGTTAGTATAGTAGGAAGCTTATGCGATGGCTGGTTCCGGTGTTTTCGCTTCGTCCTCGAGGAGTCCACATTCAACGACAATAAGATCAAAGGACGACGGGACGCCCTTCTTGGTCAACAATTTGGATTCCCAAGCTTGTACGGTAGAGAGACAATCGCCCGTTAGTGTACCAAAGGGCCGATGAATTCCGTCCATGTGCGGTGCTGAATGTGTGCACAAGATGAAGCGACTGTCGATGTCCCCAACCAGGGGGACCACCATGGAAATGGTACCCGGGACGTGCCAAAGCGCGAGTGGATCCTTCTCGACGTTGATGGTCAACGGCAGGCCGTTTGCGGCTTGTCCCGTCTTTCCCGTATTGGTGAGGACGTCACCGCCAAAGAGTCCCACGCCTGGTTCGATGCGGTAAAAGCGGGTTCCAACGTAGCGAGTCAGCAGATCAACAAAGTTCCGACTCGTTTGTGCCAAAACAGTCGAGGCAATTCGCATCGTCAATCGATGCTTTTCGCCTCGGAGTGTTTGCAAGTCGGGTACGTATCTCGGAGAATCAAACTGCGCCGTCTTGGGTTCCACCACCACGTCCATGTAGAGTGTCTGGGAACCCAAATCCATGACGGACGCATTCCACGCGATCTGTTCTTCGGTACTGTCCCGATCGAAGTATTCACCCTGCAAATGCCTTCCTCCACGTCCCTCACGGTACTTTATGTACCAGCCGTGTCCCCGTGATCCACGACTACCAAAAGCGAACGTGCGGGTGGCAAGGTTCGGAAGCGTCCGGACGGAGCGTTGACGAAGCAACGACGAGCGCCATACCAAGCGCACGCCACTCATCCTTCCACAAGTAATACTAGTGTTGCGTAAGAAAACTGTTGCGGAGCCTTTTTCGTGTTTTGGTGGCGACCAAAAATAGAAAGTTCTACAAGCACAACACTCCGAACGATGCACTCCAACCGAAAGACCACCAAACACCCTTATGCACAACGATCGACTGCGGGATCTCTATTGATTGTAAGCGTAATACCGTATTGTTGGGAGAGAGGATCGATCAAACCCGCTGTCTCACCGTCCGCCGCTTGTCGGGAGGGAGGCATCACGGACAGACGACGGCATGTGAAGGTGGTCTCGCGTTTGGTCTGTTGCTGCTACGTAACCATCCAATCGAAGCTTCACATTACAGTACACCTATTCACAGCCAGTGTCACATGTGTAAGTGTATTTTCTTTTATTCCTCCAATCACGTCTTTGGTAAACAAAAAATGGCAATTCCGAATTGGATGTAGAACGGAGACGTCGAGAGTACCAAGCTTCGTGACCTCGGAGTATCTCCGAATGAGCGCAAACTCTACTATATTACCAAGGATCCCTCACGGAAGCACACGGTAACTGCGGAACGGACCCGAATAAACACAATCATGGCTTCTCTTATTTTTCCAGCGAGACCACAACTTGTTCATCATGGAAAAGTGGATGCAGAGAGGAAGTACCGAAAACCTATCTTACACAAGGAAAATGAAAACGGTCGATCATCGGCTAGCTTCTTTTCACCATTCTACGCCAACAACCCGACGTGACCAAAAGGCTGTTGGGCAACGAAATTGGATCCGTGAGAACAACATTGCGGACACGCGGTTCTTTCAAAAATCGGGTAGCACCGCGTACAGTACAACCACTCGAAACGAACTGCTGCGCTTCTTTCCAGACAGCTCCGTGGATTAGGAAATGTCGAAGTTTGGAGAGAACAATGTTTCGGAAGAGCACGATACGCCTCTGTCGTGCCCTCAGATCTTTAACGGATGTATACGGATAATGTGCTCGCTCCCTCCAACGACATCCATCATTCTTCCGCCTTGGAACACAGTACCACAACAAATACAATCCGTTTCAACTACCAACTATAAGACTACGCACCCCTCTAGAGCTCCCCAAAAAGGCTCAAAAATTGGATTACTTTGTTTGAAAAGCACAAAGCTCATGGTTCTTAATTTGGATAATCCCTCCTTTGACCTTTTTTATTTCGCTACTTTCCCCCATCTTCAAAAGGAACCCCGTGGTGGATAGTCCCCTGGACGGAACCGCTTCGGATTGGGTTGCTGTGGGGTGTTCAACGTGTGACGCATACCAACGGTACCATCACCACCCACCTCGTCCAAACCAGCTCCATCGACACCGCGGTACACAGGAGCGTCGGCGGGCAGGTGCGCCTGCAACGACGCTAGATGCTGGACGACCCGTTCGTCCAGTATCTGTTGCTCATCCGCGGTCATTTGCTGATGGTGGAGTCGGTAGGTCAAGGCCGTCAAGCGATCTTCTATGGATGCCTTGGTGAGACCGGCCGGCAGTGCGGTTTCGATATCGCGTGTCACGTGTTGATAACCACTTAACAAGACTCGTTCAATCAAAAACACATCGCGGCGGACTACCGTCGCTGCAGGATCAGACGGAGCCCACCACGAGGGACGTGAGTCCCAGGCTTGGCCGGCAAGTTGCATTTGAGCGTAATCGAGTTTGGTGAGCAAGTCGGTAGCAGGATTCGCCGCAACTATCGACCGGAGTCGTGTAAGAACGGCTACTTGTTGCCACACATCCCGACATTTGGACGCATCCAAAATGGACGCGGCTGCAAACGCTTCGTGGAATGTATAATCCTGACATTTTGTGGTAAAGTCAGCCGTCGCGTAAGGAAGTGGACGTCCTTGGTTGTTGGCTATATTCAATGATGCCGCCCAGAGACTGAGCTGCTGCTGAAACCACACATCCAAAGAGTGACCGTTGCCCTCTTCTTCATTGCTAGACTTGCGTTTCGCACCACTTTGCGAAACTTTGTCGAGCTTTTCCAGCAAAGTAACTATTTTCCTTGCGAGTTCCGGGATTTCTTGTGCGTAAAACAGTGACAGGCTCAAAGCATGCTCCTGGGCGAGGGCCGGTTCGGGTTCATTTTGACGCTGTTGGAACCATCTTTGAGTCGCCTGGATGAGCGAAGTACCCAGTCGACTCCAAGACAATACGCCTTCTCTATTTGAAATAAAAACGTCTTCTATATTGGTAGCTGTCCAAAGTGGAATACCGTGAGAAGCGACGACCTGTAAGAGCAAGAGTTCCAGTAGCGATATCGAAGACTGGCCGTCCTTCTGTATACTGCTAGCTGTTGTGTGAGCGGCTTGATACGCGGCCTGAAGAGCTCGTTCTGCAGATGTCTCATGAGAATATGTGGCTTCTTGATATGTCCGTCTCGATGCAGGAGGTAACTTAGTCAACTTTTCTGGGATTCGGCGATCGACCGCAGCCCACTGCTGGTCCAGACCTAAATGGCCAGTGTTCGCGGTTGATATACCGGCAAATCCACCCACGAGGTTTGGCGAAAGAAAAGATGTCAGCCCTTGCACAGGTTTAGCCTGACCCGGGACCCCGGCGCTGACTTGCGGACCGCCTGGCAGGAGAGGACTTATTCCTCTACGCATGCTGCTCTGGATAGAATACAATACGGCACGAGCATGCTCATCAGTCTGCCTATGTTGTTGTTGCTGCTGTTGGTTTCTCAAAAAGTCGCTCACAGCGTGTAAGCCCGCTCTCGGCATTGCGGAACTACTCAGATTTACCGTTCCAGCGGCAGGAGATGAGTGTAAGAGAAGGTTGGCGCGTTGACGAAGATCGATAGCTGTCGGATCTTCTACCCCAGGGAACATGTTCGGCGCAGCACCTTCTGTAGCCGGATGCTTGCGAGGGCTTCCCGAAGGAGCGGCCTCGTTATTGTCTCGATCGCGTAGTGCCTGTTTCACTTTTTGCAGAATGGTGGTTTCATCTACAAAGGTCCAGGCCGTGGTGCCTTCTGGAACCCCCATGCGCTCCGCTTCTACCAGGCTTTCAATTTTTCGCAAGAAACGCCCCTGACGCAATCGTACGGCTTGAATAACCTGTCGAGCAATCCAATCTTTCATTTGGCGCTTTCCGGTACTGACGTATTCAGTTTTCCGTTCTTGCACCAAGTGCCGGAAACGGACGTTCCCCTCGTTTTCGATTGATGGTGCCCCTCGGCCGAATAGAACATCGTTGGCTGTAAGTGCTAGAACAAATGCAGGATGAACCGCACTAATCATTGTCGAAGAGGGGTCATGAGGGGAATGGTTCATCACCGGCACCAGAAGTGGGGAAAGTATTCCTTCATGCGCCACCAGCGCTGATATCGTTCGGAATTTGTTTGAATTACTCCGATGGCGAACGAAATTTTTATGGTAGAGTGCAAGGACTATCGCTGGCGTAAGGTTCACAGAAGAAGAATCAGTCTAAGAGTCTTGCTTTTCAATACTGCTCTTCCGTAATGCGACGCCTTGACTGAAGTCAAATAAGATGCCTCCTTGTGAACTGTTTTCAAAGGCGATGGTCCATAAGCAGGGACAGTGGTCTTGCTAGGGAATGCTGTTATTTGTCCTGGTGTTCTCGATCAAGCGACTGGGTTTCCAATCTCGTTTTTGTTGGTTACGTTCTTTAACGGAGTCTCCCTTCATACACGACGGGCTGAGCAACGAAGTTTCTTTTATGCTCCTGATGTCGCTCGAAAGGTCGTCCTACCATCTCAATTTCTGCGAAACCAGTTTTCGGTTTTTGTGTAGTCTCGAAGGATAAGTCCACTCGCGCCTTCTGGAAGGGCAATGAAATTCGACCTTTATGCCTTGAAACATGGATATAAGGAAGGTCATTTGCACGCAAGATTGATGTATGACTCGAAATACCTTTTAATTTATCTGAATCAGCTAGTTTCCCCATTTATGGGCACTTTGTGAAATTGGCTCCCTTCCCAGATAATGTTAACTAGAGTTTAATGCGTTGTCTATCCATAACCGATGATTTCGGAGCCCCTCACATTTACTTATAGGGTAGAAGCTATAAAAGAGTCTCCCACAAATTAATTGAAGTCGCGAACATCACGAGAAATTTCCTAAGTGCGATGCCAAGCTCTTTAATTAAAGATACCGATTTCTGGAACAGTTCAGGCTTCTCGGTCCCACGGGGCATCCATCTAAAGAATGAAGCCAACATCGGTTTTGAACTTCGCAAAAGAAAGTTCGTTTGTCTCTTAAATAAATTGTGGACACCATCCTAAAAATATGTATTACAAATGTTGTTGATTCACTCCCTCGGAATCTTGAACCGCAATTTCGGCGGACGAATGGGGTATAGACAGCTTGGTAGATCAGAAAGACACGGAGAAGTCATGTACAGGATATGTCGGATCCCCGGAAGAGGTATGCTCCCTACTCAATTATGTCACGAAAAGCCCGATGGGTGAAAACCGCGACTTGGTCGCTTCCTTCAGTTCACACAGGAACTTTGTAGGGTCTCCTATGTTTATTACCGTTCGGTCGATAGGTGACCAACTTCGTGTCGCAGTAGTATCACGGATCTATAGACAAATTGAACGCAATCCCTTTCTGTTTCGAAACGAACTCTCTTTCATATTGCCCTTTGGAATTCGTGGTAGAAGTATGATTGTACGATTGCAAACCGATCCAACAATGAACAGTTGACACTCGGAGTGTTTACACGAAAGTGTGGATTCCGCTTGCTTTATGACGACGCCTTGGAATTGGCTTTGTTTCGATTACCAATTTGCTGAGCCAACAGAGTTTGGTTCCTCCTTTCAATAAATATCATGGGGTGAAGCAGGTGGTTTCCTACCGAACCCGGAAAATTCTCCCAAAATACAGCTAGCACTTAATTCCGCAATTTCACAGAACTGGCGAAAAAGCAAAGCATTTTGTACTGTATTCGGCAACTCCTTTCGACCTGCCGCCTGCGGTCCACACGCTACTTATTGATCGGGTGCACAAACTTGCCAACAATAAACAAAAAAGAAGACACGACCATCGCTGGCTTTCCAGACCAGGGAATTTCCTAACGCCTGTGAGGTATGGAATTTAAAATGGAGCGCCGAAGGAGATCAACAACATGTAATTGACAGCGAACGCTAATTTCAAGGCTCACAATATCTTTCTGCATGTAGATGAACCCATCTATGAGTGCCGTACCGTAGTAGGTCCTATCCACGCATGCCGATGCTCTTGCAATCTTAGGGTTTTTTAAATATCACATGTTCATATTTTAAATGTAAATTCCTAGCAGCAAGTCACATTTTGAGACCGATTCCAAAGTATGAGACATTCTCAAAAGTAAATTGATATATAAGTGGTTTCCTTGCTTTCTGTTGAAGGAAATACCAGCTGCTACATAGTCTAACCAATGGATTGGATGTTTTGGAATCAGTAGTTAATCACATTGTGTTAATTGGAGAAATGTTGGACGGGTATCCGACATACCAAACAGGCTATTTCTCTATTCGTTTATGTCGTTTGAATCAGCCGCCGGCATCGCCTTCGAACGGACTTCGAGGACTACAAAATCGGTCTGAACATTAACATTTTCGTTCGATCTGCCAAACTGCCTGATTTCCTTCTTTCTATTCTTTGACTGTGAGTGAGTGTTGCGAAGGTCACCAATTTACAAGCTTGCCGCAAGAACCATGACACATAGCTTCTGTCATTTTCTTTGAGACAAGGTATCCTTTGTCTTGCAGCGGCTGCCACTGATTCTTGAAGACTTCCCACGGGAGCAGCGAGCACCTGAAATCCAGGGGAAAAAATAGACCCCATGCCGTCGCTCATTCTCATCACCAACACCTGCATGTCCAGCCCAGAATCACCGACACTTGCCATAAATGAGCACTCGCCGCGATCGAGTGGGGTACGCAGCTTTCGACGATCGTCCACTACCCGAAAACTCGTCAATTGGTTGCGACTTCCCCTTTGGCTGGTTGCTTTGACCGCATTGCAAGTCTGGAATACGCCCGATCGAGAAATCACTTTTGCCAATATCAGCAACGCGAGCGATTTACAGTACCTCGCCCAATCCATGTTGCTCGCTACGTCCTTCCATACGGATGAATCCAACGGTATTCCGATGCAAAATGTGACGGCGACACAGCAGTCAAACAGTATCCAACGGAGTCGCCGCTTTCCGTCTGTGGCCGAAAGAGTCCAGTTGTACATGTCTGATTGGTACGATCCGCCGTGCCGCCTGGATCGAGACGGCTTCGGATATAGAAGAATTCCAAAGAAAGGAAAGATTCGCTTGTATCATACGAACACTACGACGCTCGAAGTGAACTCGACCGTCCGAGGCAGGTACGTCTTTTACGGAAGCTTGCCGACCGTGCGTGATTGCGCGACGGGTAGTGTTCGAGTCGAACTTCGCCACCAAGTTTACTGCCAAGACATTCTGGCTTCTTTCGTTCCAGCAATAGAACGCTTAGGGTGGAGCGAGGATACAGCCACATCGTTGTCCTACGCGGACAGCTCTACTCCACCCCCGTTCTTGTTTCAGTTGGGCGACTCTGAAACACCCCGACATATGGCATACGTCCCGCATCTGAAAAAATTTCGACGTGCGTTAGATCACACCAAGTTGCAACTTTCCGCCACGTCGAGCCAATGTTTTCAAGGGAATCGCCGTGCCCATCCATCCAAACCGCCGTCAGCGATTTTATGGAAACTGAATGTGAAACGTCACTACAGGCAAGTTTACGACGTTTCTTATCTGGACGTTCCATGGGAAGAGAAATTGGAGAAGGCCATTTTCTGGGGCGGTCCGAATGGCTTTACCGGCGATCAGCGAGTGCTGCTCAGTATAACGGACGACCTGGAACGTTGTCTAGCGATACCTCGTTGTCAACTCGTATACGAACACGCCAATTCAACCGTAGTTGAAGCCAAACTGACTACCACACGAGGGCTCTTCCCGGATACCGTTCGTGGTGTCTTGCTTGCCGCTGGCCGCCGTCGGCTCCAAGATTTACTACGGTACAAGGCGCTCGTCATGTTGGAAGGTAACGATGTTTCCTCTGGCTTAAAATGGGCAATGTACTCAAAATCCGTTGTCATTATGCCCCGCCCTACTCGAACTTCTTGGTTAATGGAGGAACTTCTGCAACCCTGGATACACTACGTACCGATCCGGGATGATTTGTCGGATCTGGAGGACCAAACCCGATGGGTTTTGGAGCATAGCGAGGAAGCCCAACGCATTGCCGAACGCGCTACCACCTGGATGGATGATTTGTTATTCCATGTGGATGCAAAGAGAGATGACGAACAGATCAATGCCGAAATACTTCGGCGATACGCCGCTCATTTTTACCACAAAGTAGCAAGTCAAAAACAACATTATTCTGGCTATTGAGTTTTATACGGTAGTGCTTTCGAATGGATGAACTCCGTCCTTTGTCTAATTGCCGGGATATAGATAACGATTGCGAACCATTTCAAACATTTCCTGTTTCCCGGACTGTAAAACCGGCTCTCCCTTCTCTTTGGCGTACTCGGCGCATTCTTCCAAGGTGGCCTGACCATTGCTTATTTTTCTACCCAGACTTCCCGTTTGCCAGGAAGCGTAGCGAGCCTGGAGCATACTATCAAGCTCGCCGGCTTGCTGCATTGCGGCAGCCTTGCGTAGACCTAGAGCGTAGCAATCCATGGCCGCCACGTGACCGAGAATGATATCTTCCGGATCCACACTTTCACGTCGCACCTTGCAATCAAAATTCAATCCCCCCTTTTGGAAACCTCCCTGTTTCAGGACGACACTCATAATGGCCGTCGTGTCTTGCAAATTCATTGGAAATTGGTCGGTATCCCAGCCGACCAGGGTATCACCGGTATTGGAATCAATGCTACCGAGCATGTTGTAGGCACTGGCCACGACCACGTCGTGTTCGGGAGCGTGTCCTGCCAATGTCGTGTGATTCGGTTCAATATTCAGCAGAAATTGATCCTGTAACCCGTATTCGTGCAAGAACGCCATAGTTGTTTGGGCGTCGTAATCGTACTGATGCTTGGTGGGCTCCCGCGGTTTGGGTTCGAGCAAGAACTGGGCCGTGTAGTTTTTGCGGGCTTTGTAATCAATGGCCATGCGAAACATGGCGGCTGCGTGATCGCACTCTTGTTTGACGTCCGTATTCAAGAGGGTTTGGTAGCCTTCGCGGCCGCCCCAAAAGACGTGGTTGGCCCCGCCGAGTTTGGCGTTCAAGTCCATAATATTCTGAATTTGCGCCGCGGCGTAGCAGAAGACGTGTACATCCGGATTCGTCAGGGCACCATGCATATAACGCGGATGAGCAAAGAGATTCTGTGTCGCCCACAAAAGCCGGACACCCGACTCGTTTTGTTTTTTCAGTAGGTAGTCGCCAACATCCTCGAGTGCTTTTTGCGATTCCTTGAGCGTGGCCATTTCCGGCGCCACGTCGAAATCGTGAAAGGTGTAGTACTCGACTCCAAGAATGGTAAAGATCTCGAACGCCACGTCGATGCTCCTTTTGGCCAGCTCCAGGGCATCGTCGATGCCGTCTTCCCAAGGTCGTCGCAAAGTTTTTGCTCCGAAAGGATCCTGCCCGCCGCCACCCACGAGCGTATGCCAAAAGCATACACTGAAACGCAACCATTCCTTCATGGGCTTGCCAAGGATACTCTCGTCAGGGTTGTAGTGACGAAAGGAAAAAGGATCTTTCGACGTTGGACCCTTGTACGGAATAGTCTCCGGAACGTTGTCGGCAAAGAACTCTGGCATGATGCAGCTGTACTGGAGAGCTGTTTCGGCAATAACACCAGCAAGTCACCGTCAAAAGGATGGAAGAATGAAACAAGGTGGAGAATGAGATAAAGGATGACATCAAGAAGGGTATGGATTTGTTCCCTAAACCCGTTCCTTAACGTGACTTCAAGAAAAGTAGGTAGTATTTTTGGAGAGGCATCACAATCGCCTGGTTTCGACTGGAAGTAAGCAGCCCGTCGAGAGGGATATCCCGTCCCGAACGGATCGACAATCATGACAAGAAAAGCATTGCGTGGAGACACTTCTCTCTGAAGTGTTATCGCTATCCGACACTATCATTTTCACTTGTCAACGCTTCCAACGCTACAAACTCAAAATCATTCCGAGATCCCATTCCACAACAAGCCCTTTCAGACAAAAACTGAGTATCTGCCCGCATTGCGACTTTCTATCTGCTAGAGTGACCTGTCCATACTACTTTTCAAGAGATGCCTCGTAGGTTGCTAGGATTGCGCCAACTCACGGAACGGGATGCATCCATAACTAGATCTCTTCATCTCGATAGGGACACCGTACATATTGTCACAAAGCCTCCGTTGCGGCTACGTAGCAAAGTCTGGCCTATTCGAAGAGACTAGCGGTACTTACCTCCACACCGGTGTTCATGTTCTTTTTGACAGGGACATTCCTTTCATTCTTTTGGATCCCCCATTGCGCTGCAAGACATCATAAATATACGCCGTTGTGAAGGATCCCAATAATAGGAAACGATCGTTTTGTTCTACGATAGATACGCATTCGTCAACGTCACTTTGTAGCTCGCTGATTGGTTACAATCCAGGTGTTCTGACACGACTATTGACACCCTTCCTCACAATTTCATTCGACGAAGACATCAATCAAAGGAATCCGACAATTTTTTACTCTACCCCGGCTCAACGGGCACGACCGGCCATCGATTCTCGTTTGGATCTCCGAAACCTTCGGTATCTTTCTCCTCATTTTTGCTGCTCCCACTCTCGCTCCTCCCTAAAGTTGCTACTCCACCTACTGTGAAAAAAACCGTACACAGCGATCATTGTATCATTTTCTTTTGCTTCCTTTCTTTCCGAATGTTTTCTACTCGACTCCTCTTGTCCACTTCTGGACTCCGGTGTGCCGTTACGAGTCTCACCGTACGTTCTTCCCTGATGGTGGGGGGCGCGTCTTCGACGCGCACCCTTTCTACCGTACAAGACTTTTCTTTCCCACACGAAACGACCGCGCGGACCGTGTTTTACGAACGGAACTTGCCCAAAGATAATGAACTCAGTCCAGCACGCCTCAAGATGCGGTCCATTCTCAATGAGTACCGACAGAAAAAGTAAGCAAGCACTCCGAATATCCAAAAAACAAAACATGTATCAGACGATTGAGCAGCGAACTCACTCTCCTGCCCTTTTCTGCCATTCATCCTTTTTTGCAATAGTTTTGGACAGACCTTGTTCAGCCGATTCGTTAAGGAAATTCTCGTAGCCGCGGACACCAACTGCGACGGCAAAATCTCGCGAAACGAACTCTGCCGATTTTTTCACAACATAGGAGCGGACGATTGTTTGACCACAGACGACATTACCAATTTGATGCTGGAATTAGGGCAGGAAGAAGGGAATGAGCGCTTCATCTACGTCGATGACGTGGAAAACCTGATTATGCAAGGAAGCGAACACATTGTCCACGTGCCTCATCAAGCTGCATGAAGGGATCCGCGAATTTTCTCAATACACAGCACTATATTTTGACACTCTCCACCTTGTATCGGAAGGCATAGCCGTATTAAACAGGCAATTTATTTTCGTGGCGAGGAAGAGAGTTTGGAGGATCCGGGCTTGTCCGACTGGAAGAAATTCTCTACTACGCCACTCTATTCCTTCGATTCAAAGCCCTCGGTGCTATTTTCTACCTCGGCAAACCAACATATTGTGTAACAACATTTATCTATGAAATTGCCTCTCAATTTTAGTCGCACATACTAACTTTAATTGCTTATGGTCGTACATCATTCCGGAGTTGTCTCCTCTTCTACGTCTCCCCAATTACATTAGGTCCATTTTCGAAATGGCCACCAGTTTCACAATGAAGTTGCAGAAAAGAACTATAGCCACCGTTGATCCCAGCATGAGCGGACCCCAGGGATCATCCCAACGTCCTGGAATGCGTGTTTTGATACGATCCGCTCGCCACAGAAAGATGTGGACGGCGTACACGCAAAAACTGAGCGAAATTGGCAGCAGAGCCAAGGCGTACCATTGGCCCCAGCCGGCACCAGTTTCATGCGAAAAGGATAGAATTCCCGAAGCGATGGTTGACAAAATAACACCGTGATGCAGCCAATGTAGGAATGTACGTTCGTTGGCAAAGAAGACTTTGGGTTCAATCTTTTGAATTGAAGTGGGCGCCAATGGGCCATCCAGAACGTAATTCTGCCGAGAGCAAAAGGGAAAGGGCCAGCACGAAATGTCCTCCTCGTCTTCTCCATAGTCGTCGCCATCCTCGTCAGCATAGAAATTTGCTCCCGTGGTAATGGCACCTAATAGGGGTGCCTTATCACCCACCAACCCTTTGGAGGCGTTGCGGTCGGCGTTCGTGCGTCCCACAGCGGTTAGTGATCGATCGTTGACAGTTGTTCCAAACGGCAGCAAATGATTGTACACTTGGTTGGCACCAGGCCCGACACCAACAGTGGCGTCTGCCAAAATGCGTTGAGCTTGACTATCCACAATGGATTGGCGAAGCGATACATCGTCGATCCAGTACGGGACGGCACGCACGTCTTCCGGAAGAAGGACAGCGCAGCCGTGAACGAACTTGGAGTACTTATGGCACTCGTACAAAAATCCCGAATTTTGCAGGTCCGTTACCCACTTTGGCGGCGTGAGACTACCACCACCGAGTTCGAGTTTGATTTCCAGAACAGCGTGCGGGAAACGATGAATTTCGTTTGGTTCCAATACCCATGAAGAATCACGATGCCAGACCTTCATATCCTCCAACTCGTAGCCACGCTCCGATATCATACATAAGTTGGTATCCAAACTGACACGAACTGTTGCATCGAAAGGAATCTGAAAGGCGGTCCGCATGCACTGTGTACGCATGGTAGGCACAAGTTGTTTGGAAACAATGACCTGGGTGATTTCACGGACTAGGGTTTCCCACTCGTCGGCTTCCTTTTGGGACGTGCCCGATTCAAGCATAGCTTGCTTTTTTTCCGCAATTGGGTAAGTGTTGGTTAACACCTGTTGGACCTCGGACTCGTCGACCTATAACAAATAGATAGAATGAGTACAATAGTACTCGTGCCAAGTGTCTCCGGTAATCCTACCAGCCAAAGAAAAACTTACCGTGAAGCGCTCCTTCACCGAAACGTCTCCGGTCCAGGTTTCATTGTGAGTCTTTCGTTCGAAAAAGACCAACTTAGGGTCACCCGGTCCGTACCAACGCAAACGCAAGGCAATCGCACCTGGAGTCTTGTCCAGACGACCGTGATACAGTTCGAGTTGGTCGTTGTCCAAATAGACCGAGTTGGTAAATTGCGAATCCGACTCACCCGTACTAGTTTTTTGTAAGAATACGGGCAAATGTCTCAGAATTGCGTACTTGACTCTCGAAACGTCTTCCGTTTTGACCCAGTATTTTGTGGTGGATCGCAAAAAGCTTTGCGAAGCGTCTTGGTTTTCCTCGGCTTGATTGTCGTTGCGCAGGGCGGCGTAAATATTGGAAAGACGCACGACAACATCACTGTAATCACCCCGGACCCAGGCCTGGGCGTGCAAACGGTTGACGTAGAACTCCTTGCAGGCAAGATTGGGCAAGCGCTTATCGTGTTTCTTGAGAATCTTGTGAAAGCCCATGAAATTGATGTTGACATATTTTTCCAACCGCAAAAAGTCTTCCGCGATTTCGTCCGCGTTCTCTTCCAGCACGATTGGATCCCAGGTCGGATCACCCTTCCCGTCCGTCTGCTTCAACAAAGCCTCGGTTCCGAGAATCTTATGGCGAAGATCTGTCACTTGCGACAACGTAAATACTTCCACCTTCTGCATGTCCGATTCGAGGAGCTTGAGAAAATCTTCTTCCGTAATGTTTATCTTGGATGTATCCAACCCTTGTGCGTTCGTTTGCGGTGGAGCAGTCATTGATACCACGCGGGAGGTTTCCACGGCACTGGTAAATGTGTCAAAGGCAGCGATGAAGAGATGTATTTGAGACAAGTGTGTGGGTGAGACTTGCTATCGGGTTGATATCAGCACGCCTCCTTCCGGACCCTACTTTCCGAAAGTCGTTCGCTGGCAGCTCGCACGGTGTCCTCCTACCGTTCCAGCCTTTGAATGGTAACTTACCGCGAAGGCTTAGTCTCCGTCAGCTGCGTAATGATCTGATCGAGTCGTTCATAATGCAGGTAGTTTTCCTCACCGTATTCCGGAGCAATGTTCGCTTTTAGGTGTTCACCGTACTTCATCGTACTGATGCAAGAGGAAGGAAATGTACCGATCGGACAGAGAGGCTAGAGCGTTATCGACAGCGACGTGAAATGTGAGGACTGTTGGACACTTTGAAAGTGGGTCCGCTACAGAAGAAGAAGCAGTAGGAGCAGTGGTATTCACAGTCAACTACGGCAAAGAAATTATGTAACCGAGAATGCAAAATATCTTCCGTGTTTTGGTTCTTGTCCGTATTTTCGAAACTCATCCAGTACAGGATTCGTACACGAGGCTTCGTAACGAAGACGACGCTGCAATTTCCTCGCTCTTTTTCGATTGGATCCAGACCTCGTTTTGTACGCGGGGTCGTGAATCTTCTACGAATCTCACAGTCAAGAATCAATGAAAGGCCGACGCATTTTCATCAGAGGCATCCATTGCTGAGTCATGGGCTTCCAAGACTCCATTTGGCCTACAATTTTTCAGGATGATGTAGTGATTTGTCAATTGTCACCAAATATTTTTGTAGATAGCATTGTTCCCGCAAATGTATAACAAGTGAGCTGGAGACAATTTTGCTGGCTTGTGTGCATTCACTAGTAGGTAGGCTTGAGTTGTTGGTGGATTATTACAACTTTTTCAACATTGCTATGGTTTTCTGTTCCCCTCCATAAAACACAGTTAGAGCAGCAGTGGTTCCCTGTCCATCCATGGGTTATGTCACATTACTGGATTGGAGCAGGCTTGACAGTATCCTCAACCAAGATTTCTTTGGATTTCCCAAGTTTATGATATGCATGGACAGGACAAGCTGATTACCTCTACCGCAAACATTTGCATGAAGTACCATCCTAGCAAGATGCAAGCATGGTAAAACCATTGTTCTTGATCTCATGAGTTGGTATATCTCCCATCAACTAGCAAATCCTCAGTGATGTTTGCCACTTTGCTAGACAGGAGGAATTAGATGGCAGCAAGAAGTTGCATACCATAAAAGGCAATACTTTTTGATGAATCTGATCAGCTGGAGAAAGATCCCAACTAAAAAGATCATAGATACTTTCCCTGGAAAATAAAATGGTGTTGGAAACAGTGCAATGGTTTGAAGACCCTCCCCACTCTTAGAATAGACTACCTTAAAACTATGATACAACAACCCTGACTACAAAAATAGAGTGAAGAATACATTAACATGGATTGCTAAATGGGTGATCAGACCATGTGGTGACTTCATTTTCCTTACATACTTACAAAGCATTTGTTTGTTCCATGATACATCATGTATATAACAAGAAGTGTCAACTGGAATGACAGTTTTGAGTACCAGTTCACGCAATGGCGCGCACTACTTGGGTTGTGGCACCCAAGGCGAGCCTGTCGAAACTAATCTTGTGTGTTTGGCCACAAATCCCAACACGGATGGTTTTGGACAGGCGCAATCCCAGCTGAGTATTCAGAAACATGATGTGACTGTTTCGGGACTTTATCATTGCCATGCTAAGGAGCATGGTAACTATGATGAATGTGCCCACGGTGCCGTGTATAACACCGTGGAGAATAGTGAAACAGACAACAATGGTGCTTGGTAGATTGTGGGGCCAAATGGAAAGTGAACAGATTAGCTCTTTAGTTTAGAGTTTATAAATCTTAACAGCAATTGTGTGAAAACCAGTTTCGTTAGTTTGTATCTCTTTGTCAGAAGCCAGACAAGTCTTGATCACCTTGTGCTGTCTTCAGAAGCCAGGAGATAATTGACATTGACAAGAACTTCAAGATTTGTAAGTGAGCTAGTATCCAAGAAAGCATTTCTTATTACATAACATTCCCAATGAGAGGATTTACTTATAGCAATACAAGAGTTTCTCATGCTCAAGCAGTTGACACAATAAAAGTGTTGTCCAAGCATATACCAGATGATCCTTCCTGATATTGTAACAAGTTCCTTTGAGGTTGGAGCAACATCACAATAGACCAAGTTTTCGAGTTTCTAAGAACATAATTGAGCAGCTTTGCTTGACTGTGCATTCAAGTGATCAATTATAGCCACACAATGCTGCAATTTGATTCTACTTTGTAGATAAAATTGCTTAGTTTTAGCATTGTTTGTTGGAACATCAATCTAGGATTCACTAGCTCTAGATCTTGGCATTGTTGCCATTTCCTCTTTCCTGGCTCTGTTGTAGGACAGACGCAGTGGCCAGACAACTGTTCTCATTGGGTTCTTTGCCAGTGTGTGGTATGCCGGAGGAAAATACAAAGCGTCTCATAGGAAACCAAATATTTGCTTTCTGCATCCAAACATTTGCAACATACACAACTTTGGTTTCCGCTGCACAAGGCATATAAGACAATTCGGACCTGATATGCTAGGAGCAAAATATTCCTGATTACCATACAGTTTCCCTAGATGAAAGCTGTCAACAGATACTGCTGACACCATCCAAACTTGATAGTTTGGGAATCACTTAGGTGATCAAATTGTCTCGACGAAAACGATGTCAATGGTTTGATAGCCAGTACATTGGCTACATTCCCTATGTTTGTATGATATAATTCTACCTGCTTATGAGTGTATTTGTAGAATACGACGAAAGAGTAGAAGTTGGGGGAATGTTACGCAGTACAACCAATGTACGTACGTAGGACAGGAAAACGCTGTGTCGACAAAGTCTGGTAAACGAAGCAGTTGGGCGTTATTACAAACGACCTGTGATACACCTAAGCGAGCCTAGGGACTGTAAAACTCAACTCGCTTACGACGCTCCCCACGGATTAGACAGCGGATACAAGGACCTATGCTAATGCAATATTTGGATCAATGACTTTCTAAAACAATGAGGGAAGATTATTCTACATCTGATCCTTGAGAAAAGGTCTCTTCATCCAGATGAAGGACCTCTTACCATGTATCAAATAACCTTACCCCACATAGATATGTTTCCTCTAAATATAAATCCCACACAGAGTCACTCAGTGAATAACAAATCATGCCTGCTACTTGCTTCTTTTGACTCGTGGGACTGTTCCTTATCAAATACTTGTGTTTCCTGTGCCCGGAATTCCCACTATGGCACATCCTTGATTGTGCCGCGAATATGTGGTGTTGTTCAATAAGGCCAACATAAACTCCACGTTTCTATCTCGTGTCTTGTCTCCAATCACACTTGGATCTCCATCCTTGTACGTTGTATGTCCACAAGACATGTCATTAGATAGGATACCGTGACAGGGAAAGCCTTGTAGAGGCTCCGATTGTTTTAATTGGTAGGTTTTAGATTGAGATTGTGAGACTAAAATATAGATTCCAAAATGAAACCTTTTGTGTTGGAAACAGAATGTACAAACGTAGAAACCCCGTAGCCAATGTACTGGCTATCGAACCATTGACATAGTTTTTGTCGAGATGATTGGATCACCTATGTGATCGCCAAACCATCGAGTTCGGATGGTGCCAACAGTATCTGTTGACAACTTTCATCTAGGGAAACCGTATGGTAATCAGGAATATTTCGTTCCTAGCATATCAGGTTTGATAAGACGAGTCGTCTTATACGCCTCATGCAACGGAACCAGAGTTGTGTATGTTGCAAACATTTGGGTGCATAACGCAAATATTTGGTTTCCTATGAGACGCTTCGTATTTTCCTCCGGCATGCCACACACGGATAATGACCCCGACGAGGACAGTCGTCTGGCCACTGCGTCTGTCCTACGACAGAGCCAGGAAAAAGGAAATGGCAACGAGGCCAAGATCTAGAGCTAGTGAATCCTAGATAGATGTTCCAACATAAAATGCTAAGGCTAAGCAATTCTATCTACAACGTAGTATCAAATTGTAGCATTGTGTGGCTATAATTTATCATGTACATTCTGTTTCCAACACAAAAAGTTTCATTTTGCAATCTATATTTTAGTCTCACAATCATAAAAACCTACCAATTAAACATTCGGAGCCTCTACAAGGCTTTCCCCCAACTTCTACTCTTTTGTTGTATTCTACAAATACAGTTGTAAGCAGGTAGAAGTCTCTCACAAGTGTGAACAACTAGACTGGCCTGATTTGACGCTCTTAGCTGTTAGATGTTGTTGCAAGTTCTCAAATACATGCTTTTACTCATGATACACTTTTTCATTCAAATTTTGCTTCTAATATATAAGATTGCTTTACATTTTAAAAAAGGGCATGTGCAGTGGCAAAGCAATTTACATTGGAGTGGATTTAACGTGGTCTGATCAACAACTTACATTAGCGAGTTTCCTAATTGAATGTAAATGTAAGATAAAAGTGATATTTTGTCTGACATAAATATATAACGGGAACTTACTAATTGTAAAGCTGAGTGTTGGACATGTCGCAAACAGCCACAAACAAGGTCTCAAACCCACCGGAAAGAAGCTAGTTACATTAACACCACATTTTCACTTGAACATGCAGAAACGTTCTCAGTAAAAAATATCAAAAGGATTGACGGGACGACAGCTGGCAAAAACATTATCTTTGACAAAGAACAAAAACCCTCTCTAGAATGACCGCATCCCAAAAAGTCATAGCACATTATGTATCGAAGCCCAACACACTTGCAAGGTTTGAAATCGCACGGCCACACAAAGATAGTTTCACAGCAGATTCAATTTACAGGGTTGCAAAGCCTTATCGTCGTAGCGCTGCTGCTAAAGTTTTCCAGGGATCTATCATGAAAAGTAGCTTGCTCGTCGAGCGTTCTTCGAGCAACAAACTTGAGTCGATCGCGAACGCTTCCTTTCGGCGTACCAATAAACGTTCCGATCGCAACAAAAGCATTGACACGGAATTGACCACAGATTTGTCCTCCTCAGGTGCAAGCAACAGTGTCAGTAGCAGCAGTGACGACGTTGCAGTCTCCTCTTCGTCTGAGGCTTCCTCTTCTGTGTCTTCTAATGTAAGCGGCTTCGACTCCAGTGAGAGCGATTCTCAAAGCGAAGGAAGCTACAACAAAGATGACGATTCGACGGAAGCACTCATAGATGACGAAAGTCTCTGCGATTCTGACTATGACCGTCTAAATTCATCCGATAGCTCCCTCGAACTATTGATTCCGTCGACAAAGACGCAAGTACTACCGGATGACACACCGCAAGCAAACGACTCCTTGTCGCACATTCCGTCGCTTCTGGACAACGTATGTGGCGATGGAAGCGACGACGAAGAGGACTTGTTCATCGATATTCCTACTCCTTGTGAAGCGCAGTTGACGGACATGCCTGATCAAATACCTACGAGCAGTAACGTCTGGACCGACGATGATGCCTCGTCGGGGGGTGATACTTTTGCGTCGGAAGCCAAATCGGTAGAGTCTTTTATTAGCATGGCTTCTAAACGCAGCGTAGACAGCGCTGACCCTCCCCCTCCGCCTCGGCGCTCAAGAAAACCTCGGAAAAAGCAACGCAAAAGAGTAATCAACATTGACGACAACGAAGATGCCTGTAAGAACTACGATCTTGACAGCTCTACCCACAGCACCAACGAAGCTCTCAGCAAAAGCCAGCGAATCAAAGATGAAATGGACGCTTCCATTCACAGCATCCAAGAAAGTCAAGCAGCCATTGAAGCTTTGGAAAAAGGTGTTGAACAAGATTTTGAAGACGTTCAGAAAACGATGAAGGATATAGAATTGCAATCTGTAGAGGGCTCCGAAAGCTGGCGATGGAGCCCAATCTGTGATTCAAAAAAAAATGGCAGAAAAACAAGCTCTACGCAAAGCTCGAATGGAGAAAGTTCGCGCCCGAATTGCTCGCGAAAAAGAAGAAAAAGACAAGGCCGAACAAGAGGAGAAAGACAAACAAAAACTGAAGGATTCTCAAGCTGCCAAACTTGACTTCTCTGAAGAATCTCGTCGTGAACGGGCATACACTTGGTATACAAGGTCGGGAATGCCCAATAAGAAAAATTACAAAGAGCGTATCCAAGCAATGCCACTATCATCTGGCATCACAGAAGAAGACATAGATCTATTGCCCTGGAATGCTCGCAATGATATGGTCAACGTTGCAAAAATGAATGCATACTTGTTTAAGCGCTAGAAGGATGTAACAAATCGATCAGTCATAGTTTGGGAGAAAGCGCTATGCTTTTTCCTGAACATTGGCATTGACAAATTGCAATACTGACAGGAAAGACTCCCTTGTGCCAGGGAACTTATGTAGTGAAGGGCCCAACGTATTGGCTATCTCTAGTCTCCAATGTCCTTTCACATCAAAGCGGAGACCTTGATTTTGAAAGGAACAGCTTTGCTGATGTTCGGAGCAGTTTTATGAGTTCAGAATTCACCCGACTATTCACGAATGGGCTAGAAAGCTTTGTAACCTAGTTTGCTCCCCCTCAATCTAAAGATAGCTTTCTATGTAGCTCACAATCAAAGCATGATGATACGGCTACATGAGAAAAGGCATGCGTGTCGTGTTTAAAATCAACCGCGACGTTGATGAACGCAACTAATCTCGAAAACTGTAAAGCTGAAAGTGAGGGAGCACATTTATTTCAGCTGATGAAGATTATCGATAGGCGTAGTAAACGCACTTTTAAAAAGTGTTTTCGTACTCATTTGACTAAACGTCTTGACGCATGAGGGCATGTAATTGGTATTGTTGTCGTCAAAAAAACCCTTCACAGCTTGATTCCGGCATATCCAAGTGCCGCTTCGGTTGATTCCTTCCGTCCCGTCATGGTACGCGCCTGACGATGGGAAATTGGAAGCGGTTTCGCTGGTGGCGTGTTCACTGTCACAATGCCTGCACTTTCCGGGGGTACCTTGAGAAAGGCGGCCACCAGCTCCAATAACGACACGATTAGTGACAAGGCAACACGTGCACCAGCTTGTAGGGCCGGTACGTATCGACATAGCAATAGCAGAACGCCAAAAACCATCAAAGGTTGGGAATGCAACACCGGAACATCCGGTAGATTCATCAAGCTTTGCATAAGTTTTCCCTTGGCTCCACCAAATGGATGATAGCGCGCTAGACGAAAGTCCGCTCCCGGTAGACAGGGTCGATACATTATCGAAAATTTGTGCGAGAATGTATCAAACGAGGTTTTCCCGCGATACATACCGTATCCAGAGGTCCCCAGGCCTCCAAACGGTAAATGTGACGATGACAGGTGCATGATGGCATCATTACGGACGGCAGCACCGGATGGGATCTTGTTGCACAGTGCTTCAAACACGGACTGGGATTTGGTAAACACATACAGGCATAGGGGAGTACCGGGCGTCTGGCGCATGAGACTGACGGCTTCGTCGCGTGATCTCACGACCCGTATCGGTAGGATGGGTCCAAAGATCTCCTCTTGTAGCATACGAGAAGACTCGGGCGGATTCAGGACAATTGTGGGTGCCACATAGCCCGACTCGGGGTCGCAGGATTCGGACGAACCGCATACAATCGTGGTTTCCGAATCCTCCACTGCCGCGGCTTCCTCGACTTCCCGAATGAGTTCGACTTGACGAGACGCATGGCTTGCCGTTACCAATCGGGCAAGTTCCGACTGTTGCGGGTCTTCGCCAAATTGCACTTGTAAAGATCGCTGCAATTCCGGCAAGAGCTTCGGGAGAATTTTCTCGTGGACGACGAGATAATCAATGGACGCGCAGGTTTGCCCGGCGTTGAGAGTTTTGGTCCAGATGATGCGATTGGCAATCATGCGAATATCGCTGGGTGCCGTCTCGTCTACGTAACACGGGGATTTTCCGCCCAGTTCGAGGACGCAGGGTGTCAAGGTTGCCGCTGCCGCCGTGGCGATGATTTCGCCTACTTTGGGACTACCGGTAAAAAAGACGAGACCCCACGAGTGCTGCAAAAGTTGAGTGGTTTCGCTCGCGCCACCCGTAACGACTTGGACAGCCCCGGGCGTAAAGTACTGCGATACCAGACGCTGCATGAGCGCACTGACCGTCGGACAGAGCTCGCTTGGTTTTAGAACGGTAGGATTGCCTGCCGCCAGAGAACCCGCCAGGGGCTGTAACAAGAGGCACACCGGATAATTGGACGGAGCAATGACCAAACAAGCGGGTCCCGAGCGTGGACGGGGCGTAACTTTCGAAAAGGCCGGAGCGCAAAAACCGGGACTCGGGACCTTGGAAGGCTTCATCCAACCTTCGACGTTCTTGAGCATGAGAGAAACCTCTTGGTCCACCAGTGCGAGCTCGGTACAAACAGCTTCCGTCGCTTCCTTGCCGAGATCTTTCGCCAGGGCTCCTTGTAGTTCCGTCCAATGGTTGCGTAGCATAGCGCGGAGGTTCAAGAGTTGTTGACGACGCCATTCGAGGCTCAAATTGGCACCCGATTCGTGAGTTGCTTCCATGGGAGCCCGGAGTGATTCAACATCTAAAACGTGTTTCTTATTTTTCGCAGAGATTTTCTTCTTTGGCGTGTTCTTCTTGCTCTCAGTAGAGAAAGGAGCTTCCGGAGACGACACGTGCGAATCAGTGTCTCCGGTAGTAGACGCTTCGAGCGTTGGACCGTCCGTGAAAGACGCGGAATTCCCCATATCCGTAGCGTTCGAAAGGATTTGTTCCGAGGTAATCGTCGCGGTATCACTGTACGTTGTTTCCAAGGTACTACGGTAGGCCAACGTGCCTGCTCCTCCTGGCTTGAGCGCTCTTAAGACTTCCAACGGGGTCATCGTTCGGCGATTCGCAGCGCCGGTACCAACAGAGACGAGAGACGGTTTTTTGTGAGAAAGAAGGGCCGCAATGCACGGAAAGGAAATCTACGTTTGTGACGTGTGGTAGGACCCCAACAAATATGGGAATTTCTTGATATTGGTTAAAAACAAACGCTGACGTCAGCGCTTTACACTCCTGCATTTTGAATTGTCTCGAGAAATTCACATATACGATTCTAACTCTCTATACCAGATATGGATTTTGTAAAACGCTGAGGAACGTAGAACAGCTTTCCGGCAATACTTGATTTTGGCAAGGGGGGCTCGACACCTCGGTGAGCGTCAGGATCTCGTGGCGTGGCAGTTTCGGTTGAAGACACCGGAAAAATCCCTGGAAAACTTCCGAGATTGCGGACCTAGTGAACTGGAAATTCGATTAGGGAACGTAATGTAAATGGGCTTTCACAGCGTAATCCTTGGCTATGTATCGTACGCCACATTTTTGTAATTTAAAGTTACACCAACCGATTGAAAAAAGCTTTCTGACAATGTTATTGATTGTCACAGAATGCGCTAACTGCAAGTTACGTTAAAGAGCATTTAGTAGAGTTAGCTAGTTTCAGTCTACACAGCATTTTTGACCGCTCTCTCTCTAGAGAGACAAAAGATGGTGAGTGGACCCTAGGGTAAGTATCATTCGGAAAATGCAAATTCAAGGCTTAAGCAAAAATAGGGAACTTATTGTGTAACTAGCAGACGTTCGAAATTGCCTCTCTAGGCATCGTGTCCCACGTGTCCTTGCGCTTCGGAGTTGTCCAGAACACCCAGTGCTGATTGGACAACCCAGTCAAAGACATCTCCTGAAGCCCCACTATTGGTCTTTTCTGGCTCGTCACCTTCGTTCAGCTTGTCCCAAACTTCCCCTTCACCCAAACCCGTTTGAATGCGGTGCTTGCGATTGTCAATTTCGTCCGGATCGTCCTTCTTGAGTCGTTCCCAGTTGTTCTTGAACGTCACCGGTGGTTTCTTTTCGCGTTCCGGCCAATCTACGCCACCGCCAGGATTGTAAGGGTCGAATTCTTGGACAGAATCTTCGTCCGGATCGGGTTTGGGATAGTCAATGTTGCGTCCAGGATGGTCCCAATCCGGGTCTTCTTCGGGAATTTTGGGCGGAATTGGTCGGAGAGCGTGGCTATTTCCACCGCCACCTTCCGGGATTTCTCCCGCTCCTCGCAATCGTCGGCGTCCTGCTTCGTCTTCTTCTTCCATGTAGTTGCATCCACGTTTGCCGCGTCCATCACCCGATTCATCGTCGCTGGCGTCTTCTTCCTCAGTGTATTCGGAATCTTCTCTGCTTCGTGGTGTGGAGGCCGCCGCAAACGGTACACCGTTCTCGAGATCGGGACCATCACGGTTGCCGTGGGGGGCAGCATCGTCGGGCGCCATTTCCTGACCGTTCAGACTCTTGGTCGCTAGGACTCCCGTTTCTTCTTCCTCCTCTTCAACCGCCTTACCCCGGCGGCGTCGGACGACACAGCAACAGCAACATAGCAACAGCAACAAGAGGGCAGCCGCGATGGCAGCGACAATGATACCCCACTTGGCGGCGTTGCTCAGACCGCCGTCGTCGTTGACAATATCGGCAAGGACGGGAGCAATAAGGATCGGAGGAGGAGTAGAACGATCGCGAATCACCGGGGGGCATTCTCCGTCAATCGTATCATCCGTTACAACACATACCGACGTTAGGTACTGTGACTGTTCTTCCGTTCGCTGCGAAGGAGAACTTACACCGGTTGTGGGGATGCGGGCATTCTCGCGGAGACAGCAGTCCGGACTGGCGTTCTCCTGAGACCGGCAGTTACACGCCAACGAGCTGAAAGCAATCTCCTGCTGCAGAGTCAGTTTTTCTTGATAATGGCAGATACGCTTTCCATAGGTGTTGATAAAGTTTAAATACTCGTTCTGCTTAACGAAACCATCTCCGTTCACATCAGCAGTTACCAAATCACTGAAGCATCCCTCAAAATCGATACCCTCGGGGGGTAAGTCGATCAAATCCGGATCGATGTCTTGGGCCCGTGCCAGTACAATGAGAGATAATATTGATAGCACCGAGCTCTTCATATTGACGAAGACAACAAATGCCTAGATAAAGGGGGAAACGCCTTCTGTCAGATTCCCGACAAAAATCCAACAATGCGAGACAAGCAAAAGAAACATAACGCTCCCTGCGATCGAAACGACTCGGTCAACATCCATGTCATCAATCCTTTAGTAGTCCAATCCACGACTCTATCATACTCTCTCTGAAATAAAATCGCGCATTGTTGGGGTTCTACGAGAGCAACATTGTCTACTAGCAACTTACTTTGTTCGAAACGCTCAGTCGACTCGGTGCAACAATCTCAAACTATGGGTCCGCTCACTTTTTCTATCTGTAAGTATGACCATACTCAAAATAATGCCTGATTCCTATCCTTAGCCGACTATTTCGTTATGTGAGTTAGACAGATGCAAGACTGCTTCGCCTCTTCGTAACCCAATCAAAGCATTTGAATCAACACGGAGCATCCGAAAATGACCGTTTTGGAGGAGTTACAAATCTCATTTTGATGCACGATCGTTGTTGGGACTAATGACTGTTGGAAATGTCGTCCATGAACTTATTTAAACGGATTTTTCGGTAGGAGAAAGAAAATACCTTGGGAATGAAAGAGGGCCTCTACAGAAAAGAAGGACAAGTTTGTGTCACGATATCCACTTCAATTCACGAGTGATTCATCCAATACACTAACAGTAACAGCAAAACCCAGAAGTGTTTGATGTAAGCCAGAGGTACCATAGCCCAAAATTTTTTGTTGTGGACTGTATGATCAACCGAAAGCAGACACAAACTTAACATACAATTGCTGATACCCGAGCACATTTCGTAGGAGCATTTCATTGATTACTAACACTTTGGGGTGTTGTCAACAATTACAGCATTTCGTTCACGTTTGGTGCAAGCCAGCAAGCGTTTGCTCATGGAACCCAAGACCGATGTCTTGCCTACTCAGTGCCTGTCCTGAACCATTTGCAGACAAGGAGTTGCGAGATCACTGCTTTCGTGAGCTCGGCCCTTCGATCTCAACCGTTTACAAGCTGAGCTTGGTAACTAGTTACGCACAATTGCACGCAACGATCTATACGTTTGAGTGTACGACAAAACGCATTCATTCCAAACATTCTTACTCCTCTTCGTTGCTGTCCAGCGCTTCCAATGATTGCAGAACCGACGACGGCTGGCCGCTCACTAGTTCATGGTACTGAACTTGCAGTCCTTTGGTTTGCTGGGCCAACTCTATCGCCCGATCACGATTCTGCGCAGCTAGTGTCCCATTCTTTTCGAGCAGAACCTCAATCTCCTCCGTGAGGTGGAAGATACGGTCTTCGATGGCTTCAGCCAGCATGGCGCGTTTGGCACGTTCCACGACGCCCAGCCCGGCAATTTTTTCGGCACCAATTTTGGACAATTCTTCCATGAGCATTTCTTGCTGTCGCTGTGGAGAATTTTTATCGGCGCTGTCACGAGAACCATCCTTCAACAGAAGTGCGGAGGATGATTGACAAGGTATGCCCCGGTGCGCATACCGATCACTTGCTGATCGCGAAAGAGCGCGACCGGACGTGAGTGCGACGGTATCGCCAATCAGCAGTGCCGTCGCGGTCAAAAAGATGGTTGCCGCGTAATTTCTCCTTTTAGCAGGCATGATAGAGGGTGCGGTGTCTTGTGGAACAGTCCGGATCGTTAGAGGGGAAGACTGGCGGTACGTACCAGAGGGTTTGTGTTGTGTTGGTCTTACTGGAAAGTCCACGAAAGATTGGCAAGTTGAAGCGGTCTGTCTGTCCTGCCCCAGTGTATCGGAGGTGCCTTCTACGCGCAGTCCCTCCTACCCATTTTCTCGTGATGCGTGCCCCACCATCCAGAAATAAAAGGGTTCGCCCGACTACCGTAGAAAAGAATTCGACTGGTATGCCGCAAGATAAGACCAAGCCCTCGAGAGTTTACTGTTTGGTTGACGTATACCAAGAAACCAACGCTGATTGTGAACTACCTATTGGTAAATGAAGCAGATATACCTTTTGCGTGCTAGTGGTGAAATGAAATTCACAAAATTGTATTTTCTAGTTTACATTCGACTAGCTGGTAGCGTTGGCGTGTGGATCGGGATACAAAGAAAGTTAGGCCGCGACGGCGGTAACGCATACATTCACCGCGTACTCGATGTGTAAGTTGTTCGGTGCACTTTGCTTGTTCGTGAACCCTCTGTCCGCAGGAGACTCGACGGATGGGGATGCTGACCCCGTGCGGACAATCGGTTCGAGGTTGTCGACAGGAATGCTCGGCTTGGACTAAAGCCGTTTCCTCCAGCCGTTTGAACCGATGATGAGGACGACGACGATGGGAAAAGCTTGTTGAAAACCGATTGTGCCGGTCCGGAGTAGGCTCGACTCCCCGAGTGGATCGACCAGTCGCGAATGACACTTACGGCTGCGGGCGGAGCCAAGACAGAGGCAAACAAACCTGTAGCGAGGAGTAGCGTGACACTCACCACGTGCGACAGCATTCCGGAGTGAGTCGCGTGTCCGGGATCGGTCGACTTGGTATCGGGATGGGGATGCAAGCGTTCGTAAAGGCAATCCCAACCCACCCAGGTTCCCCGCCAGACCAACACACACGAGACGGCCACGGTATAGAGTGCCCCGAAACGCGCCGCCGCCACGGGCAGTTTCCGTTTCGGTGTCTTTTGTGACAAGGCTTCGGCACGGGCTACGAGTCCCTGCGAAGCTCCCATGCCCACAACGCCGAGCACGAGTGAGGCTGCCGCCGAGTGTGTGGCGTTTTCTGGGAAAAGGTGATCGTCCAACACGTACCATGCGCCTCTCCAAAAGGACGCTGCTCCCATTCCAACACCCACGTGCGTAAGCAACATGCGGGTGGAGGCCAAGGGTCGAAAGGCGGGCATTGGAACGGTGTTGTGCGAGAGAATGCTTTGGTATAAAAGTACGTCTGGATGGATGAATGTATGTACGCAGTACCGAGCGAATCGTAGGTCAATGGCGGACTACTGCAAGGGGGGATTGCTGGCGTTCTCACAGTCAGCTACTGCCTCTAGTTAGATCCTCCACAGTCGTAGAGATAAAAGCACGGCAGCAGTGGCACGGGCTTTGGGGATAAGGACTGCGATTTACTGGTACGTTGATGAACTCACTGTTGTGCACAAAGAAACCTCGTGGAAGGACCAAGAGATTCGATTGTGCGTTGTTTTGTTGTGGTGAGTCTTACGGCCGTTTGGTCCGCCTCCGAGCGTCGGAAAGAAGCACCAGAATTCTCGAATGGAAATTCGGGTGGAGGAGGTAGGGAGGTTTGGATTGGAGCATTTCTTGTCGCAGTGCGTACTACGTAGAACGCATCCGATTGGCGTCACTGCAGTTGGCGTCGTGTACCGGTGATAGTGTATCGAGCACGGAAACTTACATAGACGAAAAACGAGTCGTTCCTGTGATCCGCTTCCAGCGTTTCGACACGATAGAAGGACGGACGTTGTGCCGGACTCGCGCCCTCGCCAATGCCAACGCGAAAGGCGAATTCGTCTCGCCATTTTCCTACGGAGCAACGAAAATTACTTACCGCAAATCGCAAAAAGACGTTTGAATTCCCCGAACGCTTCCATCCTATCTGCGGATATTCCGGCGGCATTCGTTTAATGGAAAAACAGCATGCGACATTTCCGGTGCTCTCAGATTCTGAAATATTTAGAATCCAGTACAGCTTTGTGGTAGTTAGATCAAACACTGCACCGTCGAATAACCGTCCAACCCTCGCACAGGCGTGCTCTCACTAGTTGGACGTGACCTGTCCCGTTCGACTGCGAGAGCCGGTCTCGCCAAGAAACGGAACCGGACATGCCGTGCGCCGGCGGCATCGCGAAAAAAACCCAACCCAAACCACAACAACACGACCGGGAAATAGAAACAACCAACCTACGGTCACCGCACTCCTTACAGTTACCACCATCAGACAGACACCCCGCTTATTCACCAAAACGTTCCACTGCGCTTTCTTTCATCACACACCGTTCGTGCTGGCCGGTTGGCGTTGTCCCCCTGTGGTTTGACGTTCCGCTTTCTCGGTCTTCAGAACTGCACGATGGACTTTGATCAATGTCCGGCAATAGCTCCCTTCTTTGGGTTTCTCGGCGTAGCGGCATCGACAGTTTTTGCCAGTGAGTACATTTTTATTTCCGAGGATCGCGAGGGAGCACAGTGATCGACAATGAGTTTAGATGTGTGTGTATCGGAACGTTTCCAACACAAAGATCCGTAGCCGCCAAAGAAGTGGTTTGGAAGGGACTTGGCACGCACGAAACGGAAAGAAGTGTATTGGATGCTTCGTTGGCGCTGTTCCATAGCTTCGCCTATTTGCACGGTTTCTGCGGATCTGTCGCTTATTGTGATAGCGCCACGTCCCCGTCTTCCATGTCGTGTCATCCGTTCCTCTCACATCAAATCTGCTTTTATGCTTTCTGTGATTTTAGATATGGGCGCTGCGTACGGTACCGGCAAAGCCGGAACAGGGATCATGATATCCGGCATTTCCTCACCCGATCTGATATGGAAGAATCTCATTCCCATTATTATGGCCGGTGTCAACGGGATATACGGCCTTATTACCGCTATCATTATTATCAATCAAATCGTGACACCAACACAAGATGGTCTCGGCACGTACAGTTTATACACCGGCTTTGCGCATTTGGCTTCTGGATTATGTTGTGGTCTCTGTGGACTCGGATCCGGCATGGCCATTGGACTGGCGGGTGACGCCGGAGTAAGGGGTTGCGGATACTACGACTTTGAAACCAAAAAAGTTGTGAAACAACGAAGCGGCGGTGGACTTGCCGGCGGAGCCACGGCCGGTCGGAAAAAGAAAAAGGCCGGCGGGGGGGATCAACTATTCGTCGCCATGGTACTGATTCAAGTCTTTGCCGGTAATTTGGCACTGTATGGTTTGATCACATCCATCATTTTGACGCAAACATCGTACGTCTGTGAATACGCCAATTAGAACACGTGGCCGCAAACGCCTTGGAAAAAGTGGTACTGAATATAGCCGTCTGCTGCCTCCACAGTCCATTGCGATTGTGAAGTGTGTATGGAACGAACGAGCGTCTGCTTACAATGTCATATTGGCATTCCAACTTCTCCTCCAACAATTCCAATACAAAATCCATAAAAAGCCATGTCGCAAACTATTCTAGACAATCTTGCATTTTCTATCAGATTCCCAAAGGGAGGCTATGAACCGAACGAGACCAACACCTGGTTAAGTTTACTACATCAGCCAGTGGGCGAAGTCAAACTTCCAGGCTGCTTTGTTTGTGTTAGTATGCGGTACCTGTACTTCGGCGTGCGTGACCATCTTTATCCAGATTCCACGCGTCCAAGGACGGTCGTACAAACAGTCCCCTGTTCTCACCGAAGCAAGGTCCATCGACCTCGGGACTTTGCCGCCCAGGCCTCTAATACATAAAGCGAGACCGGTGAACTTTGGTGATTGCTGACCAATGGAAGCAGTGCGTCATGGATGCCGAAAACTAGGATCCGGTTTGGTTAGGCCTCCAATGGACGCGAGACACTCCACATTGGCATTCTTGCGACTGCATCCGAATACCGATACTATGATCAACGGTTCGATTTCAAAATTTGAGTACCGCTCAGATATAGTTTTATTCTGCGTGAGTGGTGTTATATTCCAAAATCTATAGCGTTGTGCATATTCGGCCAGGGAATGGAATCTCCCGGCACTCAATATGACTATGTAACACAGGACGATCGTCCCCGTTCATGTGACTTTCGTGAACATACTGTACCTTGGTGGCTGTCTACATACACGGCACACCATTTCACACGATAGTTCTCGGACGATTCTGGACTGAAAATTCCTACCGACCCGATACGGACATAGTATCAAGTGATCGTTTGCATAACTTAGTCCACACACGGGTTGCCATGATGACCAACAAGAAGCAAACGTTGGTAATGCCTTCCTCTTTGGACTGCGCTGCTCCACGACGACCTTGGATTGGCCCCTTCCGAAGCGCCAGCAGGGACGCGCTGGGCGAGACTGGCGAGACCAAGGATCGAGACGAGACGGAATACACCGAGTCCACTTCCAATACTGCAGCAGATACGGAAGCATCCGTTCCCAAAGATTCTTCCCCAAATCACTGCAGCCCCATTGAGAAGGTCATGGTTGCGGAAGAGTCCGCCGCTGCAGACCAGGGCGACCGATGCGCACGACGAATGCTGGATCGCTACCGGAACACATCCTTTGCCGAACGTCGTTGCGGGAAGGCACTGACGACACCTCGACCAGCAAAAGCAATGTCCGAATCGGGACCTCTAGTTCCAAAGTTACATCCAAATCGACCCGCTCCGGTACTTTCCTGGTTTGGGCAATAAGAACAATACTCGAGGCTTGGCGTTTCTCTAGACGTTCAGAGAGCGCAGCCCGCTACCACTAAAGACGCCATGACAATGTAATCAGCAGTATATCGTTACTCCCAACCGGTTATATATGCATTGACTGTGAATATAGGATACGACTGTTGGGCATGTCCACAAATACGCAGAATTCGGGTACTTCACGAGGCTAAACTTGAAAACCGATGCTTTAAAAAATTAGCTAAAAATGAGAGTGCTTCTTTCAATGGCGTTCCAAAAAGTCCATGTCCAATGGATCGACTTGCTCAAAAGGGAACGAATTCCTTGTCGATAATGTGCTTATGTTTGCCCATGGTTCCGTGTGAAACCATGGAGCCGAGGGCGTCTACGACGATGCGCAAGGCCATGAGGGACGTAATGTCGGCGTGATCGTAGGGCGGGCTGACTTCGACGACTTCCATGCCGCAGAGACCTTCGGCGGCCACGAGTCCCACTAGTTTGAGGGCTTCACGAGGCAAGAGACCGCCCGGTTCGGGCCAACCCGTGCCGGGCACAAATGCGGCTTCGATGCTGTCAATGTCGTAACTCATGTAGACCGCATCGCAGCCGTCCCAGGCACGTTCCAAAGCCATTTCGGCAATCTTTTCGATACCGTATTCTTCAATGTCGTCCATGGTAAAAATGTTAGTTTCGCGTTCGACCATGTTGGCCACAGCCGGGCGGGGAACCTGCCATCCACCGATACCGATTTGGACGAGGTTCTTGGCGTTGACGTTGGGCAAATTGGTCGCGTGGAAGTACGGTGTCGTGTGCATGCGTTCGTCCAAATCCTTTTCCTGAATGTCCGCGTGACGATCCACGTGAATGATACCAATGTTTTTGGTCGTCACCGAGGCCAACCCACGGACGGTGGGGAAACCGATAGAATGATCCCCACCAAGAATAATGGGCATAGTACCGGTACTCGCAATGTGAGCCACAGCGTTGCTAATCTGGTCAAATGACTTTTCCAAGTTGGCGGGAATGGTAAATCTGAAAAGAAGAAAAATTGACGAGTTGATCAACAGTCAGACCGACCGTGCACCGAGTCAAGTTGTCAGTCTGTCTTACGCTCTGCGATCAAGCAGCGTCACTTACACATCTCCCGCATCGCACAAGGTCATTTGTTCCCGAAGATCAATGCCGCGTTCGTAATTGTACGGAGTGTACAATGCCGAGATGCGTCGGATTCCTTGAGGGCCAAAACGGGTACCGGAACGGTAGGTACAACCCCCGTCAAAGGGCACGCCAAAGACGGTGGCGTCGTACTTGCCAACGTCCCGGACATCTTCGACGTACGGAGCCTTGAGGAAGGTATTGATACCGGCAAAGTGTGGTAGTTCACCACGGGAAAACGTCGGTATCGACTTGTCCTCGATACTGCTGGCACCCTGTAAACCCAAGTGGAGGGCGTTGGCAATTTCTTGATCCGCCCGCGTTGTCGGCAACTCAGCTTCCTGTTGAAGAATAGTCAAAGTGGTAGACGTGAGAGGACAGGACGGAGATTGACTGTGAACAGAGGGCACCGGGAGACTGCAGAGTATCGTAACTAGTAGCGAAGCAGTATGCGGCTACGTCGACCAAAAAAACAAGCTCGGCTACGAGCAACACGTATCGTTGACAAGGATAGTATGCAGGCATTCATGCTTGCATACATACACGCACCTTGACAGCGGCCTTCCATCCTTTGGTGACCTTGGGGTTGAAGGGATCAGGATGGTGGAAACGGATCTGGGTTTGCGAGGCCCCCACGGTCGGAGTAAAGCGGGCGGCTTTCCGAGCGACCGATTGAAAGGCGAGACGAGCGTTGGCAACCGTGGCACTGGACATCATTTGGATGTGTACGTAGTCCGGAAACTTTGATGAACGAGTGCAAGCTGTCTGTGAATCAACAGTAAGTCGTTATTGGACTGGTCCGTCGTAGGTATGAAGGGATGGAAGGATGGATGGATGTGTGCTATAGAGTCAATGTCAAGCATGGACCGTAGTAAGTTGTGGGGAGGGGGGGTTTGACGGCGTGGTGACACTCCAGCTACGTTGGGGGCGTGTCAAGGAGCGAGGTTCTGGTAGCGTTCGTCGGACAACCAATTCGCCCTTTTTCTGCTATGTAGAGATTATCGGGGGTGAACCCAGCGTCGTAAAAAGGGACTAGTTTAGTTCACCCATCTATTGTACTTATGGAATCTCGTGACAGATCCAGATGTCAAAGAAAGATTTAATCTCCGGGTGTGGGTACGATATCCTGCGCCGTGATGGATATGTCGCGCCTTCGATTGGGAACGCGAGCACCAAGGCTGGCTTTCTCGCTATACTACCTACCACCCTATTTGTACTGGTACTGTATAACCCTGAGAAGGGTCCTCAACGTCCATAAATAAAAATGTCTCTTGAACTCATTACCTAACCCTCCTCATCCTTTGAAATCCGCAATTCGAACGCGGTAAGAACACAATCTGGTAGAGCTCTAGAAAAGTCCTTTTTCACGGAAGATCAAACGAGGCTGTCTATCCAACCCTGTTTGCTGTTGGTTGTCCAAGCCCGTGCGTGCCCCAGACTCTGTCCACCATGATCCATAGTCGGAGATCCTTCCGGCAGTACACGGACTGATCAGATAGTGTCAACCCGTTTACCTCGCTGGTAGCCCAGGAGTTTCACAGTTCCCTTTTGCCTTTCCGAACGAACGAACCTACACACACGAAGCAAACGCTCTTACAGCTAATCATTGTCAACCTTGGGCACTCGAGAGTACACTTTCAAACACATACATACACACACGTATCTACATACATCTTTAGAGATCACGAAGTTCCTTGCGTCGTGTATTACGCAACACCAACATGGGTCAATCCAGTTCGCATCCCGCACAAAAGTCTCCTTCGGCAGCCTTCGGGCGACTCCGGATTGATTCACCCCGTCCGGGTCGTCCCTCGCACCGTGGAAGTACCCTGAATACGGGCCGTACCGCATCACTCCAAGGTATGCCCGCCGCGTGGGAACGATCGCCGTTGCTGGGACGAGAACTGGCGTCTGTACCCTCCGACGTGTCCTCCGCTAACGGATCGCCACCGTTGGCACTCTGGATTGGACCGGCGCTCGTGTGTGCCTTGGCCTACGCACTCTACAACATCTTTATCAAGAAAGGCTCGGCGTCAATTCATCCCGTCCTCGGCGGTGTCATTTTACAGTTCGTCGCGGCCTTGTTGGGAATCCTCCTACTGTCGGTCCTCGTGTGGCGAGACGGTGGTACGGAAGACCTCCAGTACGATCTACCCGGCGTTCAATGGGCCATTTGTGCAGGTGTGGCCGTGGGATCGGCCGAGATTTTGTCCTTTATCGTTTCCGGTATGGGTGTACAAGCCATGCAGAGTATACCTATTATTATTGGTGGGTCGGTCTTGTTCGGGACCGTTTTGGGTTATTCCGTTCTGCAGGAAATGCTGACCTACCGCGGATGGTTGGGTGTTGTGTTGATTGCGGCAGGGATTGCTCTAGTGGGGACCGACCCGGGGGGTGCGGGAAGTGTGCATTGAGTGTGAGTGAGTGTGAACGGTTTTAATAGGGAGGACCGATTGACAAATGTCGAGCTTGTGTGTTCCCAATAGTGGTGCTACAGTTTCACTAGGATTCCACCGACAGTGATTAGCCCTCACGGAGAGACAATCCTTCCACAAGGGGTTAAAAAATAGACCATACACGAGAGTCGAGCAGTACATTAGCCAGCAAACACGAACTCTAGTGACTGTGAATGCTAACGCAAAAGAAATAACTTGTGTTTTGGATGGGTTCCGAAACAAAACGCAGTGTTGGTAGTTGGAGTATTAGTACGTTCGTGTGCTTCTACCATCGGTCTTGTACTTGCTTCTTGACGAATTCGTAAACGGTAAAGCCAATCATGGAGGCGGGTATCGACCGCACCAGTTTCAAGCCAAATCCTCGGTAGAGCCCGGCCACACCTGCGTTTCCTTCGTTCATAATGGCGCGCGCCGTCTCGACGATACCGTGGTTTTCGGTGGGACCGGCGGCTTGAATCCTTGTTTTGATGAGATCGGCGGGGTACCCGACGGCCCAGGCGGCGGTCGCCGCTAGGGCACCGCTGGCGAGAGGTACACTGACGGAATCCTTCCCCAGCGTTTCCTCGAGGCCGTCCTTGGCGACTTCGTAGGTGGCGAACCATACGCCGTGCGGTATGCCGTCACGGAGCAGTGTGGCGTAGAGTCCCCGCCAGGCGGCGGGTTGGGCCCAGTGCGTGAGAACGGCGCCACCGGCGTCCCGCAAGGGGGTACCGCGGACCTGCTGTGAGACTTTGATGAGTTCCACCGGACTCATGAGGAAGGATTGTAGAATTCCACCGGTACAGCCGCCGACGAAAATGGCGGCGAGGCGATCCGCGGAATCCAAGTTTCCGGCGGAGTAGGCTTGTCCGACGCCGTAGCCGCCCATGAGCAGAGCGTTCTGCAAAGGCACGGCGGTAATCATGGGCGAGGCCCCGCGCCAGAGTGCCTGGAATCCAGCAGACTGCGTCAAGTCGAGGGTTGCGGTACGCGCGGTGGTGGTGGTTGTAGTAGCACGGGTGGTACCGGTGACGAGGGACGAGACCGTCCCGGCCTGTAGCCGTGTCAGTACCGTATCGACGGGTTGGCAAACCAAAACGGCGGCGGCACCCGAACACCAGCCCGCCACGAAATCAATCCACGCGTCCGACAGTGGCATGATGCGTCGATGAAGCTGTAGAAAATCAAAACAGACTAGCAACAATGGGCGTGTGTGCACGTGATGTTTTTTCGAAAGCCCTACTGGTAACGGCTCGTTCAATGAATCCTACCGTTGCGGTGGTAGTAGCAGTAGTGATCGCTTTTGGGGACGGAGCCAACGATGGACAACAAATAGTTAACGTACTGTAGTTGTAGTTGTACCGGTAAATGGTAGGACGGATTCCCTGCCGCTAGAGGGTATGGCAAAATGGGGCGTGCAGTGTCACACTTGTCAATCAGTGTCAGTCTAGCGGTGTATGTTTGTTTGAACTCTGGGCCGTCGACGGCGAGGGAACGGATTTTACTACTTGCCCTTACATTCATTGTAAGGATAGAAGTTACCGTTGCAGTTATGTTTGTATAAGTCGCAGTGGTGGTTCTGACAGTGACCGGTAGTATCGGTCAATGCAGAATAGGGCAGGGTTGGTCCACGTGGTTGTTGACGATTCTCGCTGGAGGTGTGTGACACAGGTGTGGTACACTGGTTTTGCTGCCGACAAAATGTTCGGCACCCACGACATCAGCGAACGAGTCGATGATTTTGAAATAGTAGTATCGGTGAGTGTGCTATTTACAACCAGGTGAGTACGCGTGTGGCTAACAGTAGGTAGGTCGGTAGGATACGCGTTACCCGAACATCGCGCGGGTGCGTTCACTGTCACACTCGTCGGACGATCGATCCGTGTCTCCGTCACAATATCACACAGTCCGGTGTCGACGACGTCGAATTTCCTTCCGTCCCTACCAAACTTCCGTGTGAGAAGTCGGAATTTTGGTGTTTCGGCCACTGGACTGGTCGGAGAGCTGATTCGTTCTATACGGAAAGTGATCGGGGAATGGGTCACACTCGAATGGTTGAATGGTGACTGACAGTGACTGCTTGTCTTTACTTAGAGAATGGACAGATCTCCTCCCCGTTGCTTCAACTAATTGTGTGTCCAGAGTACGAACACCGATGGTGGGATAGGTTCCTTTGCTAGAATACTCTTGCGTAGAAAAAGTACCATCTGTTAGGGAGGATGGATCTCATTGACACAGTGAACGTCGCATTTCAGGACCCATACGCCACTCCATACCAGTTCGTTCGGGGGAAAGAAAATCCACAAGTAGCCGTAAGTACAGCAGTTCGTTGGCTCGAGTGAACGACACTTACCGACGGTGTCATAAAAAGCAATCGACACCACTATCAACAACACACACACACACACACACACAAACACCACACATTCCTCAAGGTCCGTTGGTTGCGTTGCGCTGTTTCGGTTCACTGCCTCTACTTACCTACTCACCTGCGTACACACGTGCTCACTTCCTTTTCCTTCCAGCGTTCCCCCATGGTTGCTTCGTTTTCAATGGGCCGAAACTCGGCGACGTGGTCGGTGTCACCGTGCACCCGCATTCTTCTACTGACGCTCGCAACGTGGAACACGTTACCATCACTCGTCCAAGCCGAGTGCTTGGCCAATACGGAGTTCAACGACTTTTTCGAAGGCCTCGTGGGAGCACCCATTCCCAGTGAAGGCTCGTGCTGCATGTTTGACGTGTGCGGACTCGAATGTCCCGTCGATGTGCCCGAACCCAGTAACGGTACGTTCCAAAGGTGCTGCCGTCCAGCTCTCGGGCGATGGATGGATCTAGTATTTCGTCCCTTGTTCCGGGGTCGATCGACACACACACACACACACACACACACCTTTCTTTCTACCCAACGATACGATACGGTCAAAGTCTGCCCACAGAAAAAACAGACACGTGCCTTGGCTCGTGGACAGGATTGGCAGTCGCCCCTTGTATTTACTAGGAATGCAACGAATCCTATCCATTCTCACCTGTGCCTGTTGTGTTCTTTGACAGGCTTTGGAATTGCCGTGGCCATTAGCATCGTCATCTCCTTCTTGATCGGCATCGCCACCTTCTTTGTTGTCAAGGGACAGTCCGTCAACTTCTTCGTCGCCGGTCGGTCGCTCCCGTTATGGATCGTATCCATGACGCTCGCGGCCCAATCGATCGACTCCAACGCCATCCTCGGGAACGCCGATTTGTCCTACAAGTTTGGCTTTTACGACGGCGCCGTCATTCCCATTGGACTCGGACTCAGCCTCATCCTCAACGGTATATTCCTCGCCCACCACGTCAACAACGATGAAGTCCTGACGCTGCCCGATATCTTCGCCAAGCGCTACGGCAAGGTCGTCGAAATCCTCGTCTCCTTGACCACCATTTGCAGCTTTCTCATGCTCCTCGCCGGGAATCTCGTCGGATTCGGGGCCATTACCAGCTACGTTTGGGGTATTTCCGATACCGCCGCCATCTGGATAGCTGCCGGTATCGTCTGGGTCTACACCGCCAGTGGCGGACTCTTCTCCGTCGCCTATACCGACGTAGTTCAGGGACTCATGGGATGGTCCGGATGCATCGTCATGGCCTTTTGGTTCATCGCCAACGAAGAACCCAACGCTCCTCCACCTTCGATTGGATACCCACGTACGTAACAAGCGTCCCCACGCGTGCGGTAGACACCACATGGCTCAATCCGCGTCTTGCGCCGTTGATTTTTGCCACTCACCGTAGTATTCTTTTTTGTTTCAATGGCGTGTAGTCTACGTCTACCCGGATAATATTGGGGACGGCGGTGTCTGCGACATGTACGACGGAGTCCCCTGTGCCGTCACGGCCGACGCGTGCTGCTACAATATTGAACGCTGGTGCCCGGAATTCAAC
This sequence comes from Phaeodactylum tricornutum CCAP 1055/1, assembly GCF_000150955.2. Lineage (NCBI taxonomy): Eukaryota > Bacillariophyta > Bacillariophyceae > Surirellales > Neidiaceae > Phaeodactylum > Phaeodactylum tricornutum. The sequence continues at coordinate 182,642 of NC_011694.1, forward strand.
GTCACGGGACAGTGCGAACGCTTCGACCGCGGAGCCTACCCCGTCGGTGATCAGCGCATTTTTTCCGACCAAATGTCCAATTTTCGTGCGCTGACACCCTTTCCCAACGCCATTTTCTGGAACTGGGCCACCATTTTTATTCTCGGATTCGGCAACCTCGCCGCCCTCGATTTTCAAGCCCGGTGTATGGCTAGCAAGACGCCCCGAACGGCACGTATCGGCTGCATTATTGGCGGGTTGTTTACCTTTTTGATCGGTATTCCCTTTGCCTACATGGGCGCCATTTCACGGTACGTGGCTAGAGTCGTGTTGTGTCCTAGTGGCACCCGTACCTTGGTCCTGGCTGCTGGTCGACGTCGTACGGTTCCCCATCACGTGTGTCTGACCCCGTATTTGTTTTATTGTTGCGTTCCGTTGCGTACAGAGTGTACTACGGTCCGGATTCCATCCACGCCGAATTCGAGGTGGACACGTGTCTCAGTCAGTTGGCCCTGCCCACCTGTGGCCTCTGGCTCCCCGACAAGAACGCCTTTATCAAGTTGTTGACGCACCAAGCTCCCGACTTTTTGGGTGGTTGGTGTTTGGTCGGGATCGTTGCCGCCAGTATGAGTACAGCCGACGGAGCTATTCTAGCCATGGGTACGGTCTTTGCCCATAACATCATGCGTCAATTTGATGAATGGATTCCCAATTTGGTGACGCCGGACAATTTGTTGGTCACCGCACGCGTCGCCACTTTGCCCTTTACTCTAATCAGTACCTTTATTGCGGCCTTTTACCGATCCTCCCATTCGGCCGGGGCGACCGGGTACTTGTTGATTGTTGCTTTTGATATTGTCTTGGCCACCGTCGTGGTCCCTTTGTTTGGATGCTTCTACTGTAAAAACCCTTCTCCCCGTGCCGCTTTTGTGGCCATTATCGGCGGTGCCATTACGCGTGTCGTGCTGGAATTCGCTCTGCCCAAGGACGGTTTCTTGCTTTTGCCGTACGATGCGCCCGAATTTCTCAACACTGGCCCCGGCGCCAGTACCGGTACGCCGGTCTTTTGGGACGTGGATCCGGGCGACATGTGGGACGAAACCGTCGAACCCTGCGTCCAGGAATCCTTTGAAGACTTCACCGGCGTGGATTCCTTGTCCGCCTTTTTGGTTTGCATTCTTTCGTTCGTGTCCGTGCAAACGATCGAGCACTGTACGGGCAAGCCTTTGTTCAGTTTTGCCGGTATGCAGGGTTACCACAAGGATACTACGGAACATCCACTCAAGGGTAGCAGTATTGACAAAATGGACGAAACGGCCTTTCAGGACGATACCACGAAACGCGGAAATCCCGACGCCGATGAAGGCGATGCCTAAGGTCGACACGAACTCGGTGTAAGATGTCTCTTCTTTTGAAGTTCGAGAGTGGAATGTTGTAATATCTACTTGATCAGCAGTTTGGATGCCGGTGGGCTCATTGCTGGTTTTGTTGGCATATTCTATACCGTACATGGTTTTCGGGTCGAGAAATTCAACGTGTGTTTCGATTTAATATGTTTTGTTGCTATGGGAACCGCTTCCTTGACTTCGGCAAGCAATTTGCGTTTTTGAATAATAGCTTGTCCGTCGGTTTTAATTTGGTAGTATAGCGTGATTTTTATGTTTTGCTTATACAAACAGTTCCTCCTGACCTGTGAATTACTTGCCCCGGCCAACAATGAGTGAAGAGGCCGGTCCACCAGCTTTACTAGGAAACTTCGAGGATAGGAGCGCATCGTGTTTTCATCGACATCCTATGCTTGAGTCCTATTGTTATACAAGTATTTTATTTCAGTATTATACGATGTACAGATCCCCAGCGTCTGAAATAGCGTCCTCCTGTTCAAAGTGTTCCTTGCACGAGGCTTGATTGTGTGCCAGTGCCACTTCAATAGACGGGTCGTCACTCAGCAGAGGAGGCGTACAAGCCGCAATCTCATCCATGCAGGCGTCGTTTCTTCCTAAGTTTGGACCGTCTTCAGAAGTGCTACCGTTCGTGAACGCGGTTTGAGATTGCGAATGTAGGCGTAGCCGGGGGGAACAGAGCGATAAGGGCAAGTCGACGTCTTCCTCGTCCGATGTGTCCACAGAGTCCGACCAGCCCCGCTCGTCTTCACTACTGTCGAGTTGGTAGGATTGGGATGGTACCATAGCTAAGGTGCTGCTGTTGCTGTTGTTCTTGAACGGCATGTTTGTCAGTTCCCAAGGCCAGGGGTTCCGCCCAGCTGAAGATTGGTCACGCACATCGTTCTCTTCAGTGTCGTCCAGGTCATCTTCACTGCTATCAGTAATCAAGGAACTACTATCGGTACCCGACATCTTACCCCTGACGGATCGAAAGGCGCCAATGTTTGGACCCTCGCTACTGGAATTTGAAAGGCACGAGTCGCTCTGATCGTCATCGGTATCTTGAAAAATTCCGTCCGAGGACGCTTTCGAACCGGTTTCGATCTGAAAAAGATTATTTTTTCCGTTGTGGATCTGGATCACGTTCTTACTGTGTTCTTTCTTCCCCGAGCTTGCGGTTCTGGCGACTCTTGCTCTTGGTACCGGAAACGAAGACGGCAGCGGCCTCAGGCTTACACGTGTGTGAGTGGTACCAAAGTCGTTCGTTGTCGTCTTCCAAGGTAGTGAGCAAATCTTTCATGGCTTGGGAATGCGAGAGTACCACAACTTCGGGATCTCCCGTTTCGTCTCCGGTCGGATCTATATCTTTGGACGTATCGGCCATTACGGTGTCGTCGCGTCGGTGTCGGTGACGACGGAACAGAAAGAGTCCGACGAGAACCATCCCGACGGTACCGAGTGTGAGCGGAACCGCCACGGCGGTGGTCTCGGCATTGTCACGTCCACTATTGGCCTCTCCCCCCACAACGGCGGCTCCGGTCCGTGTCGGGGGATTGGACGCCTGGTTGAATCCTGGCCGTGGCGTGGGTGATTGGAATGATGTAGGCAACACGATGGGAGAAACGGTCGGCGAAGGGGACAGGGTAGCCAAGGGAGTCACCGGAGAGCGGGGCATCGTGGGGGTGCTGGTGGACGGGACAAAACTTGGAGGAGTGGACGTGATACGCGTGGACGGAGCAGGAGTAGGACCTCCAGTAGACCCGCCATTGCCGCATTCTTGTTCCAAAAGAACCGCCGTAGCACGACAGATCTGCTTGGCGTACTCGTCGGGGTAGGATTCGTCCGTGAACCATGTGGGAAACGCACAGCAGTCGGAGGAGCCCGTCACGATTGCGGCATAGTTTCGGCAGGTGCAGGCGAGAGATAAGAAGGAATTCCGGTAGACGCGGGGCGCGGGGACGCCAAAGTTCCAGACGGGAGGACACGCGGCGTAGGGCGAGATACTCGGTAAAAAGACGTCGTAGTACTCGATGTAGTCCACGAGACCCTCGCCGCTCGTGTCCGCCGTGCCTCGGAACGCCGTGAGGCAGGACGATTCGTCGTACCAGGACGGTGTGGTCCAGCTTTGGGACCGTACCGTCCCGATCCACGCGATACAGAGCCAGCATAGGCGTTTGATAGCCTTCTTGTCCAACGATCCCGTCCGGCGCCTAGCTCCCGATCCTTGGAATGGAGAGACTCGACCGGGCTCGGGGGCTGTGATGGACGCGGAGGCTTGTGGAGTCCATTGGGGGTTGATACGTTCGTGGAGACTTGGTGGGTCCGGAAGCGGACGGACTCGTTCGGGGTCCTGTACCGAAGCTCCTCCGAACTCCTGGACTAGGACGTGAGGTACGGAATAGCTTGTGTTCTTCATTGTCAATGTCACTAGATACTACTGTCACGTATGTATGTGTGTGTATACATGCAACGATGGAACACGTTCGTGCTTTGGGAACCTCCGTTCCGCGAATGACCAATACCAGGATGGAACAGGCGTTGGACTTTGGCGGGAGACTTTTTCGACATAGGTGCCGCGAATACAGCCGAGATATATTACTGCGCCCGTGCGAACCGGAAAGGACGAATGAGTACGACACATGTCGGAGTCAATTACGCCATGGCACGGCAAGAATACATAGGCTAACGGAAGCCGAGCCCCAAAATATCGGTTCGTGCTGTGTTCGTTTCACTAGAAGGTTCCGTTGATTGCGTGATTTTGTTCGGAAATTGTCCACTTACCTTGCTTGGGACCCGGGCAGGCTTAGATCCTAACGGAAGATGTGACATTCACACGACCCACTGCAGCCGGGAGAAGAACGCACGAGTCGTATGAAAGTACCGTGTGTTCCGCACCCAAGAAGCTACCGGGTCTTCTAAACAGTATATTGTTGTTCGTAGAGACTGACTGGCGTGATTTCAAGAACGAATGAAATCCATTCACTACCAAACAAGCTTCCGTTGAACCCTATCGAGGTTGTCATCGACACATGTTTCGGTACTCGGTCCCTTCTGCAAGCCTCTTGTAGTGAGTATTTGAAATCTCGGTGATATATGCTCACACATAACAGATACATAGGTATCCAATAAGTAATTACAACGGTACGTTCGTATTCCCGAGATTCGCATCCCACAAAGCTTGTCAAAAAGTCGTCTTGATCCTACTGTGAAGCTCTCGTCAAAACGGTTTGAGAGTTCATCCATTGTCTTGCATTCCTCACGAACCGAATGAAAGTCCGTTCTTCACCTTACAGTGAAAGCATACTCATACCGTACCATCCGTTCAAAGAGTCTTGGTCCCCACAAATAGTCCCGAATAGCGGAAGGGAAACGACGCATCCGCACGCTCAACCACCATACCCAAGGCAACACAAAAGGCACAGCGTCACTGCATCTTTAGACTCATTTCGGAAGCGCAACTCCTCACTAGATCAAAGCATTCTTCAAAACGCATACTCTGTGGTCGTTCGGTAACAACAACAGCACGCACAATCGTAACTGACTCTGAAGAACCAGAAAAAAACAGCAACAACGTCAGTATGAACCGTAGAGCATACTTTCTCCTCTCGGTTTGCCTCTCAGCCGTGATGGTAGTCCAGCCGTGGCTGAGCTTCGCAACAAATTACAGCGTAACAGGTACTAATACTTTTGAAAGTATGTTGAGACCATTGAACGAAAGTAAGACACTCGCGATGGAAGATACTGTACATCATGAGATCACCCCTTACAAGGGTGTTTTGGACGGGGCTGCCACCGATATTCGGACGGCCTCCCACGAGACCATAAGGTCGACGCAAAGGATACCCCGGGCCCAGGAAAGTACGCAGGCTTCACAAGACTCTTTAATGCTGCCCATCACCAAAACAAACACGGAAGAAAAAATTCTCGCGACCTGGCAAATCACACACCAAAACCGTCCCTTTTGCAGCGTCCCACAAATTCGCGATGGCCAGTGGGTCCCCGTGCGTGGCCCAGCTTCGTACGTTACGCAAACGGCCCATTTGCGCTGCTACGGAGAGCCTGATGTCTACCAAGCAATGAACTTCACGTCCTATGTCTGGCAACCGCACGACGCTCAGCGCAAACAGTGTGAATGGACTGCGTGGAAAGGGCCACAAAAGGCTTGCCAAGTCCTCGAGCACAGTAACATACTGATAGCGGGAGACTCGCTCTCCTGGGAACACTACAGCTCATTGCTTCAGCTACTCGGTCACCACGTGCACCAGAATCTCCAGCACCAGTCGCGGGAACTGCGCACAAACGTGATGGATCAGTTGTGCGATGGTCGTACACGCATATCCTACCGACGAGACGACAAGCTTACCAACCTTACAGCCGCTCTAAACGAAGAACCCTTTCCCAACGTCGTCGTCTTGAACCGCGGTGCACACTATGTTGGGGATGAAGAGCTGATTCAGGACATTCGAGAAAACATTCGGGAGCTGAAAGTTTGGAAACGCCAGTGCCACTCCATGGGAATGTCCTGCCAGCTTTTCTGGCGGACGTCCGTACCAGGTCATCCTGAGTGTCATAAATTTGACGCCCCAGTGAACGACTTGCAAAAAATGGAAGCGCACGTTGGCAACTTGTCTTTGTACAACAATCACACCCTAAAGTATCATTGGTACGATTACCAACACCAGAACCGATTGGTTGTTGAGGAGTTTGCCAAGCATGACGCAATGCTGAAAGCGCATATAATGGACGCATACGCATTAAACATCCTGCGTCCCGACGACCACCGGTCGCATCAAGGAGACTGTCTGCACAATTGCTATCCTGGAAAGATGGATGTGTATAACGTTTGGCTCTTTCATGTGTTGCGACAATTGTTCGGCTTGGAAGCGGTCAAAGAACAGAGGACTGTTGCGGCATCTCGAGGCTGGCATAACTTGCCCGCGACAATCTACGATCCCAATGCGACCGAAGCCGCTAGGCTGGTCCGTCTTTCTCGCCGCGGTCATCACTGGGACGGGAGACGGCAACAGTAAACAACGACGCTGGAATGCAAACACCCAATAGTTATTCAGACGCCAACGTTGGTGTTCGATTCACGTATTTCTTTATTACAGTTGGAAATATATGGAGCCGGCTGGTTGGAGGGGTATACCACACCATCTTTTCAACAGTGGTGCTCGGAAAATCCTCTGTTGCGTCTCCTTCCAAATCGGCTGGGAAAGCAATGTTTGTCGTTGTTTTCTGTTCAAAATTCGTCCGATCTTGCCATCTACAGTCGTTAACGCGTCTCGGCAGGTAAGGATTTTATTTGCTGTTAATAAACTTTACACGCATAGTAAACGATGGAACGTCAAGAACGTAGGAACGAGAGCTAGGATTCTAGAATGGCAACACAATCTTCCACGGATTGCTGCGAAGCAAATGCCTGTACCACCTGTTCGTATTTCGCATTGTGTTCTTTCAGAAGCAAAGCCGCATTCAGGGCTCCCCACCGTGTCAGATCTTGCTGGGCTGCAGCCCCAATAAAGTCGGCAGACTGCCTAAAGACCATTTCTAAAGTGAGCAAATCGCTTTCGGCCCCCACCGCCTTGCCAAAGGTCTGAGCTTCAGCCACCAACCCGGACAAGGCTGTCACGGATAGTGCCGCGACTTCGGTTGCAGTCAACTGCTGGGTATTGACCCCAAACTCGACCTTGGCAATACCATTTTCTACGGAGTATCCCTTTATTGGCAGTCCGCACCAATACCCGCAGCAAAAATGTGCGGCTTCGTGACGACAAATACGCTCCTGTGGTGTGACACCGTCATCGACATCCCCCCGGACCGAGGAAATGGCGTTGGCAATATACCCCGGTGCCGAACTGCCTACGCTCAAAAAGAGAATAGGCAGCAAAGCAAATACGTAGCACAGTGTCGCACCAATATTTGGAGGCAGCAGGGCCAGACTCGCTATGCCTGCCACTGTTGAACCTCCCAGCACGTATATTGTGGCCATTTTAAAATCATCCAATGAGATTTCGGATTCATCTAGTCCGAGACTAGTGGAACTAACTCCAGCACGGGATTCAAGCATGGCGAGCGACACAGGAAACGTGCGAAGATTCGCCTTTCCAAAAGCAGTTAAAGACTTGGACTCTTTGAGTTCCGACCACTGTAAGGCTTGCTTCACAATGTCGGATTCGTTAACAATGTTCGGCAAGAGGGCTTTTATTTCTTCGGGAGACTTTTTGGGAAGCACAGGCGCTGTCGCGGTTGTTGTTTTGCCGAGCTCCTGTAAGAGCGCAAAGGAATTTTGGGAAATTGGGTGTATGTGTAAAGTTGGTGAGAGAGAAACGCTCATGCTGTTTACAACAGAATACGGATCTTGGCCTGGCAAAAGGAGCTTTGGACGTGCGTACCTTGGTGAGACGATCCGCATCCGCTCGGGCCTTGGCAGCAGCAGCACGCAAGGCTGCGATTTTGTCGTCTCCTTCTGGCGTGGAAGCGAGGGAAGAAGAATAACGGAAGCTGGTGTTTCGGGATGGTGCAAAGGCATAAGCGCTGTTCGCTAAACGGGTCAACACCAGCAATACGGAAGCAATGTGAAATTTCATCTTAGCAGTCTATATAAGTCTTCGTGCAGCAGAAAAAGGGAGAACAACTCGAAAGAGAGTGCGTTCTGTGTCAGTTTTAAGAGCTGTAGTTTGAAACCAGAAGAAGCTATTTACTGTTAGTAGAAGCTACAAACACAAAGTTGTGCCAAGACGGTGTTGCGAGCTTCCATCACCATCGTGGTGAACGCAGTCGTGGAGACAACGTCAGAAAAAACGTGTGTACCGCGTAAATTGGCGCCTCAATGATTGAATTGTTCGCGAATTGACATTGACTATGAATTCTTGTCAAAAACCCGACCTTGAAGAACACAGCACTCCGCTCGCTACTCTAGGATGAGCAAGAATGCTTTCAATCATTAAAATAATCATCTCCACGAAAGAATCTAGTTCAATGTCTTTTCCCTAGTGCCACAGATAGCCTCCGCCCGGGGACAACTACAAGATTTCTAAGAGCTCGCAGCGCTATAGGGGCATCATTCTTTCTTGACTGTGAGAACTAATGTAACTGTCAGCAAAAATGATTTTTATTTGCTGACAGTGAGAGGCATTTTGTGTGTTTTAAAACAAGTAAACTAAATTGGAATTGATGAGTGTTCAAAGTTTTGATGGCAGAAGGTATGCTGACTTGATCCAGAATCAACTCCATTCCTACTCTTTCGGAACCAATATAGTATTCATAGTCAGCTCCGCAGCGGGCAATTTGATTGCGCAAAGTAGAACAGGCAAAAGAAAATCCTTGTAACAAAAAGGAAACAAGCCATTGCTGGTGGAAAGTTCACACTGCAGACTTATCCATAGGAAGGGTCTCTCAACTTGATCCAGGTATGAAATAGTTGCCTTTTCCGAAAAGTTTTTTGTCAGTTCATCCATACAATTTATTTTCTTACAGTAAAGCAACTTTTTGTGCCCACTTTGCATGACGGCGTACGTGTTACATTGTTTGCTACAAATTGACTTTGATGCGATAGCAATGCTACTCTTTTGACGAGAACGGTAGGTCAATGCTGCATGCTGTTTTTCTACAAAGCATGACAGAGACCTTCCTCACATTAAGAAGCAAACACTCAACGGTCAGTAAATAGATACCGGCGTCCAAAGTCAAGCTTTGTAGGTTTGCTGGTTCGCTATTTTTATTGCTCGTCTGAAGGTATTCCCAAAGATCTCAACGGACTTTCAAAGCAAGTCACCCTGACGGTAAACGACAGAGTCCCAGCAACATACTGGTGTTGACGATTCTTGACGAGGCATTGTTCCCTGAATTGTAGCTCAAGCGCCCGCGCTCCAACATTCCGCACAGAGCCAACGTGAATGTCTGTGATGCCCAAAGACCGCCATGAATTGTTTTCATTGAAAAATTCAAGTTAGGATATTCGAGGGGAGCCTCGCAGAGTTGATTCACAGGAATAGCCAGCGATGGTCCGTATCTCGTTATGGAGCACCTCCCCTTGTAACGTTGGGCGAAAAGCCCTACATGATACTCATGCTTGCAATCTCAATGTATTTTGCCTGATAGTGGAGGTGCGCTTTTTGTTCAACGGTCGGGAAACTGGAAAGGTGCAACTAATACGAACTTGCCAAAGGTAGGTGTGTACATGCGTAGTATGGAAAGGGGAGGTGAAGAGGACGCAGTCTGCGGAGTATGCCGAACTTATGTGCTCAAGATCCAAACAGTAAATACCACCCCGCGTCGATCGGCCGATACCGAACTAAACGGTATTGCCTGGTAACGTTTTTCGGAAGTGGCTGGCGCTCTTTAGATAAAAGAACATCATGGCTCTCTATTAAAAAAACCTACATAGTTTCACTTTTCGCCGAATTGAGCGCTGCTTATTTAAATTTTTCTTATTAAAGTATACATCCTTATAGCTACAAAAATATTAATCTCGTTGTCCATGTAAATAAAGTAACGCTGCAATCCTCTGTCACATTTTGCTTTAGGCACATAGCAGACTTCGCGCAAAGCGTTCGTTTCTCATTTTACTTGTCTTGTCGGGGTTAAACTTGCAAGTGCGGCGCCCTTGGACGTCTCGTTTTCCTTTTGCACGTCAATCATTAAGTGTTTAGAAATATTCTGCTGTAGTCAAGGCTCATTGTCAAACGATGAAAACGGAGACCAACGAGAATCACGCTTCTACGTCGATGAACAGCAATCGAAGTGTGCCGATCAAAGGGAACTCGGGAAGGCACTCTGACGGTCGAGACGATGCTACGGCTCAGAGAGAGGGAAGCTTTGATATGCGTGAGAATACGGACGATCGAAAAGACAGCAAGGGACTAGGACCGAAGCAAGCAAAGTCATCCAAGCAGGGGCAAGGCCACAACACCTATCCCAAACCCCGGGGAGGTCCCTACCCTTCGTCCCGCGGAGGCTCGTACACAGCCCCTCCGCTCTACGGATATCCGGGAGCCAACAGTTTCGCACATCAGATGCCTCCGAACTACGCCTATCCACCAATTCCATCTCATTTGCCACTGTACAACTCTGGCAGCTTTCCGTCGATGAGTAGGAATGGGCCTCCTGGTGGTTTTCATCCTCATGGACTCCCACCGGCTACGTATCTTCCTACTCAAGGCATTTACGGCCCGCTTCCGCCTTCCTACTCCGGAATATCTCAGTATCCGCACCACCAGTATGGTCGCTCCGGGCCTCTATACAATTCGAACGAATCCGTGATTTCGGCCTCTAGTAAATCGAGTAAAAACTCGAAGAAGAAGCGTACAATTGACGGCATTCATTGCGATTCCCGTCTTCCCTCTTCGGCCTATGCCTTTCGACGAACAGACAGTACCATCAGCTCTACTTCAACCACTACGGCTGGAAACAACACCTCTACAGATACATACTTGACAGAGGATTCGCCACACAAACGCGATCGTACCGACTATCCTCCACTTGGAACGGCAAGCATGTCCTTTGAGGATCACGATCATGCCCGTGAAAAGAACCATCGTCGATACCATCGCCGCGACTTCTCTACCGATGCATCAACAACTTCCAGTCTCAGTGCAGGAGGATTTTCCCTCTCGTCCTATGATGCATCAAGAGGTACGTAGTATTTTGATGAGACATTCAGACTGCTGACGCCAATATCTAATTCCCAATTTATGAACCTGTAGGTCAAAGGGGAGACGTAATTAGCGGAAATGTCGTAAAATCTTCCCCAAAGCGTCATAAGGGCGGTCGTGTCGACACTCTACTTGTCGATACGAAGATGAGACCACCGTCTGCTCTTGGAAACGATGAAGCAAACCGATTCGGTCAGCTATCCATATATCCACCGAGGTTACCCTTATCCAGTAGCAGCTCCACCAGCGCCGACAGCAAGGACCAGCATCTATTTCTCACCTTGTCTACGTCTCCAATAAACGCACAAAACGATATCGATCAGACGCCGATCAGTAAGAATACAAAGAAAAGCATGAACGTCAGTCCAAAGAATACCTCGAGCATATTCAAATCCAAAGGCACATCGAAGCCCCAGCCCACGATCGAATCTACTTCATCTAATGGAGTACCTTCGGACACACCGACGCCCCCAAAGCACGGTGAAATGGATGAAAGTCTGATGGCCGATGACTTGAACCATCATCTGCGCGGACAGTCTTTCACGCCATTGCCGCATCTATCAAGACTTCATGGAAGCGATAGTGCTGAAAATTCGCCAAATAATGTATCTTCAAGTGCTGGTATCGTCCAACAATTATCCTGGAGTATTACGGGTGATACTCCGTCGCTAGCCGATCTAGCAGATTGGGAGGACGACAGGAGCAAATCCGGCAGCAACCGTCCAAACTCAACTACATCGATAGACTCTCGCCATATGATGCTTAGTCCTCACGATTTTCAGCTGTGGAAAGAAGAGAACGAGATGATTGAGAGAAAAATGAGTGGTACAACAACGCCTTTGCCGGCTTTCTTCTCGGGGTACGAAGGAAACGAGAACCACAAAGAGGACCATGTACATCCAAGTCTTATAGGTAGCGCTCGCATTCTCACTCCGACAAGCCGAATGGGGGCCCATCCAGGCGCTTGGCCCAAGCAATTTGACTCAGGGCTCCCGTCAACTCCTCTCTTTACATCCGACTATCGCGACAACACCTTTTCCCACAGTTCTCACGACGAATTGCGTCATGAACAGCCCATGGAGTTTTACAATTCATTTCAATATGTACATCAAGGTAGTCAAAATGATCGCATCCGCAATCTTCGTGGACGTCCTTCAACAACTACTCAGCTACCATCCATGCCCCTACATGTTCATCCCGGAATGCCCTTACACCTGCCAATGACTTCCCCCATGGGTCTTGGGCCAGGGAAAGCTGGCTTTTGGAGCCCACATGGCAGCATGACGCATACCCTCAGCAGTCCTCATCCGATGAATTCGCCTATGAGCAGTATTACACAGTCTAAGCGCAACTGTGTTTCACTCAAACCCCCCATTCCCTCCAAATTCCAAGGCGACATGGACAAGGCAAAAGTGGTTCCAGTGCCGGAGTTCACTAGTCTGGTCAACTTTCCGGCACATATCTCGCAGAAGCAATCATCAAGTCTTCCAGAAGGTATGCGTTGTTGTGTCATGTGCGGGTCAGCTTGTCCATGCACCATGGGAGGGAAGAGCAAAAAGGTTGGCAGCATGTCTGGTTCTGGAGGCAATGATCAGAGAAACAACGGACAACATTTACAAAACGATGGAAAAAATGGGTTTTCCATCATACCGACGCAGAACAAGGGTCTTTGTACGCTCTGTGACGTGAACGTTTGGATCGTTGTGCAAAGTGGTTTGCAGATCAAATGGTGTAAGGGATGTAAGAATTTCCGTCCGTGGGCCTCATTCGGCGACAAAGGTTTAGCCACCAAATGTCTCCGATGTCGGGAGCGTCAACGTGAAAAGTATGCTCTGCAAAAGGAAGAAAAGGAAAAAACTCGAACTGGAAATAAACACTACAAAGAAATTGGCGACGATTGAGTCGTCTACAGGGGAAAAAGGTGTGGCAGTGGGACAATGCCGCGCAGCAACGAAATCGAAAATAAAGAGGGCAAAAATAAAAGTAATAAATGAAAACCGGCAAAAAATGAGCTCTGATTTACATTGGGCTGCCTCTTGAGGAGTTATAGACAACGACCCGTTCATGCCGACGATGACTTAAGGAAGTTACTTCATACGATAAGTCCCGGTGTTTCATTTCTGCTCACACCATTCTTTACTTGCAGCGAATAGGCTGGTTTGCTCACATCTCGCGAAGTGCTTGCGAGTTTGGAAGTTACAGACTGCGGAACACATATGACCTGTTTTCAAAATGGAGTAGGCAAAATGTGCGAGTAAAGTGTCATGCTCAAGGATGCAGGTTTTCTACAAGTTAAGTACTCCCTGCTTACAGTAAGTTAAGCATTCCTACGAAATGCTCGCGGAAACACCAGCATGGAAGAAAGGATTCAGGATTCGCACGACACTTCTATTCGCAGGGCTTAACACACTGACTGTGAAATCTACTTCGTATTACGAAAGGCTGAAATATACAGAAAGAGGTCTAATACCGTAGTAGAATCAGGCCTGTTTTACTTCTTTTGGTGAACCTCGCTATAGTCTGGTATCACCAAGTCGGTGTGGTGAGGTAATGCCGGATTTTCATCATGGATTGTCAATTTCAGGCCTTGATAGAACACCACAAAAACCGACAGGGTTCCCAGCAAGGTCCAAATCGCCTCCTTTGTACTAATGTGGGGAGCGTCAAAATCTAGAGCCAGTTCAGGAGCCACCCCATCGTCCCAGACAGCGTCCGTGTTTTCCGTGAGCTGTGTATTGTATCGACAGTGGGAACGAGGTGCACCATTTTGTGAGCGACATTTTCAGACTTCGATTCAAACATCCGTATGATTTTGCAGGATTCCGTGTTCCACGTACCGATGACGTCGGGACGGGGCTGCGGGCAAAGGGCGGCAGCGGTGGACTCATGCCGCCTTTTTGCAAGGCCGTTCCGTGGAAGGATCGGGTCACTAGGGAATGTACAGAGGACCGACGAGCCAAGATTTGCAGTGATCGCGAAGCCATGATGATTGATATAGGTCAACAGCGGGCACGGCAGGGAAACAGAACGATTGCGGATGCGTTGTGTCTCGTGCAAGCGCTCGTGAGTGCGAGTTTGTTCCGTGCCCGAATGCGGTGTCGCGCGTGAGGAACCGTTCAACGTACGGCGTACAGACTGTATCATTGGAGGAAGTCACAGGCAATTAACTGCCAAAGATCGACTACCTTGACTGTCGTGATAACGTCAAAATAGTCGGTCCAGAACAATAATAGTGTTGGTACTTCTTGGCCACCATGGTTGGGTTTTTGGATGCTGACATGACCTAACTGTAAACACTGTGTAGTACTCTTTGTCGAGAAAGACTTATGGCAATGCATCCATCAAGAGAAAGAGAGGTAAGTAGGCTTGGTTTCTACGGAATCGTAGGTACAAGTGTTATTTTGTTATACCTTTACCGTTAGGATGCCGACTCGTAGATTGCTAGAATATTACCCAATCCTTTTCCGAGAATCCCAGTTCCTGTAAGGCCGGCAAACAGGCAAACTTGATCATGGGCGGTGGTCCGCACATGAAAAATTGCGTGGAGCTCTCTTGTCCCGGAAACAGTCCGTGTTTTTCGATCATCTTCTTATTGAGAAAGCCGACATCGTAAGCCCACGTCTCTTCCGCTTCCTTGGTTGACCCGTTGCTGGTGGGCATAGCCGTGGTCGTCCGATCTACGGTATACCACACTTGGAATCTTGTGGGAAACGCCCGGGCGAGTGTCTCGAGTTCTTCCCGACACAGGATATCGTCCGGTGTTTGGTTGGCGTAGATCATTTTGCAGGACACGTGACTATTATCGTTATTTTCGTGTCGAAAAATGGCGTGCAAGATTTGCAAACAGGGCGTCAGTCCGGTTCCCCCGGCCAACAAGCAAATATTCCGGGCCGTCCGTGACTCCAGCGGCTTGCCGAGTGGTTTGACGGTAAAGGCGGCGACGGTGGGATCGTAAAAGTTCAAGTGTCCCTTGGGTCCCTTGACGAGCACCGCATCGCCGATTCGCAAGTCGTCCACGTGCTGACTCATGGTGCCCCCTTGCGGAAAAACATCGTTGGGACGGTAGACTTTAATCACGAGAGCCATTTCCCCCAGGACCCTATTATCCGTGACGGGTGTGTAGGAGCGCTGTACGGGCTTGCCCGTGTCCGGGTGCGTGCACTTGAGGACGACGTGCTGTCCGGTGGGCAATCCGAGGACGGCCTTCGGATTGGGCAAAGCAAAGGTGAAACGACGCGTATCGTGACTGAGAATGTCCTTGCGGAGGAGACGCAAGGGAATAAATTCCTCCAACGGCAATACGGTGGGAGGACCCGCATTGCGTGCGAGCGCGACCAAGTAGAGCAGGGCCAGGACACCACAGGCGACCGTGACGCTCACCAGTATCAAGGTCGGAGGATCACTCCAATCCAACATGATTTTTTCTTGTAAGAATCAACAGACCGAGATTGCTAACGGAACTGATAGCAGCTGGACTTTTTGGATTTGCTGGCAATGATAGACACACACACACACACACACTCCTGTTTGTAGGGAGCGGTGGCGATGGGTACGGATTGTGGTGGGGCCCTTCTTCCAGTCCAATACCGTGTAATGATGTTTCCGACCGATGTGTGCACGTTTCTGTTGGCGTGTGTGGGCCTGCCGGGATCGGCGTGTTCGTCTGGAAAGTAGGGCAGGGTACCATAGTGTGACCGCATGGCCCTACGGCACTGGGGTCATCGCCCGATCGGCCCCACGTACGCGTTTCCGGGTCGGTCACGGAGAGACGCACGCACCAACCGTGACGTCGGGAATGGACCGAGGGCACCCAAGCACGCACGAACCCACGGTCCTGCGCATAAACCACGTGCACAATTCGTTGTGCGTGCTTCGAAATCTACGAATCGGCGCACGTCGTTCACGGGGATGGAAAATGTGGGTGACGACGATTCCAACGTCGCGTTCTGTTTTTTTTTGTGTGTTTCCCCTTTTGTTTGGCCGTTCGATTGGTCGATAATTTGTGTGTCTATAGCGCGCAAAGGAACAAGTCCAACCATTCAACATCAGAGGAACAAGTCCAACCATTCAACATCAGATTCATTCTCTATCGAACCCAACTCACAATCCAAAAGTAAAAGTCTTGTGTACACATTGCAATTGCGTCGACACGAATACTCGCCAAACTATTCTCTCTCGTCGTCCGAACAGCATCGATCGATTTCTGAAATCTCCATTTCTCTCCATCGCAAATTCTTTCCATTTGTCCTCTACTCCGCCATCCATTGAAATCATGATCGAGTTCCGTCGGAACGCATACCATCGAACCACCATACTCTGTCTGGTGTTGACCGTGAGTGCTTCCATATCTGCGTGGACTCTTCCGCGACTCCCGATGCGGACCCATCGCTCGTCCATCGGATCCTTACCAGCGACCGTCGACGACAGTATCACTGCTTCTACGATCAGCGCCAGCGGTACCACCATCACCAGCAACAACGTAGTAACGACGAAGCTTCTCCCCGAATTCCAAGCCGTAACCGACGCAGCACAAGCCAAGCTTCTGGCTTCCATTCCGGAAGCTTACCACGCAAAAATTGTCCCACTGCTGGCGCACTTTGTCAACGAGTACATGACGGCCTCGCAAAACGCCTACCTCGCTACGGGCAATCCCTCCAGTGCTCCGGAGCAGGCCGCTTCGCGGATTCTCCAAGGCGTCGGATACGGCGTACGCCTCGGTTTGCTGGAACCCTTTCAGTTCTCCACTTCCCACGTCGCGCTCCGGGGGAAGAATCCGGAATTGGAACAAGGCAACGAGATTGACTTTTACGAATTCGGCTGCGAATTCTTCCGGACCGTCATGGACTTGGAACGCTCCGTCGTGCTCGGGCAGGATCAAATTCCCACGATACTGCAGCAGCTTGCCGATGGTGAGAACGTTGTCTTGTTGGCCAACCACCAGTCTGAAGCCGACCCGCAAGTTGTCAGCTGTTGTCTAGAAGCCATCGGATACGGAGACTTGGCCGCCGACGCCGTCTACGTTGCCGGACACAAGGTTACTACCGATCCCCTCGCTATTCCGTTTTCCATGGGACGCAACCTGATCTGCATCCACTCCAAGAAACACATCAACGCCGACCCGGAAACCAAGTCCGTCAAACAGCGTGAAAACCTCAAAGCCATGGGCGCCTTGCTCAACAAGTTCAAAGAAGGTGGTGCGCTTTTGTGGGTCGCCCCTTCGGGAGGGCGTGACCGACGGGATGTCAACACCGGAAAAGTCCCACTTGCACCCTTTGACTCTAAAACCATCGACATGTTCCGACTGATGGGTAACAAGTCCAAAAAAACGACACACTTTTATACCCTCGCCATGGTCAGTTACGATCTCTGCCCCCCACCGGACGTTATTGAGCCCGGCACGGGTGAACCCCGCAACGTACGCTTTGGACCCGTTGGTATTGCCCTCGGCGCCGAGTGCATTTCTGTGGGGGGACTGGAATCGCGGCAGGACTTTTGTCAACACGCCTTTGCCCAGTGCCAGGACGATTACCTACGCTTGCAGCAAGCGATTGCCAATCCGACAACGACGGATCAGGCCTAGTGACCACCAGCGTTGCGCATTTCACCTCCTTTACACAATTGTGGTCGGCACAAGCACAATACGTCACTGCAGGAAATACACCACGTATCCATCCTTGTGGCATGCGAACAATGCCGTGTTCGTTCCCATTTATTTGGTCCGTATTCGTAGAACATAATTATGTGTGATCGAGGGACACTATTATACAACCACACACTTTCAATTGATTGCAAAACTGTATTGTACTAGTACTGTTAATGGGTCATTGCGCGACGTAATTACCTCACGCGTCCATCCCCATCGCTAGCGCGACAATACGTTCTCGTTCACAATTTTCAGTCCTCGATACGTCGCTTTGAACCCGAACGGTTGGGACACAGATCAATCTGCGTACCTTGACGAGCCGGTCTCGGTAAGGTAAATACTGGGCACATCATGGCCCTCCATCGTGGATACGTGCGACACACTCGATGTACCGACAGTGGTGGCACCATGATAGGCGTTCGAAGTATTGCTCGACAGTAGTAGTGGTTTGAAGGGATCTATCGACCCGCGAGCGTGCCACTGTCGTGATACCAAGAGGCCCAAGAAGACGACTACCAACCCCACACCCGAGGCTATTAGTAGACTCGAACGGATACGATTCTGACGAAAGCCGGCCTTTTCACTGGTACTGCTCGCTATCGGAACAGATGTGCTGGGGAAGCCTGACGAGTCACTGCCGTCGTTGTCGGAGGGAAATTCGTTAGCTGAGGGAGTGTCTTCCGGCGCCGAATTTATCGGTAACTGAACCACTGAGAGTCCACGTCCTGGGTACCGCCAACAACTGGATCATCCGCCGAAGAAATGGCGTCCCCACTGCCCCCGTCCCCGCTACCCCCGTTCCCACCGGAAGGAGGGGTCACTGGGAGTGATGTTGCTGGCGGGGAGACCGGAATCTCGGGACCGTCACCGCTACCTTGCTCTATTGGTGCACTAGTGCTGATCACGGGAGGTCTAGAAAATACATTGCCCTTGCCTTTTCCGCTTTTGGAACTTTTGCTGGATTTACCGCTCGTCTCATCACATTCACCCCCTTTTGCGGATTTTGCGCTCTTGGAACTCTTTGAACCGCTGCTGCTCCCCTTGCCGGATTTACCACCACTCTTTTCGCTCTTTTTGCTAGATCCCTTTCCACTTGGTAGACACTCCACTGCTGGCTCTCTTGTTGGATGCAGGAGTGATGGTGGTACGACAGGGTTTGCAGCGGGGTTGTCGACTGGTGTTGGCATGCGAACGATGGGAGCCGGTGTGTCCTTTGCACTTTGTGTGATTGGAGCTGGTGCGTCCTTTGAGCTTTGGGGGATCGGTGCCGGCGATCGTGTGGGCGCAGCCGTTCCAGCAATTGGACAAAATTCAAATAAAGGCTGTGTTACCGATGACTACCAACCACAGGATTGCGTGGAATATACTAACTGTAAGTGTCAAGTATCTCGAAGGAAAAGTTTGCAGACTCTGCACTAGCTAAGCACTTACAAGTATAGTCCATCCGATACTTTGATTGGGACTGCTGAACACGGGAAAAGTCTGGCAGTCGTTCGAAAAAGCAACGATCCAGATAAGAAAGATCTGCTCGTTTTGTCTGTTTCTTCCGACCGCACTAAATTCGATAGCCCTGGGAAGTTCAGCATCCGCAAGATCATCCGGGTCGCGCACAATCGACTCGTATCGAAATGTATCACCATTGAAAAAGTCCTGTGAGCTGGTTGTTTGTTTCACGATTTGCAGATTCTGCCCCAGCTCAATGACGTCTATTGTCGTTAAGAACGACGGAACGAAATCGATCACGTTGGCGGATGCAAAAGGCGAAATAGAACAGTTTGTATCGGCAATTCCTGGCCCCGCGATAGAATTGTTTTCGCACGTTCCGGAGAAGTCAAACGTGAACTCGATTGCACTGGGTGAACAGGCGCAACGACTTTGCGATTGCGCAGAGATGGTCATAGCGAGAAAGATCATCAATACAAATAGCGAAGACGTACTAGGAAATGTTCCCCATACATTCGGTCGACAGCGTTTGGATGTCCCACGCAGTAGAAAGGTTGAAATTCCAGTAAAGCCAAAGTATTGTATATTGAGCTCCATGGTCGCCTGTCTTGTTTTCCTATTGTACAATGAATGACAAGTCTGACTCGACTTGAGTTGTGTTCGTGTTGGCGATGGTGCTCTTCGGAATGAGTCGTTTGTGACAATTACGGACGGCTATTCGGCACAGATCGGGCGTTCAAATCTGGCCTCGACGGACGAAATTGTGAAGCAAAAATCTGGTCTGAGTCCATCCTGTATCGGATAAAGCAAAATGTCTGATTCAGAAACTATCTCATAAATAGGACACTGTTCTAATTATTCATCTTTTCGGACAATCCAGGCAACAATATTTTTTGATTTGTAGTACTAATGAAATTGAGCGTGAAATGTCGAAATGACCGCATGAAAATGTTTCACTCGTAAAAATTGGCCACCCCGAGACAATTATAAACAAACTTCTTGAATGGCGTATGTAAGCGAAACCGATCCAACGTAGTGGAGTTCCCATTGCCATTGTCAAGAGTAAATCTGTTTGATCTTGAGAAGCGGTTTTGTCAGCAAAAATAAGCAGAGACTAACAATCAGGAGGAATCAGACGTTTTAGCATTGTTCACCATTCGCAGGTTTCTACCTATTGACCTTCCGTATAAGAAGCAGAGGGCGCGAGCCAGTGTAGAATAATCATAAGTTGGCCGTCCGTTTACGTGTTTCAGCCCTAATTCGACTTTTTGCGTAGCCATACCAAAGTAGCCGATCTTGCAATTCGACATGCTAAATGTTTGAGGGTGCTGTAGGGATTGATGCCGAGGAAGTGACAGCGTCGACATGTTTGCGCTTGGTCAAGAGCTATCAGCGTTAGTGCCGAGACGGAGACACTTTCATGTACATATCCAATACAACGGTCCTTTCGAAGCTAGAGCGGAGTGCATTTCTAGCTGTACTGCATATAGTCCTTGTGACCACAATTATTGTTTTCTGGTTTGCTCCATTAGCGTGTGCGGGGCTGGCGACGGCCAATCTGCTTCGACCTAATGGTACAGGCGCCTCGGTATGATAACAATTTTTGTTAGTTCTACCCGACCTGACGTTTTCCCCACCATTGGATATCCAATCGCATCAAATCACA
Source organism: Phaeodactylum tricornutum CCAP 1055/1 (assembly GCF_000150955.2). Lineage (NCBI taxonomy): Eukaryota > Bacillariophyta > Bacillariophyceae > Surirellales > Neidiaceae > Phaeodactylum > Phaeodactylum tricornutum. The sequence continues at coordinate 203,414 of NC_011694.1, forward strand.
TCCCATCTTGGGCGAGTGTACTTCTGAGAACGAAAAGGAAAGCGAAGAAGCTGACGAAGTCGAAGCGAACCTCCGGCCTTACAGTAGTTACTCCTACTCCAACGTGAAAACACGCGGCCCTTCATCTTCCGCGCAATCCAATCCCAAATCCTTCCACACCCGCAAAAGTACGGTTCTCACAACAATCCGATCGCGTACATTGAATTCCCCACCGTACGATTTCCTCCTCAATCTTACGAACCGAAAGAGTCGCAATTTCGTTCTTTTCTCCGGTCGACACGTTTACGTCTCTACTTGTACGAATGTCAGGTACAGCTTGTTGGATTGCCTAAGTTTTCATTTACAGAATCACGTCTCGTTGACTGCGAGTCGCTACCCGACAAATTGCCCCTCACTATGTTGAGCTGTTCACGAAAAGCCTTGCCTGCGGCTGCCATCGCTGCGAGCCGCCAACAGACTCGTACCGCAACAATCATTACGGTCCACAACCTACTGTACAGAAACACTGCGCTACGACGACTCTGCGCGAACCCTCGCGCCTTTTCAACTCGGGCTCGGTCCCTCAGTTCATCGTCCGCCGGTAGTTCGCTAGACAAGTCTCGAGAAGACCGTGTTTTGGTGGTTGGTTCGGGTGTGGCGGGATCCGCCGCAGCCTTAATCGCCGCCGAGTTGCACAATCTCCCGGTAACGATGCTCTTTGCTGGCGACGTCCCGACCGATTGCAACTCCTACTGGGCACAAGGCGGCATTATCTACCGGAACTACGATCCCCTGGCGGGAGATTCCGCCGCCAGTCTCGCCGCCGACATTCACCGTGCCGGGGCGGGACTTTGCGACGACGCGGCGGTTCAGAAAGTCGCCACGCAGGGTCCCTCGCGTGTCCGACAATTGTTGCTCAACGATCTCGATAACAACCAACGCAACGCAACTTCGCGGTTCGCCAACGTGCCGTTCGATCAAACCGCCGAAGGAACACTGAGTCTGTGTTTGGAAGCCTCGCACGCGGCACCTCGGATTTTGCACAAGGCTGACCACACTGGAGCAATAATTTCCCAGCACTTGGCACAAGCTGTGGCGAATCATCCAAATATTACGCTGCAACCAAACACGATTGTCACTGATTTGGTGCGGGACCCACACGGAGAAATGTGCGTCGGCGTGGAGACCTTACAGACCGTGGGCGCCAATGCGATAGCCCCAGTGGCTCGGACGGAATTGGCCTACCGGGGGGTGGTATTGGCGTCGGGAGGCCTCGCCGGTATATACCAGCACTCTACTAATCCTCCCGGATTCAACGCACTCGGCAGTAGTGTCGGTGTGGCGGCGCGTGCCAACGTACGCGTACAGGACTTGGAGTACGTACAGTTTCATCCCACCGCCCTCTACTTGCCCGATCAGGCGCGCTTTCTGTTGACGGAAGCACTCCGGGGAGAAGGCGCCGTCCTCCGCAACGCTGACGGTGAAGCCTTTGCCCGCCGGTATCACGACGACGGCGAACTCGCCCCCCGCGATATCGTAGCCCGGGCCGTCTTTTCCGAAGCCCAAAACACCAACGACCTTGTCTACCTTGATATCACCCACCGTGATGCTGATTGGGTACGCGCCCGGTTTCCTACCATCCAGGCTCATTTGCAGAACAACACATCCAACGGCTCTCGACCACTGGATTTGGCCACGGACTGGCTGCCCATTACGCCGGCGGCGCACTATACCTGCGGTGGTGTGGCGACCGACCTACACGGCCGAACGTCACTGAGCAATCTATACGCGGCAGGGGAGGCCGCTCGAACCGGATTGCACGGAGGCAACCGATTGGCCTCGACGTCGCTCTTGGAAGGACTTGTCTTTGGAGCGTCGGTTGCCGATTTTTGCGGCAGCGATGAGGGACGCGAGCTCGCCTCGAAAGCGGCGCACCGCTGTGGTCCCAGTACCGAGAGTCTCGTACGCGTCTCGCAACCAAACAGTAAAAGCTCTCTTAGCGACGAGGCTCTTGCAGCGAGGACTCTAGATTTGTTGGGTCAGGTGAAGCAGACCATGTGGGATCACGTAGGAGTTGTGCGCAATCGTACCGGACTCAAGCATGCTGTTGGTACTTTGGAAGCCATTCGGGACGAAGTTTTGACCTTGCCGCTGACGCTCCGCGACACCGCCGCTCTTCGCGATGCGGCCTTTGCGGGACATGCAGTGGCCCAATTCGCCTATACCAACCCTGTATCAGCGGGAGCGCACTGTGTCGTGGAAGCAGCGTCAGCAGTGGATGAAACTGGAGCGACACTTGACGATAGCGATGAAGAGGACCAAACAGCTGAAGCGCGCTTTTAGAGTTTGAGCATGATTTGTTCTCCTTGTTTGCTGTTTTGTTGGTACGGAAGTCGATTCCTATTGACAGTGAGCCGCCGCAGTACTTGACCACCCAATAATGTTTTTAGGAAGTACTGTTATTTTTGCACATACAACTTGTCAACGTTCTCTGCATGCTGCATTAGACATTAGTCTGATCGGCTGGGATATTGCCTCAAAAAATGTATGACTGATTTATTCTGTGGACTTTCCGGCAACAAAATGCTCCTCTCGCTTCTCATGCAGCTTCCGTGTTTGCAAATCAACAACATTAAATTTATAGTTTTTCTCTTTAGTTAAAAGCCACACACTTACACATATGCGCTCTCTATGCCTTGCGCGATCGAAGGCGGTCCCGCAGTGCTTGTGCGTTCACCGTCTCGTCTTGGGGTTTGCAGCACAAATAGATGGACGTTAGCACTGTGAAGGCTAAGAAGCAGTAAATAAATACGTTGTTCGTCCAGAAGAAGGAAAAGAATTGCAAAAACTGTATCTGTACGCCAAAGATTTGTCGAATTTCTGCAAAGGCTGCGTAGTCGGCAAAGGCCGCCTGCGAAAACTGAACCGCGGGCAAGGCGCACAATAGGACCAGGGCAATATTGAACATAAAGGAACTCATGTAGGTTTTGCCGACTTTCATAGGATGAATGTGAAAGAACAAGAAACGGATGCCAAATTTGAAGCAGCCTTTAAGTGCCGCTAAAAGTAAATACGAAACAAAGAGTGCGACCGACAATACCCCAAATAACGGAAACCACTTGTCAAACCACTCGAAGTAATTGTTCAGAAATGGGGCCAACGGTGGACTGGGGAAGACGTAAACAATTACGTGAATGAACCAGAATATACTGACAATAAAGGCACACAAGCTCAGCAGCAAAGCAATGTAGGGTATCAGGACATTGTACTTCTTGTAATTCACGGTTGCATTCTGAAAGTCCTCCACATCCTGTTCCAAAAGGTAGACAGCCTGTTTGAAACCCAGAACAGCTTGATTTTCATCGCGTGCTGCCTTCCGTGTATCCGAATTTAGCGAGAAGGTGGCAAACGCCGACGTTAGCCCGGCCTGCGCCTTTTGTTCCCGTTCAATCTTGATAAGTTCGCCAATGTCTACCATTTCGTTGACCCGTTCCCGCAGGGACAATTGGGCTTCGGCAAATTCTGCCGCATCCATATGCCGCGGTCGATTTTTGAACATCAAGTACAAGTCCAATGGAAGTGCCGCCAAGCCGATACCTCCAAAAATGGCAAACAGGAACCAGCCCAACCACGCCATGAGTCCAGCATAAAAGGTACTCAAGGACACCTGCAATACCAGGGTCTGCTCGCCGTTGTCCACGACGTTTGATAGGTAGGTGGTATCCGAGTCTCCCCAAGGTTGCAATCCGTCGGAATCGAAAGGAAGCAAATCGTCGGTTGCGTTTCTTTGCGCGGAGTAGGTGAACCCTTGATTAACCTTCCCTAATGCTGGCCCCACGTATTCTTGGACAGGAATTTTCGAGTCCGACAGACTAATGTAAGTGACGGCAAAAATGACACCGATAATGACAAAAACGAACAGTTGATAACATATGGCTTGGCCAATACGCGACTGCCTGACTGGATTGGGTGCGTAGGCGGTGCCGGCCATGAGCATGCCATCGTCGGCCTCGTAATAGAAGGTAGCGAAAGGGATCAAAACAAAGACCCAAATGGGAATCATCCAAAACACAATATCCCACATGAGTTCCATATTGAGCCCACCACATAATCCCGTATCGTAGCCTTCGCAACCTGTAGACAACATCAATAAGAAAACGTTGAGATGCAGTCAACAAATAGATGGAGGTAAAACGGGACTTGTCAGTCGTGCTTCCGTTCTACGTAGAATTTCTACTAGAAACAGCGGATTCCGTGGCTTACCGGCGTAGCCCTCGTTGTTAGCGACATCCAGCGGCAACATGAGGACAGTCGCTCCAGCCAAGACAAAGCCGAGTAAAACGATCAGCTTTGGTACGTAAGCATCATTGTGGTCGTCGGGATGTTGGTAGTGAACCAAGAGATACGAAGCGATGATCAAAAGAATCACAATGGCGACCACGGTCGCGACAATTAAAAAGACATCCACCATGGTTTTTCACGTGACCGTGCTTCCGTTGTGTAATTTGGTAAATCTTGTCCCTTCCCCACCATCTTACTTCCGTTCCGCTCGTGGAGAGCTTGACTATGATTAGCTTTCTATTGCGACACGGCTCATGACACAAAAATAATGTCCGAAAAGTGAAACATGGTTTGGACAGCAAAAGAATATCCACTCTGCTACGGACAGACCGTTTAGTACATTTTCGCGTACAAACCAGTAGTACGTTTTTGGAAAGAGATGTTGCTCATCGACCAAGGAACTACCTATTTAAGCCGAAGCGACTAACTGTAGTTTGAATTACTAAGAGACCGTTTAGAATACTATTGCTGCCAGACAGCCACAATTTATAAAAGGGTTCATTTGTTTCCCTCTCTGCGTCCGGCAAAAGACTAGAAGCTCCATTCCATAAAGACATTTAGAAGCGTCTGATTCCCCCACGCTTCTTGTTTCTCTGTTCATCACTCTGAGATTTCTGACTCGTGGAGGACGCTGAGCCAGCCGTTGCTCCCTTGCTGCTTTCCGGCATGCCGTATGACCCCTTGCTACTTTCCGGCATACCGTATGATCCCTTGCTACTTTCCGGCATGCCGTATGATCCCTTGCTGCCCCCCTTGCTAGGTAAGGATGACTTGGGGTTTGGTGATACAGGAGCTCGTGTCACGGGAGAAGAGGTTGCCGGTGCACCAGTAGCGGGTGGATTGACTGGGGCACGAGTCACCGGGGCATTTGTTAGTGGGGCAGAAACGGGCGCTTCGGTACCTGGAGTAAGAGGTGACAAAGATGGGGATTCCGAAACTTCCGCAGCTATCACTGTTGGTGTTGGGGTAAGTGGGGGCGCCATAATGGGAGCGACCGAGGGTGCATCGGTGACTGGTGCTGGTGCCAAAGGACAGACTTCAATAGGCGGGGCTCCAAGGTCGCTCTATTTTCGTAAAGAGGAAAGGTGAGAAACCCCAGCAAATATCATGTTCCTGGTCGCTCGTAAACTTACAAATACCGTCCATCCCAATTGCGTACCCTCAAACAAAATTGGGAAAATACCACAGTCGTTGTCGTACAAAATGACCCAGCGTTGCTGCAAGTCCTCGTCAAGGCTATTCCGGCCGTTTATGGTCATCAAAAAACCACGAGGAACAGCCATGGGATCAGGACCCAGGCCATTGGCGATTATAGAAGTGTATCGAAAGGTATCGCCACTACGAAAGTCACCAACGATTGGTGTCTGGACTAGGGGCAGTAAATTCTGGTCCAGCTCGAGAACCTGAATATCAGTTACAGAAACTGGCATAAGGTCTGGGTCTCCTGCATCATTAGGATCATTCAATCTCGTAATCCGGCAGGTTGTTTCATTGAGACCCGGACCAATAATCTCGCCCAGATCGCAGTTGGCGGGAAGCGTCGATGCAAAGTCTAACGTAAACTCATAGGTGCTAGGCTGGCACGCGCAGATATCTACGCCTACCTGCGCATCAACCACAGTCCCCGCTAAAGCAACGAGCGCTGCGAGAAAGGTAACGAGTACGGATCGGTTTTGACGCATCGGTGAGCGCACCATAGTGTCGCGCGTTGGTTCAATCATTCTTTTCTCAACTGCTGTTGTATTTGTGAGCCCAGCCAAATATGCCGCCGCAAAGATTTGGCTACAAGCGAAGTGAAATGTTATATAGAGAGAGTCTTTCTCGGTTATCCCAAAGGCATTGATTGCAAGGAAAAGGTCCTTTGCGCTTGTCTACTTTCGACAAAAGAGGCAAACCGTATCCATTTCGGAATGGCCAAAAACGCGGAAGATGTGGTCAATTTTTGCACCTTTTTCCGTTCCGCCTGAACGGATTAGTTGATTCGGGACCGCCACTAATTACTTTAGTCCAGCATTAGGTCGAATAACGGCTGTCTTTTTCGATCTAGCAATTTTTAAGGTCACACATTTCCGAAGGGCTTGATATTTCATAAACGTTAGAATTTTTTGGTCTCTTTCGTAGTAAGTAACCATTTTGATCCCATACACCTCTGGCTATTACTTTCACAGAACTGGAAAAAGTATTGATGACGAACGGGCGGGGGCTTACCGGGGCTGCAACAGCAACAACAACGGATCGCGTTCAGTACTACCGGTGGCCTAAAAGCAGAGAAAGTTTCCTCACATTTTTCGATGGATGCCAAATAGCGGAAGTCTGACATTGATTACATCAATTGTTAACTTTCTCGTCTGAAACTTGTGTAGCATACCAACAGCGATAGCGAGCTCCGTTTGCGAAACCTATTTATGGTGTAGCAGCGGAGAACGGAAAGCTAAACACTCCCAACCAGAAAGCCTGTATCAAAGTATACGTAAAAATTTGAAGTCAGGATCGCGCTCTGAGGAAATTTTTCTCTTCCGATCGTTGGATCTCGATTTACGTCGGCTAGCCTGAAGAATAGGTTCTGCGGCCTATTGGCATCCAGTTGAGGCGACTTCCGTTGTATGCGAAGCTTTTTCATACAGACGACTACCTAAATATTATATGTCTGAGTCTTGATCTAAGCTATACAGGCATGCCAGTCTTTCATTTCTTCGTGTTTCAAAACTAGGACCGAGCTGAGAGTTGATATTCACAAATTTTGTTGTTCAAAAACTCCGCTAACTTGATTTTGCTTTCGTGTGCGTGGAGAACCAAGCGCGTCTCTCCTCCATAAACAGTCCGAGATGAACATTTTCTTACATCAATGGCTAATTTCCACTATAGGTTAGATTTTGTGATTCAAACCAATTTTTCTATGGTTGATACCGAACTGTTGCCAAATTTGCAATTGTCGAGATGTTGAACTTACTGTGAAAGAAGTAACCATTTTAATTTTCCATTTCCTTAACCTTTTGCAATCCTTATTGCCAACTGTGTCGTAATCATGAAATCGTAAGCTTTATTGCAAAGACATGGCAGCCCACGCGATCGTATAGACGAATCAAGATTCCGTTGTTTTACAATACGGACTGCAGGTGGTCCTCCAACATACCAGTGGCTGCCAAGATTAAGCCGTAGAATGGAGGACTCGGTTTCAAAGGACGAGAGAGAAATTCTGGGTGGAACTGGCATCCGAGGTAGTAAGGATGTTCCGATTGCGGTAACTCTGCTATCTCCATTCGCTCGCCCGTCTCATCTCGGCCCACAAAACGCAAGCCACCGTCGTGGACGGCATCAACCTTTTCTGGATTGACTTCGTAGCGATGTCGGTGGCGTTCCGAAACCATTTCTTTTCCTCCGTAGAGGCGTTGCGAAACACTCATACTTCCATCGGCAAGGGTGTGTGTAAACTTGGTGGTGCGCGCCCCGAGTCGCATCGTTCCACCCATAGTCTCCTTGTCAATCTCGGGCATGAAAAAAACAAAAGGTTCTGGTGTGGATTCTTCAAATTCTGTTGAATCGGCTTGGTCAATTCCCAAAACGTTCCTGGCGTACTCTACGACCATTGCCTGGAAACCTAGACAAACTCCGAGAATTGGCTTCCTATTCTCACGGCAGTATTTGGCGGCCAAAATTTTGCCTTCCCAGCCACGTTGTCCAAACCCTCCAGGAACAATGACACCGTCTGACGCCTTGAGTTTGTCCCAACTCCCAATGTATCCTTCTTCCTTTTCGTCTTCGAGCTGCGACGCTTCAATCCATTCCAACTGTAGACGTACGTTGCATGCGATTGCCGCATGACGCAAGGCTTTATGACCGACAAATAAGAATCCTGCAGCCCAGTGTATTTCCCGATCAAGGCAATCGTCACCGTATGAGATGCTAGTTCGATTGAATGCGCCATGGTGGTCCATGATCCCAAATCTGGATTTAATGGCTTATCGAGGCAAAGTTCCTTGCCCAAAATCTCGTGTAAGTTCTGCTCCTGCAGTAGCCCCGGTACAAAGTAAACATTGTTTACATCATGCACACTCAATACGTTCTTAGCTTGCACGTGGCAAAAATTGGATATCTTTTGCTTGGTTGGCTCTTGCAAGGGTTCCGTGGAACGGCAGAAAATAATCGACGGACTGAGTCCGAGTGAGCGCAAATCGCGCACTCCGTGCTGGGTCGGCTTGGTCTTTTGCTCGTCACTCAAGACTGGAACAAGCGAGACGAAGCAGAGACAAAAGTTGTCGTGCCCGACCCGGAACTGAAATTGTCGGAGGGCTTCCAAAAAGACGGAACTCTCAATGTCACCGACCGTTCCCCCTACTTCTATCAAGCAAATGTCGGCTTCTTTGCCAGTACCGTCGACAGGAATATACGCGACTTTTTCGAGCCAGTCTTGAATGGTATCGGTAATGTGCGGCACCACTTGCACTGTTTTACCGAGGTAGTCACCACGGCGTTCCGCGAGAATCACCTTGCGGTAGACCTTGCCCGTGGTTAAATTGTGATCACTGGTGAGTTCAATGCCCAAAAAGCGCTCGTAGTTTCCCAGATCAAGATCAGATTCACCACCGTCTCGCAGCACGAAAACTTCGCCGTGTTCGAACGGACTCATTGTCCCGGCATCCACGTTCAGGTAGGGGTCAATCTTGACGGCCGTAACTCGGAGACCGCTGGCCTGGAGCAAACGACCCATACTAGAAATCGTCACGCCCTTGCCCAAGCCCGACACGACGCCACCTGTTACCACAATGTACTTCATCGTACCAGCGTCGTAGCTATTGTTTACTTTGCTCGGGGATTTACGGAAGGAATAGAGTGATTCCAGTTCCTCGTTCCGATCTAATGGCACTGTTGACTGGAAGGAATACCTAGTTCAAGTCAAGGGCCCGCCCGTTTTCCTCAATTGAGCTACCTTTGCAAACTTCTTGGAAGACAGCCTATCCGATTAAAGAAACAGAATCGACAGCGTTCAGAGAAGAGACCGAATGGCTTTTCAAGATTCCAACAATGCGCTCCTCCGTAAAGACGAAAACGCGTAAACCCAACCGGATCGAACTTTGGGCCAGAGTCTACGAATTCTTGCACGCATCCGATGGCGACGGAGCGCCGTGTCTAATCTGTCGACGGCCAGATGCCTGGTCCGTTTGCTTGTTTTTCGTGTCGACAACATCACGGTCAGCGACCAAAAAAGGAATTATAGTTTATTTTGAAATAGTTTGAAAAGTCGAATTATTACGCAGAATCCCATTCTTTCTATCAGGCCGCACTGTGGGAACTACGATGCTGCTTGATTGTAAGTAGCTGGAAATATTCCAGCTATTGGTGAACGTCTCGATACCGACATAACAAGGAAAGCCTATCCAATTTTTGCGAAGGAAAATAGAGTTTTGCGTATACGGTATACAGCGCCAGATATTTACAGTTGGATCAGTCGTACCCTGATCTTGGCGACAGGAAGCCCGATCGTGGGAGGAACGAACCAAGACGCCCGTCTCGGAAAAAAGTATTCCCTTCTCTATAGTTTCTAACCACGCGTTAATTCCTGCCTATTGCATTGTATCAGTCTGCTCGCTTTGGATAGTATGCGTGAGATGAACAACGACGACACCACTGGAAACATCGGCGGCTTTGTTTGCAGCTGGAAAGCTGCGCTCTGTCTATCAATCTACCATAGTAAATACTAGATGGTGGAGTACTACACGAAGCCTTGTGGAGAAAGCTAACGGCAAATGCACAATAGAGATACGAACGAACGGCAGGCTGGTATAACAATGTCACGTCGAAAACCATACAATGCTCTGTATATGTGTTATAGTTCTTTTCTTCCAGCTCGTCGTTCGCAGATATTAAACACGGCTCGGGTAAAGCATAACACGGACACGTCCGCCAATGGATTGGGGCGGCAAGTCACGTCGAAATCGGCAACGAACGACACCGTTACCTCCGTGGTGTCGGCAGACTTTGCCCCAGTTGACGCGAAAGGCACCATCGGCGGCCTTGGTGATAAAGGCTACCTTTTTACCCAAATAGAAATCCACATCCTCCTTACTGTCGCATCCCTTGATCTTGATAAGGGAGACCGAGTTGTGCTGGTTGCGGAGACCGCGTTTGTAACCGAGAATGGCGCCGTCCACGTGAAGGCGAGGGGCTCGTTTTTCTCCAGCCATGGTTTGTCCTGAAGTGAAACGGTACGAAAACGGAAACCTGTAATTTTGTATATAACAAGGAGTAGGAAAAGCGTTTGAGATAAGTGAGAACGCATGCGTTGGTTTTTGCGAGAGGTAAGCAAAGGGACGGAATTACGGATCGTCTGCAACAAACGCCAGCCGCAACAGTCACGAGCGCTCTATAGAAGTTTGCTGTAAGAAGGCGTAACATCGAGCCGTAAACATTTCGTCCAGCGCGCTTCACCGAAGCTTTGCGACTACAACTATCTCATATAGATCCTCAATGGAATAGTACAATGCAGGTGCTTTTTCGTTTGGCATGATGCCATGGTGATTCTTACCTCGTTCTTGGTTTTCGAGATCACTGAGAGGAGCTGTGGTGCTGCGGGGGGATCGATCACCAGCCGACTCGGACGGTGCTTGCCGTGCGGCTCCCCGCGACCCGGTAGAGAGAGAGAGGCCCGTGTGGGGCGCTCGATCCCGCGGCAAAACACCCCCAACACCGGTTGGACGTAGACTCGGTACTAGAGATACGTTTCCGAGCGAAAACAGGCGACTCAATTCTACACCCATAACCTAGTAATGAGGTAAGCGTACCATCCCCACATTGTTACCGAAAACTAGAGCCCGGCAGACTGTCCCGTACGCGAAAGTGCCGCCGGGGAGGAAACTTTGTACGGTAGTCACACGGTACCGCATACACCACTGTTACTACGCGGGGCGTTTCTCTCTCTCGCTCGATCGCGTACCACCACACCGTCAACGTTTCCAGTGCCAATAATAATCATCTCGTAGTTGTCGTTTTGTTTCTCGTTTGGATTTGTCCATTCTCTTTCCATTCCTTAACAACCTACTCAATCTTTCAAGGTATGGAGTCAATCAGCGTGTCCCGTAATAAGGATGTATCAAACTAGAAACAAGCAACGGTGACGGTCTTTCGCCTCTGCGCTCGTGTCGTCGGAGCACGATGGACAACGAGCATTTGGCGTCATGCGGAGGCAGCATCCGTATCCATTCTCTTTTTGTAGCGACTCGCTTGACGATTCTTCGTTCCCAACTTGATGTCTTTTCTCACACGTATCATCGTCTCATTTCGATTGCTCGTAGATGGTTCGCATGTCCGTTTTGGCAGATTGCCTCAAGACGATTTCCAACGCGGAAAAGCGTGGACGCCGACAGGTTCTGATCCGACCTTCCAGTAAAGTCGTCATTAAGTTTTTGCAAAAAATGCAAGAGCATGGTACGTCGCTTTGTCGCTCTTGTCTGGTTGTGAATTGCGGAACGAAGGAAAAAGGGTCGCTTGCGAGCGCGCTCGGGGTATGTTTGCCGCGAGCTGCCTAGGACGAGGACCCAAGTAGGACCCTTTTTGATCCACACTTTTTTGGTTTGGAAAAATACACGGCTTCGTTCCCAGAATGACTTTGGCACAGAGACACACACTCACGTGATTATTAAACGCTATTGACTAACACGCCGATCTCTTGTGTCACAATCCAACCAACGGAAAACATTGACTGCAGGCTACATTGGAGAATTCGAGATTATTGACGATCACAGAGCCAACAAGATCGTTGTGGAGCTAAACGGACGACTGAACAAGTGCGGTGTCATCTCTCCCCGATTCGACGTCAAGGTGGACGAAATCGAAAAGTGGATCGTCAATCTTCTGCCGTCTCGTCAATTCGGACACATTCTGATTTCCACCACGTACGGAATCATGACCCACGAAGAAGCACGACGCAAAAAGACGGGAGGCAAAATATTGGGCTTTTTCTACTAGAGGAAGAATAGACTGATGAAGAAAGGTCAAGCGCGAAACGTCTAATTACAAAATCGTAACAAAGAAAGAAGGATTATATTTACTCCCACTTCGAGATTCACCTGACCTGTTTGCTCCCCCACAAAAAAGCACCATCGTTAGCGTCATCATGATAGTCTTGTACTGTTTGTGGCCAACGTAGAGAGAAATTCGATTGACTACAATGTGCATCGGAGAACCCTCGTGAACTGTAAGCGTGATGCAATTTTTTGCACAGAGTTCGACAACTTCCACTAATACATGCTCTTGGGTCGCTTGGAGGGTGATTTGATCAGTCTCTGCGGGTATTTTCGTAGCATTGTTGTGGCATTTTGAAAATAGAGATAGGGACTGTCTGCCAGAGGTCATCTCCACGGTAGCTTTATTGCCTTTGCCCCTCCATTGCTGTACAATTTGCCAACGAACATTCAAGTCCAGCAGAAACATGATAGAATCCTGAGCTCTATTAATGTAAGTGTATTTGTAGAATACACGTCATTGAGTAGAATATGGGGGAAGATTCGTGAAGCTCCAATTTAAAATTGTAGGTAAAGCGATGCGTATGGTTGCATCTCGAGGTCAGCTAAACAATTTTCAAACGGAGGCGTTTATGGGAATGGTCTTGTTGTACGGAGCGAGACTTTGCACGCAGACTGACCTGTGATGGATTGGTCTAGGCAAAATTGTTTTCACGCTGTCACATTTCTTCGTTGCTTTAGCTTTTGCGAAGGACAAAGGCAAAGGTTTTTGTTCCTTTTCTGAGTTAATAAACTAATGTAAATGTAATGTAACCGTAAGGGAGCACGTAGACTGTATCTGCGCAGGCTTCCAAAAATACCCACCATTATTTGAATTTTAAAAAAACCATTGATTACTGACTGGGAGGAGCTCTCCGGTTGAAAAGTATTTCCACCAGAACTATGACAAAGCCTATTCCCGGCAATGCGTAATCAATGTAAGAAGACACATACATGAACAGCTTTCGCTTTCGATGGCATGAGAAGTTATAAATTAAAGATGTAATTATGCAAGACACCTCCCGCTTTCATAATATCACGGGTGATCATTAGCAGGGGTATCCCTGTAGCCACATGTCGCAAATTGCTGACTGTAAGTGTACGGAAAGCGTTAAATTATCTTGCTAGAAGGGGTAAAGCTCAATCCAGGGATTTGGTAACGCCCAAACAAATAAGTGGCACGTCGCGCACGTCCAAAACCATCATGGCATGAACAAATGTAATTCGGCGTGAGTGTACACACCTCTACAGTCCGAAATTTCACGAATGCTCTTCGAACCTTGAACCCAAACTTCATAAAGTCTCACTTGACAGATTTTGGTAAATTCAAAAACAATGTCACATAGATCTGCCAAAGTTATTCCAATCATATGGATTCTAGCCATTGCCATTTCGGCGATCTTCCTCCGGCTGCAAAAATCGTATTTGCTGTCTTCTCTCGCTAAACCGGCAACTATATTGCGAGTGTCGTCTACCATTGACTTACAGGATGGAAGCAATGATGCAGAAACTTTTCCTGATGCCTTGACGTCAGGAGCGGTACATCACATTGCTTCAAATAAAGTTTTCCCCCCTTTGTCGACTATTATTGACCAAAATAATGAAGTCACCGGGGACGCAAGTTTCCTCCTCGATTTTGCCATTATTGGTCATCCCAAGACAGCCACGAGTTTCATCCTCCAGTGGCTCGCTTCGCATCCTGAAATTCAGACTGAAGTACATGAAGTGAATTCGCTATCTCGGGGGGATGCTGCGGCATTAATCCAGCGTCTCTACAATCTTCCTAGAGGAAAGCATTTTAAGCGCGGGTACAAAGCTCCCCGCGATATATTGTTACCCAAAGCTATGAATGCAATTGCTCAATACTGGCCCAATACGGGTTTGATTGTTGGTGTGCGCCATCCTGTTCTTTGGTTCGAGAGTTTCTATAATTTGTGAGTGCAATGCTGATATTTTTTTCTTGTTGTCAATGCATTTCTAAAACATTGCTCGATATTGCGAGCATTATTTATAGCCGGGTGCGCAGCAATGTTACAATGCCCCCACCAGAAACGCTTAATGGAGTATGCTCTGAACATTCATATAATGTATGCGCTGATGAATCTCTCTTTCATCTCCACTTAAGCTTATTGGGTAAGACAAATCGTTCAGACCGCTTTGAGCAAAAGCTGTTGAACACAAGCCCCTTGGGCGGTCAGTTGGGCGGATTCAAGACTATCAATAAGCCTTTTCCAAACAAAGTTTTTCTGTACGAACTTGGCCAACTGTACGACTCAAACCATACGCGACGAGACCAATACCGACTTGATGTGAGTTCGTTTCTAGGCCTGAAAGAGCCTTTGTCTCCCATCAAGGACGGCCATAAAAGTAGAAATGCGAAATGGGCCTTGGATATATGCGAGCCTCGATACACTGCTCTTAGAGGATCTTTGATGAATATAGCACGGCCGGCTTCCATCTGGATACGAGAGTACTTCTTGCGGAGCCCCGATGTTATGGTTTCGTCCCAACAGCACTTCAAAGATCTTTTGGGTAGCTGGCTTAAAGATCCTTGTGAAGACTTGTAAAGTACGCTTTGGCGGGTAGACTAGGCACTGGTGGGATTTCATACCCTTCTTCCTTGTGCGAAGTACCATGTGACTCATCTAAAAGGCTAAGAAAAGTAAAGTGGTCGCCGTCACTTTCTATTATTTTGGTAGAAAAACTTTTAATAAAGAAGTATTGGAAACCATTGCTAGCATTTCATGAGACAAAGGGCGGGAAAGCTTTTAAAAAAGTAACGGATTGTTTGTCTATACCTCCTTGTCAAGTTATCCTGGTGTGTTGCTTTCCGAATTCCCGGTCAACTACTAGTTCTCCCGTCGATGAGCAAATAGGGACATAATTATTCCCGCTCTTATAGAAACTAGACGCAATCAAGAGCCACAGAACAGCCTGATCTAACGACTGTAAATTTCGATTTTGTTTTCGGTGCCATTTTTCTGCATCCCTACCCAACATTGGCCGTCTTTGGACGTCGTCTGCGAAATCGGCGGGTTTGAGGACTGCTGGTATTTTGCTTGTTTCTTTGTCATAAAACTGGATCCGTACGCAAGCTCATCGCCGCCCAAAATACTCCAAATCTTGGAGTCGCGCTCGGCGCCGTCTTCGGGGCTCCCGTCCGACGTCGTCGATAGAGACAGTATCGCAAAATGAATTGGCAAGAAACCCCGTTGATCAGGTATACGCAAGCTTTTTGGACAAGCGTCCACCAATGCCTGCACAATCTCCACGGAAGCTTTGGAAAATACGGCAACGTGGAGTGGCAAATAGCCACCGGTCATGGTTGCAACCATGCATGGATCTAGGCGTGGTGGTTGAGGCAATCGACGAAGACGACCTGCTTGTGATCGTCGGTTGGCATTCTTGATTGTACTGTTGTAGCCGTGGCAAGAGTGGAGTAGGAACTGTATGATTTCAGGATCACATCGGTAGAGAATCGCCGTATGCATGGGTGTGTACCCGTCTTTCCAATCCGGCACGCCAATGGTGGTCGGATCAGCGCGAACTAGCTCCCGAACAATGATAGGACCATTTCCTTTGATATGCCAGTTTCGCTGTTGAACAGCAACGTGTAGGGGAAGCTGTCCATGCATATCAGGTACCTTGATTGCGTTTGGAAACGCCCGCAAAGTGAATCGAAGAATTGACAGTTCCCGTTGTTCCCGTACGACAACGTGCAGGGGTAATTCCATAGAGAGCTCGACATGGTCTCGGAAGAGCCTGGGCTGATAGGACAGGATCTTACGAATATCGTTCAACGTACCAAAGCGAAGGACGTGTAACAGGTCTTTGCTCAGAACCATTGTGTTCGTCTCTAATTCCCGTGCACTGACAGAGAGCAAATGAGATGTTGTTTCCGTAAAATCGGAAACGCGCATGGAATTGTGAGCGGGCGAGTCATCGACCGTAGTCGAACGAGGTAAGGAAGTTGCGTGTCAGACATTCCTAATCCCGATGGAAGAACAAGCTCGGATGAGACAGAGAATGATAAATCCCGGGACACTTACAAGTGAATATGGTTTTTTGAATACCGATCAGACATATTTGCAATATGATAAAGTCGATTCGTATTAGCTTTATAAATAGCTATTCATCGGTCGGATCATTCGCTGTGAGCAGGTCTTCCTCGCCGTAATAGTTTTCCTCCAGGGAGAATTCGAGAAATGACGATGTAAACGCTGTCGGGATACCTACCTATTATCTACCAACCCATCAATAAATGCGGCGAACATTTTTCGACGGAGTCTATTGGAACGACTAGGGCTATCTGCGAGAAAAGGTCGAAGTTTTTTTTGCAACGTGCTGATCCACAAGCAACCAGCTTGTATATGCTATTTGGCGACAGCGCACTACACGCACGTTCCATATAGTTCCAGCTTACACTGGAAGCTCTCCATGATGGCGGACGACTGCCCCATTTGCTGCGAGCCTTTTTCGCAGGCCGATCACGCTTATCCATTGCATTGCCCAACCCCCACTTGTGCCTTCAATTTCTGCTGCAATTGTGTCACTTCCATCCAAAAGTCTGCTGCAGATGGCTATCAAGAAGCCTCCGACGGTTCTCGACAACTTAAAGTACAAGTCCAGTGCCCCCAGTGTCGGGGCAGGTACGTTTGTGCAACCTACAGCAGCACGTCCAATAATGCAATTGTTCCTGCCGTTCTCTTAATGCGGCAAGCTTCCGAGTTGGAGGCCGTAGTTTCGACGAAAGACTCAGACCTATCGGCTACCGAGCTCGCCACCAAACACCAATTTTGTCAATCGTGGAGCCTGCGCGATTTGAAAGATGCCTTGGAAACGTTAGAAACGTACCACTACGAAATCGGGAAAAATATCGGTCGGTCGAGTTTAGCGACGCTAGACTGGGAGTCCTGGGCCCACGCTTTACCGGAACAGGCCTCCGGCAACAATATGAGTTGTTTACCATCATGCATGACCGGAGATGGTGCCAAACACCCTAGCTCGGTAGAGATAGACCCTTCATTGTTTTTAGGACTGGACGAGTTCGTGACGCGAGATGAGCAAGTCTTTGTTCACAATCTCCTAACATCCGGTGATGTACAAGGTCTGGTTCAGGCAGCACAAATATTGCAATCCATCTTGCAACTTGCTCAATCCGGTACCGCTACGATACAATCGGCATCAACCAAGACACCAGTGCAGTTACAGAGCTTGCGCGAACGCTTTCCTCTTCCAGCCCGAATGCCTCGTTCCGTCAATTTGCCCGTCTATGATCCTATGGCAAAATACAAGTTGCTCAAGTTTGACAACAAGAATACGCTGGAGATTGCCTCACTCCACCACGGGGCCGGTAAACTGGGCTTGCGCAAGCGAGACGTGGTAACGCATCTGGAAGGCGAAGCAATCTTGGATTACGATGCCTTTGTCAGTATGCTACAAGCCTACTACGAACAAGATCCGGAAACCTCTCTAGCCTTGGTTGTCAATGCAGACAAAGAAACGGCACAAGCTCTGCAAAGACGTTCGCAAACCATTATTTGCGCATCTACGCGTAGGCTTTGAACAAAAAATATCATCAACTGATTTAAGCGTTTTGCAAGTTTTTATAGGAAGCCGTGCATTCCTTAAAGGGAAAAAGCAATATGCACTAGCTAAACTTATCTAAATGGATCTATAAAATAGGATGACGATAGAAATGAAATTCAAGAGCGATGAAGAATCTCGAGACATAAACATTTTGGGGTGAATCCCCTGCCCCAAGGACTGTGCCACCGAAGCGAAGGGAATGCCTCGTAACCTCATTGCTTTCGTAATCGGTGAACGCGCCCCTTGGAGAATGTATGTTTAAACATTTAAATGACGGTATCGGAAAGGAAGTGTTCAATTGACATATCTTGCATCGATTAATCGGCTAGCTTTGTCGTCATCACAGGCAGAGGTCCCATACCATAGTGCTCAGCCACAATCAAATAGTGCGTGATCCGCGAATCTGAGCTCAAAGGATAAGCAGAAATAAAGCTATGGAAGTGCGATCCAGAGTTCTGTGCTTGGACCAGCTGATGTGCAGCAGGACGTTTGAGGTGGATTTCTTCCATCCACTTCGCAAACGCATGTCCATCCGTACCACTACAATTCAGTTTATCAAACGATACCTTTCCGACGACGTCGCTGGCAATATAGCCTGTCATGTCTTCCCAATGCTTGTTGACTTGTACTATCGTATGGGGTGCGTCAGCTAGCATGAGCAAAATAGGGTTTTCAAATTTGCGATGGCAGCTTTGTACAGTGTTGGGTACAACGGCAAAGCTATCCGCACCCATGGCTTGTTTAAGCTGAAGCATGAAAGCCATGACATCGAACATGAGGTCAATACTGGTAATCTTGTGTGCACTGTTGAATCTACCGCATAACATTCCCTGTTTAGACACGTCAACCTGTGCTCCCAGCTCGGTAGCGTTGGTAGTCTTCATGACCCAGCGAGCAAGCATTTGCCCTCCAGAAACAACCGCATCGTCGGTCACCAAAGAGTAGCGAAATTCAACTTTGCCTTCAGGAAATTTCTTCCGATCAACGAGCGAATTAAAAAGAACGTGCAGGGAGGCTGTATCAGCTACCATGCCGTCGATTCCTTGAATATACCTTTGGCATTTAGAGGCTTGCACTTCGTATGCTGGGAATGAACGGTAGGGTGTAATAGGCATCGTACTGGTAAAGCAAGTCTCATCAAGAATGCTCGACCAAAGCTCTCGATTCTTTTCGTTTGCGACTCGAAGGGCAAAGAACGACATGAGAACCTCGATTCGGGTATTATGAATCTCCACCATGCTCTTGGCAGCAGCAGCTCGTTCAGATACTAGAGAATCGCGTTCTCGACAAAGCTGGTCGACGGTAGACTTTAACTCTTCCAGGTAGGCCTTCTTTCGCTTGCGTGTGTTTCGGGCGTGTTCTCGATTACGATCTCGGCTAGCAACAACGCGCTCCTTTTCTGTCATGTTTCCAGTATCAAGTGGCTGAGGCTTTGCTCGCTTCGCGGGAGCAGTCGTCCGTACCCTACCTTTCCCCCCTGGCACTGTCCTCTTACGATTCGAATCGTCAGTATCACTACTTGAAACAACAACAGGAGCTTTTGAAATTGAAAAGTGCATGGGCCCTGTTGTTTCCACGGTGTCCATTTTCGCAGATTGCTCTTGGGGAAGCTCTCCAAAATTGTTTCGTTGGTCAACAGGTCGCGAGAGGCTACCACATTGTACACTATCTGAATAGCATTGGTTTGGTCTCGGAAGTATTGAAGAGTTCTGGGACGGCTTGCTGTTCAGATGGCGGTATTTTTGTACGTTGTCTACTTCTACACTCGATCCACAAAACTGCTGAGTGGCTTGCGACACCTGGTGTTGAGCCTGCGCAAATTGTAATTGCTGTTGCAGCTGTGCAATTTGCAACTGTTGGAGAAGTATACTCGGATCCGTCGTGTACTGCGATTGAAACTGCTGCACCTGTGGGTTCTCTTGATGCTGCTTCCGTACGTCATCTTGAAAACGAACTTGCTGTAGTAATTGCGGATGATCAACCTGCCGTAATTGCTGCAATGATTGAGTTGGTTGGAGTCCCTCAGAAGCTTCTTGATTAGCGTGACACGGTCCGAGGCTAATTTGCGGCAGGCTCGATTGTTTCGCCTGGTCACATTCCTGGTGTTTGTTTGACTCGTTTGTTTGAAGCTGCCTGAACTGCTGCCCGACTTGACTCCCCGCTTTGCCATTCTGCGGAAAGAATGGTTCACCGCTCCCCTGCATGCTCATGGCACCCTCGCCCAAACCTTCTTGTTGCAGATAGTTTGAGTAGAAGTTATTCTGCTGGTCCTCTTCCGACAGCTGAAGAGAATCCTGAGAAACAGGCTTGTCTTGGAAAGCGAGCGACATTGCCTCGACTGATCGACTTCGGGGTGGCACTCCATTACCGTCGTTGTTCTCTCCCTCCCAAGATAACACACTCCCCCAATCACCGACACCGTCATCATTTGGTTCCTGTAAAATATAGCAAAGTTCGCGTAAGAAGAAATCCGCGAAGCAACTACAATTTAGCAATCACAAATGAATCTCCAGACAAGAACGAAATCGCAGCAAATTCCTAACTAAAACCAGTGGCATCGTGCTCCCAATTCTTTTCCAAACGTACAGTGTATGCGTCGCTCTCGTCTAGTCGTAAACTGTATTCAGAGCTGTTCATAGTCAATTTCTTCCTGTTGTGGACGGATAGAATTGGTTGTAATGGTTATTTTGTATCACTCGTGCAGAACAATCGGTTTGCTTCTGCTGCAGGGCTTCGGTTTAGAGCACCTACTCACGTTGAAAAACACAGGAAAGCAGCGAGAGACCGCAAATGGAATCACACGCAACCTTCTCTATTGGTGGACCACATCATAGACATACACGATGCATGGAGCAGCTGTTGATTCCCGGAAGCTAAGCGAAGATGGGAAACACCAGATGTCTCCAGAAAAGTTGCCGTTTTTTCCCTATAAGTAAACCATACTTTCCAGAGAAAACAGACATAGAATTCGTCTTCCTCCAGATGGCTTTCCATTGATATATAGGGATAAAATACTCCATCGTGCCATATGTAGTTGTATCGTCCCATTCAAAAGTTGACATCCTCTTTCAAGGTCGGTCCATATCCGATTCACTGTTTACCATTGGCTCTAACACAAGTTCGGTTTCCAACTCTAAAGTTCGTTAATCTCTTACAACAAATCGATCAGCGAACCCTCCCTTAGTCAGTCACTCATCGGACTGCCGCTGGATTAAGATTGACAGAGAGCCTTGTTTATACATCCCGTTCAAAAATAAGGTAGTTGTCTAAAAACGCACAGTAGAATACAAATGGCTAGCTGTAAAAGCGTATCGTTCACGCGTGTTGTTAGTACAAAATCAATATATAGAGTCAAATATTGTACACGAACAAGCTCTTTGTCCTTCGACCTTTGAAAAATCAAGAGTATAAAAATACTCCGGCAGTACAACTAAAACGACAGGAATACATCTATTCGCTCTTGTTTGATATGCCTTCTGATAATGAGGAAGTAGAAAGTAACCCTGCCACTGCCACTGGATTTGTTTGGTTCTGCTGTAGGCTTGTGAAGAAACTTGGACTCATTGACGGAGCGGCGTTCGGGCTCGGAGTACAATTTATCGAAGTCGTTCAAGAAAGATTTGTATCCGAGCTACTCGCAATCGACGATGTTGTCGATTGCCGAGAAGGCATTGGAATAGAGCCAGTTAAAGTACCCTTTCCCGCGGTCTTGAGAGAAGGCCATCCAGTGTGCTCCGTGACTATGAGATAGTGGGTGATTCGGGAATCAGTACTTAGAGGGTAGGCCACAAGAAAGTTCATAAATGTGTCACCATTTTTCTTGGAATGAAGAAGTTTTGAGGCCGACGGACGCTTAAATCGAATCTCGTGCATCAGCCCCTGTAGAGTTCTCTCGTCGGTTCTCGGGCATTGCAATTTAGCAAGCCCAACCTTTCCGACGACTTCTTCCGCGGTGTACCCAGTCATTTCCTCCCACAACTTGTTCACTTGAACAATTGTATAAGGAGAATCGGCCAGTATCATCATTATTGGGGTATCAAAGGCACGCTGGCAAGTCTGCACAGTATTCGGGACAACAGAGAAGCCGTCAGATCCCACAGTATGCTTCAGTTGGAGCATAAATGCCATAACGTCAAACATGAGTTCAAGACCAATGATCTTATGGGCGCTGTTGAACTTGCAGCATAGCATCCCCTGCTTCGCAACTTCCATCTTTGCACCACACTGAACTGCATTTGTCGTAGTCATCACCCATCGGGCCATCATTTGGTTGCCAGCGACAACAGCTTCCTCGGTTACGAGTGTATAACGGAATTCAATTTTTCCCTCGGGGTACTTTTTTCTGTCGACAATCGAGTCAAACAAGACATTGATCGACGCCGTATCGGCAATCATTCCATCTATCCCTAGAATTGTCCGTTGGCACTTCGATGCCTGCACCTCACTAGCAGGGAAAGAGCGATAGGGCGTTACAGGGACGGCACATGTGAAGCAGCTCTCGTCAAGAATGCTTGCCCATAGCTCCCGGCGCTTCTCGTTAGTTGAGCGAAGTGCGAAGAAAGACATAAGCACTTCAGTTCTTGTGTTGTGCATCTCCACCATTACACTCGCTGCGCATGTACGCTCTGACACAAGAGTATCTCTCTCTTGGCACAGATCGTCAACGGTTGTCTTTAGTTCTTCAAGAAAAGCCTTTTTTCGCATCCTAGTATTTTTTGCATGTTCACGATTCCGGTCGCGGTTCGCTCTAGCTTTTTGTTCAGTCGTCATGTTAGATGTATCGATAGGCTCAGTTTTTAGTCTTTTTCCAACAACAGACATCGACCTGTCCTTCCTTTTTGATGATTCTTCAGTATCACTGGCTGAAACCACCCCGTCAAGAGTGGACTGCGTCGTGCTAGATGTTGATGGCATCGCCTCTTTGCCCGAGACTCTCGATTTCTTCTTCATGGGCGGTTTCGCTATATTTGTGGCGGATGCGAGTTCAGGAGCTGCGGTGGACCTAGAAGCAGGAACCTGGAAAGATACCTGCGAATTGGGCTGGCTGAGTAGCATCTGTTGGTTTGAACCAGAGCCTTGTTGAACAGAGGCCTGGTTAACACCATAGGACTGAGCTGGATTTGAAGGTTGCTGGGCGAGTGTTCGACTTACAGGGGCTGGGTATGCCCCTTGTGTTTGCTTTTGTGGATACTGTCCAATCTGGTGCTGATTGTCCGAAGAGAGAGAAGCCTGTGGCTGCTGATTACTCTGCTGCGTTTGCAAGGCCTGCTGGTGAGCAACTTGCAATTGTTGCTGAAGCTGAGCAATCTGAAGTTGCTGTAAAAAGGCGCTTGGATCAGCATACTGCATCTTCTGACTTTGTTGTCCGTTCTGCTGCACTGCATCCTTGGCATTTTGATGGTTCGGCTGAATAAACTGCTGGTTCTGAACCGATTGAGACTGCTGTTGCATAAAACTTCGACCTTGTTGTGCAAGCAGCTGTGCGAAACTAGCAGCCGTCAAACCCTGACTTTGGTTCAGGTTCGCCGAATTATTTGAACCCTGCTGCGGTCTACACTGCGACATCGTATTTTCGGGATGTTGTGGGCTGTCTAGCTGATATTGTGTATTAGATTGCGCGGTTTGCTGGTTTGCATTGGATGGCTGAGATCGTAGTTGGGGACTTTGCTCTTGGTTTTGAGCAAAATTGGCAACTCGAGTTGGCATGGGAAGCTGCATGGTAAGAGCCCCTCCTTTATTTTCAGAACTAAGAGTTTGAAGATGCAGTGGATTCCCAGAATTACTGGTTTCGCTCGCCGTCGAAAAACCATTGGAGTAAAAATTGAATTGACCATCCCTCGATGAAAACTGTACCGTATCAGGAGGAACCGAGCTCGTTTCCGAGGAAGCACTTTCCTTTTCCCGCAGAGCGGCCGATATTGCGTTCATGGACTGGTTTCCCTCCTCGTCATCTTCCCAGGACAAAATGCTTCCAAGCGCTCCAATATCTTCGTCATTGTCCTGTAATTTTGACATTGAAACAGAACGGAAAATTTTAGAGATGTGCAAAGTTTAGGTATTGTAAAAGAGAAACAAGCGATAATTCATCATCAAAAACTTTCAAAAAAACAGACGTCACCTCGACATTTGTGTGTCTAAGTACAAATTATTGGATGTCGCGTGTTCTTCTAGTATATTTATGTGACATTTGACACCTGGTATTTCATGAACGTGGTCGAAAAGACACCATGGGCCGGGCGACAGCTAGCGTGTCTGCCGGCCTTTAAGGGGCGCTTTGCTCTCGATACGACCCCCGATACGAACCATCTCTTGTAGACTTTGTGGCAATTGTGCGAGGATCTCACGGCGACTGAAAGACGACGCAAACATTCACAATATTGGACGGGATCCAAAGAGGAGAAGCTGGGGCAGGCCTACGGATACACACCGTTTCAAAAGCCTACGCAACCTACAAGCTCGACCCATTTTGCTGCACATACCTCTAAGTCATCGGCGTCGCCGAAGTTGGCGTAAGCAAGATCTCCCATAAGAATGAGACACTCTGTTGAATGGAATATTGGTACTACTGTGTAGTACGATGTCAATAGTCGAGAGTTTTGAAGCGGATTGTCTTTCGTTGAGACGCCAAACACCGTTACGTTGGTTACTGTTAACAAGAGTTGTGATGGCCGAAGATTGGACAAAGAAGCAGCTGCTTTTCAGAAATTGTTCGCTGTTTCTACGTGTAGTCGCTGTAGAATCTGTACCAAATCTATGGTCTCTTAAGAGTACCGGATTGCTAGCCTGGTTTTGACATTAATGTGAGACTGCAGTTTGAGAACTCACGTAGATTCCAGATTCTATGGGATCGCTCCATCTACCCCATCGCATCCTTGTGTTAGACTTGTGTGTGTAGCACAAGCGACACTTCGGCATGTCACCAGATGCCGCAGACGGTGCGTGTGTCATCCGTCATTCGTCGCTACTTTCCTTTGTCTGTGCAACTATGGAGACCATTTGTTGGTTCTAGGAACATGTAAAGGATAACTACTCTAAGAAATACTGCGGCAGCTCTTTTCCCACTTCTGGTTGGTAGCCACCAATTGGAAAAGAGCATCTTGTAGGGCACTAACAGGCCAACGATTGTTCTAGGCATAACATACTTTTATTACTCGGAAGCTCTAAAGTCCAAATTCTACCTGCTTTTGTCCTCGGTCAGCCAAGGATAACATTTATAGTCTACAACTGGGAACCCTTTCACTATTTGGCATTGGACTTTGCTAACTGTAAAGAAGATGGTATCACTAGTTTTGGAAAGATTTGTATACTTTGCTTGTTGCCATGGTATGAAAACTGTCCTAAGGTGAGGACTGATCCTCCCATCGTTCGCCTTCGAGAAATGATTCGATCCGCTTTTCACTTGCATAACATGTTCATATGAAGAACAAACTATTATAATTTTCTGTAGCATACCATCTCCTGCAATTCTGATTTAGTTCGGGGATCAAAATCAAGTCTACCATTCGAAGGAAAAGCATGAATTTATCCGCCAAGTTTTCTCCTCCCTGCTCGCTGAGTCCCTGAGCAAATGGCAAGGCAAGTGACAAGAATCGCCAACATCGAAAACTCAGGTTGCAAGCAATCTTTGATTTGGACCCTTCCGAAGCATCGAGATCAAATCATTGTTTTTCGGCATATTTTCGAACCGAATTGGTGGATGCGTCAAAGACATACTCAGGTCTTTCAGACGGATCATTTCTCCCACCTGGGATGACAGCGTTTTTGGCGTCAACCAGATTCTTCACTTCATCGGAGGAGTCGTGATGGCTCGAAAGGGTGTGAATTCGATCAGCCATTTGCTTGCTAATCAGATCAAGGACTACCTGGCATGAGATCTGGTCTGTGTCGTCCTCGTTGAAAGTTTCCTTCACAATGTCGAGGGTGTGGTCAGGTACGACGCGGTACAAAATTAACAACGCTCGCGCTTTCGCAACCATTCCCGAAGAATTGATGTCCATTTCCGCCAAAGCTTCTGCCATACGTTCTGATTCACGACGTCCTTTGGATTCTAAGGAAGCGAAAATTACTTCGGTGTAGCCTATCATCGCATCTTTCCCTGCGCCATTGGCCAGCTCGTGCAGTGCGGCAAGCGAAATTTGCTCCAAACCATTTTCTAATAAATACCGAAGCATCACCTCAAGCGAAACACGGCCTTCGTCGGTCTCGTCATGCTTTTCTAAACCTGCTTTCAAACTCATTAATGCCTCTTCGGAGAGTTTGTTGGTCAGCACAATACGAAGCTGCCGTTCGAATCGGTGCAGTTGATCACGTTGAAGAGATTTGGGTGTGCAAGCAATCAGTGCTGGCTTGTCCTCTTCGTGCAGTTTCATCCACTTCGAAGCCAACGCTTCCTTGGCCGACGGTCGTTTGGCGGGATCGATTTGCAACAAAGACTTCACAAACCGCTTAGCTTCCTCTGATACACCGTCCCAAGTTGTGCCTTTCATGCGCATGTACTCGCATCGCATTATTCGATCTACCATAATTTTTTTCCGTTTATCCCATGGAATTTCCCGCGGTGGGCCCCAAAATGGTTGAGTACCTCCTGACAGCAAAACGTACGTTATCACGCCGATACTCCACAAATCGCATTTGGCATCATAAACACCTTGTAGAACTTGTGGCGCCATGCTGTACAAGGTCCCAACTCGATCAGTCATTTGTTTGTGCTCGTTCGACAAGTATCGGGTGGCTAATCCAAAATCGATAATTTTGACTTCGGCATTGGGGCCAGGTTGATCGAACATAATATTTTCTAGTTTGAGATCTCGGTGAACAACGTTGTGATCGTGTAGAAACGATACGGCTAGCAAGATTTTACGTACTACCGCGGCCGTAGCTGTTTCATTCAACTGACGGGCCCACAAATCACCGCCGCGGCAGTACTCCATAATAAGATAAATATGGCGCTTTCGTTCGTAAGCTTCGTAGACTTTGACAATGTTGGGATGGTCTAAATGACTCATGGTGTAAATTTCATCGCGCATTTCTTGTAAAAACTTATCATTCTGTACGTAGGCTTTGATAATACTCTTCAGTGCGAATGATTCTTTGTTAGAAAAGCTGCTTCTTCGGGTCAAGAGTTCGTCGTCATTCTTCATGGTCGAGCCGTTACTCGCCAAGCTCATAATATCAACGCGCTCTTTGTACGGAACGTGGATTCGTTTTTCTCGTCGCCTCACCATGTGAATGCTAGAAATGCTGCCTTCGCCCAGCTCCTTTATGGGCTCCCAAAACTCCAGCGCGCACGTACCTGTTTGGTAGGTGAAGCCGTGTTTGGGTTGTGGAGATACACCAGCATCTCCAGGATTCTCGATGGCCTTGTTGGGCGACTTTTCGACTACTGCAGCGGAAGTGCTGTTGCCCGACACAGCTTTGGTGGCACCTTCCGAACTGCTGCAGCCTCCCATGCTATAACGTTCCTGGATCCGCTACGGATTATCGAATCACCACCCGTGGGCCTCGAGCAAAGTCATCCAAAAACGTACCAGGTCGAAAAGAAATAGGACAATCGAATCGCTGACGCCGGCGCGTGAACCTTGGAAGGAAAAAGAGGTCTTGTGAATCGCAGACATTCCAGTCCTTTTTGTGACGTAAACTCTACAGCTAGTCTGCAAAAATAGATGATTCGCTCGACTATGAAGGATGGCATGTACCAGCAACCTCTCTATGTTAGGGTCAAGCCAGCCCTACAATGCTTGTGCTATATGTATTACAATAGCATATATATTAAAGTATGTACTTGCGCATCACTCTTGCTGTTTCGGGGTTTTAAGATTGTTGTCTTTTCTATCGTATACCGTCTTCAAAAAGTCTCAAGTGCTGTTCTTAACGATGCTACGCTCAGCCATCCATTTGCGAACTTCTTCGTCGGTAATTGTTGCCCGTCGTTCTTGATGCTCCGCTACCAATTCCTTTAGAATTTCGATCAGGCGCCCCTTCACCTTGCCAGTGTTCCAATATTCGCCGGATCCGCTACCGTAATCTTGGCCAATCTTTTCCAATTCGTCGTCGTCTTCCAAGAAAAACCGCATCCATTGGTAGGACACATCTACCTCCAAGTCAGCTCCGAGCTCTTGCTGTTCCTTTTTGGTTTCTCGTCCACCAGAAAAGGCGTGTTGTTTAATTTTCCGCTCAATGTCATCCGGCGAATCCGTCAAAAATATAGCCGAGTTCGTGTTGGAGCTCGACATTTTGCCTTCGGCGCCTTGCAACGGAGGAAAAAATTTAGAGTGAATCAGTGCCGGTTTCCCACCGAGACCATGTTGCTTATGAACTAGTTTGTGCGCAACATCCCGCGTCATGCGGAAGTAAGGATCTTGGTCAATCGCGCAGGGGATCAGACACAAATGATTGGAATTACGGTCAGCTTCCAAGACGACTGGAAAACTACTGGCAAAAGACGGCGCGGCTTGAATGGCGGGAAAAGCAATCTTGCCAATATTTGAAGATCCATCGAAACCGAAAATTCCGTTTACCGTATTGGTCGTGACCGCCTTCCAGATGCGAACAATGTTTGGATACATGCTACCGACATAATCCAAGTCTGAAAACAAAAAGGTCTTGTTGTAGTCAAAGCCGCACGCAATAATATCCCTGGCGTTTTCCATGGTCAAACTTTGAAAGTCTAATAAATTGTCGCCGGTTTGGTCATCGTAATGTCCTTTAAATAAGAACTTTTCGTCATCCGTCATTTGGATGACCAACGGGACGTCCAAGGCATCTTGCAACCATTTGGTAAAAAGGAAGGGTATAAGATGCCCTAGATGCATCGATTGGGAACTAGGCCCTCGCCCAGTGTAAAGGTACATTGGAGCACCGGCCTCTACCTGACGCAGCAAGGTATCGAGATCTCTATGGCTGAAGAACATTCCCCGGCGTAAAAAGCGGTGCATCCGGGGAACTCGGCCTTTTCCAACCGTTAACGCTTCCAGCTTATCCATAAGAGAGTCTGAAATGAGGTTGGATCCAAATTTGTCAACCAGCTTGGTGTAATCAATCTTGCCGCTGACTTCAAATGCATTGACTACCATTTCTTCGCCTGTGGTTTCAGCTGCTGTTGCTGCTGAAGCAGAAGTCGAAGCCGAAGTAGAGGAAGATTGGTTTATCGTCAACAGTTCCGCCACAAGATCTGTTTCGGGTATTACGAGCCTGCGCTGCGCAATCATACTCGCCGGACTTCCGTCAGTAACTTCGGGCGCCAACGGAATGCCATGGTTTTCTGTTTCAACGGCTTCGAATTTCAAGCTGATTTGCACCATCTTCTTCTGCGTTTTAATTTCGGTGCACATGTTACCCATTTCTAAAATAATGTTGGATAAAGCCTTGGTCGACGCGTAGGGCGTCGACGGTGGGACGCAAGCCACAGCCTGCAGCGTGGCGCTCGTCGTGCTACCATCGCTACTAATGGTACCACAGGTAGCCAGCAGATGCTCGAGGTCTGCCTTTTTCTTTTTAAGAATACCATCGTCTAACGCCCCTTCACCAAACGCACCCACAATTTCATCTTTGGTGGTTTTAGTACAAGTTAGTTCAAGGGCCTGGTCGCCGGAAGTATTCGACACTATTCGATCGACGGCAGCTCGGACCAAATCCCAGAACGGTGAAAACGATGCCTCATCCTTCTCGTCCCAAAATCCACCTCCTCCTGTTTGGGTGCTTACCGCACGACGCTTGAATGTTATCAAGAATTTTCCTGTCGGACGGCCTTCTTTCAAGTACGTCGCTTGGAATGGACTGACGCTGGTAATTTCTTCTTGCTCCGGCGGCAGCAGGCTCGTAATCACAGTACGTAGCACCATGTAGGCGGTACTTATTCCTGGTGGGACGACTGGTACGGCCTTTTTCGGCTTAGGTTGCTTCGGTTGAGGAGAAGCAGGATTCGCATCGGTACCGGAAGAAGCGGGGGCACTGCTGTCAATACTTGTCATGACTTGTATCAAAATACACTCGCGAGAGCGAGGGGACCGTTCAGCTGATCGCCGTAAATTTGGTACTGCGAATGCCTTCGGGCTTGTAGACGACGCACAGAAAGAGAGAGAGGAGGAAACGTTAAATCCACCACTAAGTGTAAACAGAGTGCAACGGTCAAGTGTTGGCAGATATGGATGCTCACAGTCAGCGTTGTCGGATTTGATTTACTGGGATGGAGAGAGTTTAATCCTTTGGCTCCGATTTCGACTTACTATAAGGGCGCTACGGGTTCTTTCATGGTTCTGCATAGAGCGACGGATAGAGGGCCAGACGGACAATATCAACAGTAACTCACAGCAACTCTTTCTGTAAGCGAGACTATAGTTTGAGACTACCCATCCTCTTACTGTTTGTTTGACTATTGCAGCAACGCTACATGGCAAACAATGTTCTTAAGTATATCGGGTTAAACACAAAGTAGATAATGGCAATTGTTTATGTCATTACACCTTTTCACTTTTAGACAGTCTCGTTTGTAAGAACTTGTATTTTGTCGTACCTCCTTGGATAGAACCATGCAGCACCGTCAAAGTACGTCGCATCTCAATCGTTCCCGATTTCCATGTGCGACACATGGGTTTTGGCTTTGGGGGCCCTGCTAATATTGGCATTGTCTGTTGACCGCTCCGCTCGTTTCGGCTTGGACGTTCGGACTTTGTCCGGTATTGCTCCGGTTGCGGGTGAGCCATCCTCTGTTCCTTGCCGCCCGCTTCGCCCGCGACCGCCACGGCCTCGTCCACCGCGCCCTCGTCCACTTCGACCAACGTGGTCTCGTCCCCCTCCCCCACGAGAGCTCGGACTCTTTTTCTCTGCGGGTGCTTCTAGGTTCGATTCAACCGGTAGTTCGCTGTTTTTCTCTTTGCTAGGACGTTCCTGTGGACGACCTAGTCCTTCGTGTCGTCCTTCTCGAGTTGCGCCGTCTAGCTTATGCCGTCCACGTGTGTCGAAATCTCGTCCGCCACCGGGCGCCATTGGTGCTCTCGACCATGATTCGCCTTGCCCTCCACTGCGACCTTCCCTTCCGTGTGCTCGTCCTTTGCCCGTGCCACGACGCCCTCCTCGTCCACTCCCGTGACTACGTCCCGATTTGTTGGACGTGGTCGAAGCAGCGTCTTCGTCTTCCTTGGCGTTCTGCGGCTGCGCTGTTGTTCCTCTACGAGACAGACGCACGGCCCCGTCCGGCATCAGTTCTGCCTGGTGTAATTTCTTACCGCGACTGTCACCCCTTGGCCCATTGCCACGTTCCAAGTCGATTCGGTATTCAACGGTACCGGACGCAGTTTGCACGACCGTGGTGTTCTGGACTCTGACGGGTTGATGCGA
The DNA here is from genome assembly GCF_000150955.2 of Phaeodactylum tricornutum CCAP 1055/1. NCBI lineage: Eukaryota > Bacillariophyta > Bacillariophyceae > Surirellales > Neidiaceae > Phaeodactylum > Phaeodactylum tricornutum. Next base: position 234,655 of record NC_011694.1, read on the forward strand.
GGGTGCGGTGGTCTCGTTCCGCGGTGTCGTGGGGGCTACCGCTTGACTGCCGTCCGCACGTCCGCTACCGGCCACCGGACCGACGTCTCCCCTTCCGTGCCGTCCCCGCCCTTCCCGTCCGTGTCCCCTCCCCCCACGTTGGTGTTGGTCGCCACCGCGACTCGCTCGTACCCAACGGGCTCCGGCACCACTGTTACTGACATTAGTACTGGGGCCCGAGGCGCGGCTGGGAGTATTTCTGGAGTCAACGGACCGGTTGGTCTCTGAGGTATCCGGTGCTGCGGGTCGCTGTAAGATCCGAATGTTTGATTGGGAATGCTGTGCGGCGGCTTGTAGAGAAGACTGGATTTCGTCATCTTTTTCCTGTTGAATCGTCGTCACGGCAGCTTTGAGTGCCTGGAGCTGCGAGCGCCGCTGGATCCTTTTTTCTTCCGCCGCTGCTTCCTTTTGTTCCACACGGTGGCGTTCTTGCTCCACTTGAGCTTTCTCTTGCTTGGCTCGACGGGTTGCCATCCAGTCCGACGCTTTAGAGATATCAATATCGGCGTTCAAAATAGAACTCTGTTTGGCTTGCGTCTTCCAGTCTGGCATAGTTGTTGTTGTTGTACTGACCGCGTCCGCGTCCACCAGTGTGGGGTCCCCCGCGGGGACCTCCGCGGGCGACTCCCCCACTGGCGCTCGAAGGATCCCGATCCCGAAAACCACCGCCGCCTCTTCCCCGCGGTTCCCACGCGCGCTGGAATGGTTGTGCGGCGTGGACGTCGTTTCCTCGTTCGTTGCGGTGACTTCGTGTCGGAGTGGATGGATGGGCATCACTGGCCGACCGCGCGACCGAAACATCACGCAAGGCAGCTTGCGAGTTCAAGGCCGTCACCGGAATGGCAACGTCCACGTTGTCGTCTTCGTCCGAACTGTCGGAATCACCCCAACGATGTCCGCTCGACATGGTATTGACGATGACGAATGCAACAACAACGACAACGACGATACAAAGCGGGAAACGTAATGGATCGAGACCGAGTGTTTGCGATCAATGCTCCAAGGCTGTAGGCAAGGAATGGAACGAGTTGAGGCAAACTACTTTACGAAAATCGTTGGTGTTGTCGTGGATGGTTCTGGTGACACGGAAAGACTGCAATGGGTTTGTGGGATACGGCTATGCTGTTGCTGCTGCGGTACGGGGTCGGCAATATCCAGAGTGTAGGGGGCTGGGGGGACAAAAGGGAATCACTTCCAAAGATGGGAGTGGTGATGATATAGGATCTTTGTCCCGAACGACAGCGCCCAAGCTGAAACGGGTCAACCCCAAGTCACTCACACGCTTACGCATACACATTCACGCAGAGTCAGTCAGACAGACAGACAGACAGACAACATTCACCCGCGGGAAATGTCCATCACAAGCCGCAGCCTTACGGGGTGGCCCTGTTCTCGTCTGTCCGGTGTACGATAGGCGCGGCTCCTCGAGCAATGTCTGCACTCCGAACCGTCAACGGGCAGCTGTTTGGGACCATGATCCCCTACCCTACTCTGGGAGCGGCATCTCCGTTTTATTTTCAAGCGACGATAGGAATCCGAAACTACGGCACACAATCTAGCCAATCCGATAGAATAGACCTGTAACCAAGCAACCAATCCAGAATTGTACCGCACGAAACAGTATCCTATAGCAACAAGACCTTACAATTTTTACTTATCAGGAAAAGCTAACAATGCATTTTTAAAGAACGTCACAGTCACCACCTTCGGCTTCCGGTTTGGTCGCATTCCGCAGACGTTCCATATCGACATCGCTCAAGACAAAATCAAATATATCACGATTGCTCCGAATGTGATCCGCATTGTTACTTTTGGGGACGACGGGACCAATGTACAAAGGACGCTCTTCCAGAGCTTGTTGGACAATAAAACGCAAAGCCACTTGCGCGCCCGTCACAGGCCGCGTTTCGTTGCTACCGTGTTGGTAGCGGGCCGCAATCTCCGTCACCAAGTCTCCACTAATGAGAGAATCGGACGGTTCGTATTGACAAGGGCCGCAGAGGGGAGAAAAGCTCATGCACGTAATGTTCTCGGTTCGGCACGTTTCCAGTACGGCATCCACGTCGCCCGATCCAACGTGGTATTCAATCTGGTTGAGACTCGGTCGAACCGTCGCAATCTCCAGCACATCTTGTAAATGCTGTGAACAGTAGTGAGATACTCCAATGAAACGAGCCTTGCCGCTGTAATAGATTTCTTCCATTGCTCTCCACTGCGTTTGACGCTGCGCTCGTCCCGTTTTGGTCTGTTGCCAATCCGACGGAAAATGCACCATCAAATGGTCCACGTAACCCAGATTTAGCTCGAACATGTTTTGGTGATGCGCACCCAAGGTTTCCTCGTAGGAAAGTCCGCCCGGAATCTTGGTCAAGACGAATAAATCGCTTCGTCGGCCCACGTAACAGTCTCGAATGGCGCGACCCACACCTTTTTGGTTGCCGTAGCCTAAGGCGGTATCGACCAGGGTTATTCCCTCACCAAAAGCCTTGCACAAGGATTGAAAGGCGACGGTGTCGTTGTATTGCCAGGTACCGGCACCCACTAGCGGAATGTGGACGGGCAAGCCGTGTACGTCGACGCCGATGGGTTGGCGCGGAATTTCCGGATGTTCGTACCAATCGGTAGTCCGTGCACCCGTGGGGACACGTAGGGCGTTGGCGTCTGCGGGCAGGATCCATGCCCATACGAGTGCCGCGATCGTCAATCCACGCCGAATGTGTGTGGCATCAAAGGGCATGGTAGGCATTGTCCAGATGTTTCGGTCGACCCCGAACGAAATGGGAAATGGTGGAAACAGGAGGGACAAGAGACACGTTTCTCGGGATCCAAGATTTTGCATACCGATGAGGGGTAGGGCTATCCCGATTTATTTTGATTGTGACTCTGACTGTGTCTGTGAATCTCCCGCTCAAAGACAAAGAATTCGTTTGTGATCCAAAAACGCTTCGTCGTACTTGATGACAACGGTTTTGAGTAGTATTCTGTTTGCGAATTCTTTGGATATCAATGTCTGTATAAGTGCGAAAAGTGAAAACCTTTTTCCGAAAGGATAGTCTTGTCTTCTAAAACCAGACAGAAAGCAGACTTTCTCAACACGACTACATTTATTGCCCAAAGTTTGGGCATCAATTCGTACTACAACCTCTTCGTCTCAAAGCCGTCAAATTGGCTACACAAGCTGACGTGAAGCTGGCTGCCGTTTTGCGATAGCACACGGAGCTTTTTCTTCACGTGAGAGCGCTCAGCGACAAAGATATTGTGCATGTTCAAACCTCCGAACACGACCGGCAAGGCAGTTACCGAGAGAAAAGCATCTCAAATTGACGACCTACTCTACTCGAATCGAGAGTAACAATAAAGCTTCCAATCCAATACTGCGGAAGGTTAACAACTCGCAGTGTTTTTCTTTCTCTTTCAGCAATACACGGCTAATTCATTGCAGTAGACTGCGTTCCAGAGTATGAACGAAGACAGTACCGAAGACCCGGATGATGGCAGTGTGGCGCTCTGTGCATCATGCGATCGTTGCCGCTCGCGAAAGACCAAGTGTGACGGCCAGCGCCCCTGTGGAAACTGCTTGGCCAAGTACATGAAGAAGAATAAACTCAGTAGGTAAGTGGCAGCGAGGTTGCTAACGACGGTGACCGTAGAAACATCTGTGGTGGTATCTGACGAGACCGAAGTGGTTTTGACCAAAAAGTGAAAAGGCGAAAAGCGCCGAAACAACGGGGAGGTTTTATAGATATTTGAATCTCGTGAAACTATCAAGGGGAAAAATCGATGGTCGTACGATATACGGTTGTAGTGCCGGGCTTGGGGTGGTACGATTGTGTAATACTCATAGTCCGTCGAATACATCGGAACATCAATCGGGTTGGGCTCCTTTCATTGATTGGCAGTGCGACGGATTCTAGCTCTACCCATGCATCGCTTTGCCATCTTACACCTATCCTTCTTTTGTACATCAAACAGCGCGGATGGAATCGATTTTACCGAGTGTGAGTGTGTCTATTCACCCGCTAAGCGTCGTGGCCCTATTCCGGGTCGTACCGCTGGCCAAGCTCGGAAGGCCACCGAGCTGCAACATCACCAACAGCAGCAGCCGAATGATTGGCCTCAAAATTATCACAACAACCCTTCGACTGGGGTGAACTTGAACGGGACAGGATTGGACGCCCAAATGACTGCTGCTTTATTTTCCGGCCAAACCGAACAGGCGTCGTTGCAGCAAAAACTGAACTTTTTGCAGTCACTGCAAAATCAAGACGAAGATCATCTCATGATGCAACAGCAGCAGCAGCAGCATCAGATGGACGAGCCTGCCAATCGACGAGTGAAACGTGAAGATGCTGGACAGAATACCAGCACGAACGGGATTCCTCGCACTATCACCACCCACACGCACCTTTTGGAACGCTCCAATCCAGATGGAGCCCGTCTTCGTGCGTACTACCAGCTATCGATCGACGAACTCTATCGTTTGCCTCCGATACCGACGGACGAAGAATACTGTGCCCGCCTTAACGTTCCGGGGATGACGCCTCAAATGATCCCAGGTCCACATCTGGCCGCCCTGAGTGCCGCACGCTTTGCTGAGATCGCGCTCGGCGCACTTGTTCACAACGAAGTGTCGTTAGCGATGGAATTGTGTAATGCAGTTGTTCACTGCTTGCGGGAATCCGTACAGGAACCCGTGCAGACACCAGTGATGTTCGAAGTTGCCAAGGCGTACTTTTTGCTCGGCGTTTTCCGTGCCTGTCGCGGAGACATGGAACGGTATTTCAAATATCGCCGGGTCTGTATGACGTATTTGGCGAAGCTGGAGGTAAGTGACAGTACATTTCACTTCCAAAGATATTATATAATGTGCTCACGGGGTATATGTATGATTTACTCCCTGCACAAAGAACGATGATAAAACGGCGGTGCTCCTTGCCGCAGTGGCCTACTTGGACTCTTGGGCGTACATGACTTATAACGCCGACGACAAATTGGTGCCGGCCGTTGATGATCAGCTTCCACGCGTGATCGTCTATTAGTCGCAGTCCGTACGCTACTCAGACTGAGCTCAAGTATGATGTCAAGTTGGATGCTGGTGCCATTGCTAGCGATCCCAAGAATCAAAACTGGATTCAAGGTGCTCCGCCGGTGTACCTGAATAATGAGGCCCCGTTGCATGCACGGGCTTTGGATGCTTTGGCTTGTGCCGTTCGCACTTGTTGCGATCAAGCCAACAGCCGTTTCGCTCTTATTAGCAAGGAGGCTAATATCGAAGGTCTGGACACGATTCCTTCCGAATCCATTTCTTCTGCAACGTACAATGCAGTTCTATCGCACGAGAATGAGCTCTGCAGTCGCAATATTGTTCTTTCAGCGTACACTCTGATGCAACAGCACGAATCTACTGACAGTTCTCGACACAAAAACGAGGGACAGCACATGGTCATTTCTGCGATGGACGCGTTTCTGGAAAATAGTGACGAAGATGGCAATGGTGGATTCACCGACAGTCAGATTCAGAGTTTGCTTTCTGTTTGTAACACTGCGATTGAGAATCCGTTCCTCTTGCACCATGCTGGTCCAACATATCACATGGTGTCCAACGCGGCCGTACTATTGTGTCATTTATTAAACGGCCTTCATATGGCCAAGATGAACGGTCAAGATTTCGGTCGGATGGAACAGTCCATGTTTGAAGAAGTCTTTGACGCTTTTATATCGATTCGCAAACTCTTGACGATTCATCGACGTAAACTACCGGTCAAACTGCGTTGCCATGCTATTCCGAGACCAAGCATGGACGGTTTAAAGGAAGGGCAGCCGTTAATTGATTTGGGGGAAACAATTCTTTGTGCGTGCCGTGGATGCCAGGGTTTTGTCCTTATGGCTTGCAGTCCCTGTGTAGCGGCGGAGCGTGCCCAGGCGGCGCAACATGATTTGTCAGTCGAAGCGGCGAAGGAAGCCGAAGCGATTGAAATGGGCGAGCTCGACAACGAATTGGACAACTTGGGAGCGGAATTTGATATGGACGACGATATGTTGTTGGGAATGATTAGCAATCTCATTTCAAGTTGAAAGGAAGGGAACGAATCCTTCGTGTTTTGTACGAGCGTGAGCGGTCTTGATTGCGAGAACCCACACACAACAACATATAATGTTTACACATTTTCATTTCCAAAAAAGAAAACCGAGCAACGACGAGTTAGCATACTAGTACGGTAACAAATAACAGTAACAAGTCTAAAGTTGGTGTCATTGGGTCTTGCTAGAGAATAGTAGACTATGCCTATTTGTGAGTAAAGGCAATTTCTGTGAAGTCTGAAGCCGAGGATGCGTGGTCATTCAACGATGTGTCATTGTCGCCATCACTGGAAATTCATATATGTAATTACAGTTAGCGAGAACCGTTTGATGAAAGTTGGAAGCTGCTGGGTTGACATGGCCTTTAGACTGACGGATCCAGTTTGTCGGGCGCACCACCGAGCAGGGCCTGACTCGCGCTGGCTTCCACATCATCCTCGAGAACATCTGCTTTGTTGGAATCCGTCTTTTCCGTCAATCCGTGCATTTCGCGGCGCTTCATGAGGATAATCTGCAACACCGCAGCGGTTCCCAGCATGGTGGCGTTCAACAAAAAGCTCGTCGTGGGGGTTAAATCGGTCAAGAGGGAGAACAGGACGATAAAGTTGAGTGGGATACGGTAGAGATTGTAAATGGCGGCCCGCTTGGACTCCGGCACGATGACGCCCTTGAGGGTTCCGTAAATCGGCCAGTACATGCCGACGGTGACTTCAAAGACGTTCATGAGCAAAAACTTGACGGTATTGGAATAGGACAGGGCGATTCCGGCCATGGCGGCGGAGGCCGTGGCAAACACAATGACGGCGAGACGCTCGCCCCGCATTTTTTCAATCTGTATAGAGAACAAGCTCGAGCCGGCCATGCAGGAGACCATAAAGGTTGAAAAGATGAGTCCAAAGGGCAAGGCTTCATCGGATCCTTCCGTTAAGGCTGGTGTCCACATAAAGACAAAGATGTACATGCTACCTTCAAAGAGCGAAGAAATAATGCCACAGAGCAAGACATCTTGCGAGCGAATGGTGGTGGTAAAGGCGGTCTGGAGACCATCGTACCAGTGGGCTTGGCCACGACTGCTATCGTTGGATCCGTCCGTATCTCCGTAGTTTTCTTCCCACAGAGACAGTGCAGCTATGCCGCATCCCAGCAAGGCCACGAGCGCAATATCGAACGGATTCAGGTAGCCACCCATGTACACTTGTCCGCCGGTTTGGATAGCGGTCATGGGCACGGCGCTGGCGGCCTTATTGGCGACGAGTCCCGCCGTAATGGCAACGACGGAATTTCCGTAGGCGGCCCAGGAAAAAGATTTGCCTAACCAGGCCTTAAGGCCGGCATCGTTGTGGGCCCGAATCAACCAGGCTTCAAAGACGGAAAAGAGCAAACTGGTGGAGACACCACCCAACAAACGACCCAGGAGGAGCACGTTAAAGTTTTTAAAGTCTGTATTCCCACAGCAATGGAGGTAACGTGAGTATCTATGGACGAGCATGGAGTGTGTGACCATCACAATGCACGTGCGTGCATACTACGTACGTTTGGTTAGACAGGAGCAGGCGTAGACGACGGCAAAGAGAACGGCAAAGGTCCTGCGTCCGCCCCAATCGGCCATGCCGCCCACGAACGATCCAAAGACCATGGAGGATCCAAAGCCGGCCACAAAGAGGACGGCAATATCGTGCTGTGAGTAGCCATAATCGGAGTAAAGGGCGTAGACGTACGGTCCCTGCAACCAGTCGCTGAGCGTGGCGAGCAGGTACACCAGCAGATACTTGCGCACGAGGCGTTGCCACGCTTGACGTTGCTCTTCGTTGACGGCGGGAGTCGGACTGTTGCTATTAGAGTCCGAGGTAGAGGACTCGATCATTTTCTTCTTGTTGTAGTTCTTGTATCGCTCCGAAGATAGCACCGTGACGAGCACGTTCACGGCGAGGATACCGGAGAATATGAGAGGAAAGTTGGGCATCTTGTTGGAAATAAAATGTCGGAAAAATCCGTCTCTCGAGGAGTCCTCTTGCCGTTCGAGGGTAATTAAGTGTAAGGCTTGCGTTGCTGGCAAGAGGAATGTGTCAAACTCTTCGGTAATCTATTTGTACTAAGAGGCATGCAACAGAACACAATCGTCAGAGAACGGATACGAGCAGGTGGAAAATAGATATGGGGGGAACGCTTTGGTGTGGTGTTACCCAAACAAACATTCTGTCAACGCCGTAGGCTGGTTGTCGCGCGAGCGAACGCTCGACACCAAAAGGGGGATTGACCGGGGGGACATTTGGCTACTACTACTAGCTCTCTACTAGAGTTAGAGAAACACACGGCAAGCGTGAATCGATGCGATCCATCAATCTAACTGCAAATAACGTATCGATCGGAAACGGACCGTGACTGTGCCAATGCACGCATGCCACGCAGGCAATCCTTTAAGTATGTGAACGGTCCGAGTCGATTGCGTAGAGTGATTGGAGTGATTTGAAAATGACCGTGGACCAGCGAATGGATGCCCAATCGAACATAAATGTCACGGTTCGGCAGAATGGCAAATTCTTCCGGATCCAAATAAATCCGGGTTTTTGACACAAACGTAGAGCCCAGCGACCCGGGGGACCGCAACGTTCCCAATGCCCGCTCACGACGGACTCGTGGGAGCTCATGGAACTAACAGTAACAGTGACAATAACAACTGAAAGTAGGGGAAACTGTGTAGTCAGTCGTGTGGTTACACGATGTACACACATACTTACATAGAGTTGCGTGTACAAACAAACATACCGTTCAAACAATGCGTGGAAAAAATGTACACGACAAGCGCGTGTTCCCAAACCCAACGGACCCGCGGCGTGGCGGTGACGAACGGTAGAAAAGGCAGCCTTGGGACGAATAACGCGATATCCCATCCTCCGTGGCTCTCGAGGGACAGAATTTACGCGCCGCACAATTTTCTCTAGTAATCCCCGTCTCTCCCTCTATCCTTTTTCTCCAGCACGTATATCATGAGTTTCATTGACAAGATGAAAAAGGCCGGCAAGAGCGTCGTGGACGCCGGTGCCAAGACCATGCTCAAGGTCCGTCCGAGACAATGTGTGTGTGTGTGCGCGTCCGTATTGGAACGGCTCGCGGCTACTCCAGGTCTCCATAACGGTCACGGATTGCTTCGATCCGATTCTGTTTCTCCTTCTACTTGCTTCGCGTTCGGAGTGTTTGTTCGCTTCAATGTAGAGTTGCACGCGGTACACCGTATTCGCACCTCCCAACGTCCCAATGATTCTGTACCATTTGTCGTTATGGACATTATACACTGACTCGTCGCTTATTTTCTTGTTGTGGGTGGGGGGCAACTACAAAAACATAATAACAGACGGATATTGCCTTTTTGAATCGTGAGATCAAGTCTCGCAAACAGGCCTTTGGCATTGACATCTACGATCTCATGGAACGTTTGGAAACGGAAGACTCCCTGACCGTGGCGGACAAGGAAAGCCAAATCCGTGCGTCCTTTGACGCCGCCCGTAAGGACATTGCCGTCATTCAGGCCAAGAAGGAATGCAAATCGGAAGAAGTGACGGTTCTGGAGGCCGAAACGGACGCTGCTAACGCCAGCCAAGCCATTCCTCCCTCCAGTGGAACCGTCGTGACCAACCAGCATCCCTCGGAAATGTAACGCGCGGCAACGATTCATCACTGGAGAAGTGGTGTACGCACCACCGACAGGCACACACACACACAGTCTCCCACCTTTCCGTACACTCAAAGAAGGTATCGAGTGGGAGAAGGTAGTCACACATATCGTACCGTATTAGTTTTTCGTTTTATTGTTTCGTCAAAAGAGTCAAAGCCTCCACGAGGCGGAGAACGAATTCAAATACATTAGCGTAGATAGACTTTGTACGCGTACTACCATTGGGCTTTATAGAGGTATTTCTAGTTGTTATCCCTCTTCCATTGTTTCTTCTTCCTCCTCGGCATCCGATTCTTCCTGTTCCAGTTGGGTTTGCGCCCATTCTTTGGCTTGTTGGATCATTTCCAATGGCGCTCCCACATGACGAAAGTCGTTCTCTTTCGTCAGCCAAGATACCTCCAGTTCGAGCGGTTTGGAACTTTCCTTATTCTCTTGGTGCAACAAAATCAAGATTTTACAGATTTCCTGCACCGCCTGGGTGGCCGACAGCTTGGTCTTGTGCAGATTCAGCTTTTCCAATTCCGTCTTGGCGGCTTGTTTGCCTTTACCCACGGCTACCCCAAAGTACGCATGCGAATTTCCACTGGGTTCGACGAGATGCAAACAGGCTGCCTTTTCTTCTTCGTCGTAACTGGCGAGGACGGCGGCGGCTCCAAAAGGCCGGAGGGCCCCGTGGAGTGTAAAGTAGTGCACGTAGGATCCCAGTCGCGCGGCCAAGGTATCCGGGGGAATCGAGGTACCGTACTGTGCCTTCCAATCCGAGGCTTCGTCCATGGCACGGGACACGAGGACACGTGCGTCGGGTAGAAAACCGGTGGAAGCGACTCCAGCGCGTTCGTGCACGTGGTGAATGCGTTTGTACGAACCCGTGGTGGGGACCACCATTTTGTGTAGAATGGGCTTGGATACACCGAGGACAACCGCACCGTCTTGACAGGCAATCCCAATGACGGTACCGGCTTGTTCGACGGCTTTCGTGGCGTATTCCACTTGGAAGAGACGACCGTCCGGAGAAAACGTCGATGACGAAAGATCGTAGCCCGATCCTGAACTCGCCATGATGATGATGATGAATCACGCAACGGCGGCCTGCGGAGGAAGAAAACGAGACTGCGGGAAGAAGGCGACGAGGTACGAGCAGCGCCCAATGAGAATCTGTTGGATAGAATAATTGAGCGCTGGGTATACAACAATCGTTACGGTTCCGGAATGGTCGGACACCATGGCCGTAGTCGGGGGAATACACACCGTGCCCGTAGTACGGTACCGTGGTCGAAGCATGCGGGACGATTCGAGCCGAAGCTCGTGGAACCCCAGAACAATCAGGGGAGGGTTCAAGGTCAGTGTTGCATGTGCTACGGAAGGACGCACAAACGGAATCTCCATACACCCCTCCCCTATTACACGTCGTGTCCGTATCGATCTACGGAGCGATCGCAGACCGGGACGCGAACGAAAGCGGCACCGACCATGAGGATTGCCCGAGGGGCCGGGGCAATTAGTCGGACACCACTTCCATTTACACCAATTGTACGAACGATTACCGGACCTTCCGTAGAAGTAAGGTATCCCAAGCACAAGAGAAGTGACAGTGAGCTCTTTGTTGTGTGGGCAAGGAATATACAACAGTCGGTTTCGTTTGGCTGGCGTACTCCCCAACCGCCACACCCGCACAATGCCCCTCCCCGACTCAATCACCAATCTAGGTGGCCCCACAATGGTGACCTCAACACCTTCCGGTACCACGACAGCTTTACCTCCATCCACAGAAGACTCAATGCACAGCTCTTCCCCGACGCCTTTCCCTGGCAACCGTCCGGGGGGGCGCGGGCCGAAGCGATCACAGGGGGCAACGTCGACTCGTACGCCACGACGACCCACGGAGGCCACCACAACCCTGCATCAAACTTCCGGGATCCCGTACGGTCACGTGCCGGCGTATTTGCCAGGGAGTGCCAGCCTCGTGGAAGAACTAGATCAACGCGTTCTGATTGTCCTGCGGGACGGTAAGCACGTAGTTGGGGTACGTTGGATAGAGGGTCAGAGGAGAAGCGTTTCGTGGTCCAGTGTGACGTGTGTATGTGTGTGTGTGTGTGTATTTGCGCATGCGATTTGCACCACCCCTGGGTGACTGCAGATGCATGTCTCGTTGACATCTTCTCTCACATTTGAAACGTTGGGATTGCACCCTTTCCTATTTCCCTCATTATTGTTCACAGACGTTGGTGAGTTATGATCAATTTTCCAATCTCATTCTACACGAAACCGTCGAACGTCGCATGAAGCGTTGTCGTGAAACATCCACCGGTATCGTCACCTACTATGCCGATGTACCTTTGGGGTTGTACGTGGTGCGGGGCGATTCTATCGTCCTCTGTGGACCTCTCGTGGACGAAGACGACATCCCGGCCATCAACGCGTACGCGGGAAGAGGGGGGCCAGGAAATCACCACTCCATGCAAAAGGTGACCTTGGAAGAACTGGCGGAAAAAACGGCCGATTCAGCCGTCCAATTGGAATGGGATTTTGATACTGATTTGATTGCGTAGTCGTCCAGATACACCTTGTCTAAGAATTCAACCTCAAATACTTAACTATTTGACCGTGAAAGCACTTGACTGTGTTATTTGTCCACGGAAGTGGGCGTCTCATCGTATATACGACGAAAAACAATTGACCGTGAATCATTGTACGCAACGACTACCTAGTGTTTATTTATCCGGATCATGCCTGTGAGGTAGTCCTAAGAAACGTTCAAGAGTGCTTATAGTCCGAGGCGAACCCGAAGCTATGGTCAAAAAGATCCCATTCATTTTTCTATGCACAAGTATCGATGTTGCTGGGTAGTTAGTAGCAACAATCCACTATTTGGCTTGGTCCGTTCCTTCCTCCACTTCGGCTGCAACTTTTTTCTCAACGGGCAAGCATCCCTGCTCCGCACAGAATCCCGCAAAGGCTTCCATCAGTGCTGGTGCCAGCGGAACATCCAGTTGCATATCCGGCAAGACGTCCTTCAGTCGGGACAAGCCTTTCTTGACCTGGTATTCCGAGACAATCGCGTTCTTCACCAAAAAAGCCAACAAGGCCGCCATGGCGTCCAAATTGGCGTGATCTTGTTCTTCCTTCTTGCCGTCCAGTTCCATGGCGGCAAAAGCACCCCGTTTCACGAGTTCGTGATGGAAATGTGGGGCGTGCAACTCCTTGACACACCGTGCAGCCTCGTCCAACTCACGTGAGTGGAGGTACTCTTGTAGAAGCTGGTCCATTTCAATCTTCAGCTCTTCCACCGGGCGGCCGTCGCCAGGACCCCACACGCGTTCGAGACGAGCCGTGCAGTGTTCGCGACTCAGTAAAGCGACCGCCTTGGCAATCACCATGTCGCCTACGCGAACATTGTTCTGCTCCGACAAATACGCGGGCGGTAACACTTCGTCCACGACGGCACGCGCCAGAAACGAAGCTACCATTGTCTGTAGAGCATGACAACAGAAATGAGATCTCGCCGCACGCACAATTTTTTTTAAAATCGACGTTACTCACCTCCGCTTCCGGTACGTCTGTGCTGAGATCATCGACCGAGTCCAAAAGCAAGTTGAACCCGGCCTCCATGTGTTCCATGGAGAGAGGAGTTGGATGTAGGCACGTCAAGAGGCGACTCGTCAGTTCCCGTTCCCTTGAGCTATTGTCCATGGCCAAGCTAATGGCCTTTTTGACAATCTCGTGATGGAACTCTTGACATCCAAGCTCTTCCAAGGTTCGAATCACTTCATCCGCATCGCACGAGTCAAAATATTCCTTCAGAGCCTCGGCGACCTGCACTTTGAATTCCTGATTCGTTAGCATGGGGCCGTATACCGATTTTGACGTCTGAGGATCGTACCCCCGATGATCCGATCCGTCGACGTGACTACTCAGAATGTATCGATTCAAATCTTCCGCTGCGTTGTATAAGGGGTCCTTTTCATCGATTGGGACGTCCTCCACGTATGTCGGGTCCATGGCATCTTTCCACTGACCCTTTCCGTGCCCGCCTTGCTTTTTATGAGTCGAGTTGTAGTTACCCGAGTCTATGTCGGCCGTCTTTTTGCGGATAATGTTGCGCTTGGCAGTCCCTTCCTTGCCGACTTTGGTGTCGTGTGCGGATTCGGCCTCGGTTCTGGTGATTCCGCTGGCAACAGCCGCCGAATGCTTGGCTGCTTTGACCTTTGCTTCATTCGAGATGGCTCGCACCCCTTCGCCGGTCGGATTATGGAGTTTACCCTAATAAGCAAATAGAAAACATGAAATGAGCCCTCGCTATTTTCAAGCAACATCGTGAACATCAAGGGTTGGTGCGGACAGACGACCTGACCCTAATCCAATAAATTGGCTCCAGCTGGAACGAAAAGATACGTTTATCATTCGCATTCCGAATTACACGGTAAATTTCTAAATGGAATTCTCCGTCTCTGTCGATCGGACGATCTTTGAAGCAACCCCCCACTCACCATGGTACTGACCGTCACTTCTGGACGCTTGGCGAAGTCAACCATATTGTATGAGTGCGCTGAAGAACAATCAAGAAGTAGATTAAAATGTCGACAAGAAACTGTGGTCTTTTCGGTGTCGATCTCTTTCTTCGCTTCGTAAGTCGTCGAAGCGAGTTTTTGTGAATGGTGATTCTGTAAAGAAACAGTGAGCGATGTCGTGACACGAGCCCTGATGAGTGTCAAAAATAGCCTCCACGTAGATCTGGTAGTATCTTTCTGTAGAAAACGTTCGAGAACCGTTATTCGGAGTTCCAAGACAGCAAAACGGCAGAAACGATGACCTTGGTACATCAATTAATGTCCCTTGCATTCATGTAAGATGCACTCATCCGAGGAATACAGAAAACGCCTATACAGCGGGATTACAAATGAGACTCGGGCCTTGAAGCAGGTACCAAAATATGCATTACTACTTCAGTTAGAGGCGCAAATCAGCGTGCTTGAGAAGCTAGTTTGTACAGAGAAAGTTTCTAGATAACACATTGACGACTGTCTAGCTAGGGTAGATAGGTAAGCACTTAATCATCTAAGCGGTGGCAGCTTACACTGTAAGCTTTCAATGGCATTGCACTCTAGGACATGGATCCGTCCTCCAACTCGTTCCACTTGCCCTTGCCGCCACCGCCGCCGTGATTCTTCTTTTCCTTTTGGTGCGGATCTAGATCGCCCTTTCTTTGAATGTTGCGCTTGGCCGATCCTTCCTCGCCAACCTTGGTGTCAGGGATGGCAGAATTGCCTTTGTGGTGCTTCTCTCTGTGGTGAGCCATCGGAAGATAAAAGAGAGGTTAGCCAGCGGAATGGAATATTCAGCTTTAATTCGAGGCGACTTCCGAGAGGCCACACAAGATGATAAATAACATGCACCATGTTCCGGTTATGAAAAACGATACGAATAATCAGCCGGTGGTGCGCTTTGAACATCATCCTTGTCGAGTAAGCACGACGCCGGTCGTGCAGACACTGATTCGGCTGACACCTTTATGTCGATAGACCACTTCGCAGCATCTTTTGACACTCCGTCTTTTATAATGATGATTTTTCAACGCAGGTTGACTCGCAGATGGACTTACTCCTTTGGGTGTACCATGTTGTGGCTATAACAGCTCGTTGGAATTATTTTGGTAAATGTGATTGTTTGTGAGCCCCCATCACTGGAAAGCAGCGACGATCCTCGGATCAGCCCTATCGTGTATTGATTGCTTCGGGAAGCGAACCCGAGACTTTCAAGACAGTGGCAACGATTCGCCACACTACTGTAGTCGAATGAGTCGGCCACAGAGGCACGTCTGCCAAAGAGCACATGGATCTATGTGCGATACGCAAAATGAGCGTCCGCCACTCTAGGGCCCCCCCTCTCCATTTGGGTATCTCATAATACCGAATGATTTTCGTCTTCAAACCGTTCTCGCGAGGGGCAACCCATACGATGAGCCTACGCGAGAAACACGGCTCCGGCCTTTTTCAACCGGTCTCATCGCGCCAATGGCGTCTCTAACTACTGGTTCCTTCAACGGACATTGGGAGTGAAGGAATCGCCAATGGGTCGTTGCTCAGAATGTGAGACTCTAAAGTGTTTCCCTGCCAAATCCCATTCTAGATTAATACGGTGTCGAACGCCAACCAACTCCACAAGGTGGGTTTGATCATGGCAACAAGTTTTCGATTGCGTTAACACTGTGCGTCTTACTATTTGTTTATTTTTCTGCGCAGAGAGATCGCTGCTTGCTCAATACAGTACAAGCACAAACAGGTTCTGTCTTCCATTGACCATGCAGTCTCCAAACGGCAATAATTGCTCAATCAATCCGGCGACCCCGGTACGATCGACTTCCAGCACGGCCCCTCCTAGCAAACGCCGCTCCGTCCGCCGTCCCAACGACGATCTCGAGCTCATGCTTCAGCACGAAAACTTTCCTCATCTCTTGAATTTGGCACACAAAATCAAGACCGCGCATGTTCGAATTCAAAGCGTGACCACCGGCTTTGAGCCTTCCCAAGCGCTAGCCAAATATAGTTTGGCCCCATCGGAAGTCATGGAAGCCGTTACACGACTACAGAATCAATTCGTCTCCAGCGAAACCTCGCGTGAGACGATTCGGCCTGGAGTTTATCCCATGACTGATATTCTCGTCATGGATTCCATAGAAACCTTGCAGCGTGAGTGGGAGCACTGCCAGAAATGGCTGGAAGCGTCGGAAAGTACTCGCCTTGACAAGGATCCCACTGCCGAGCCTGCTGTATCTGAGCCTCCGACCCTTCCAAAGAAACGAAAAGCTTCTGGCGCCAACAGCGGTAGCAAAAAGGAAGCTATTGCGGTGAAGTACTCCAAATGGCAGACAGATATTCTCATGAACTGGATGATCCAACACGTCGATGAACCCTTTCCGAAACAAGGCGAGATTCATCAGTTGATGGACATGACCGGGCTCACGCAATCACAGGTCATCAACTGGACAACAAATGTTCGCAAGCGCAACCGCAAGGCCACATGCCAAAACGGAAAGAAGCCCCACCACTTTATCGACTTTGTATTCCTGGCACACGATCGCGAACGAAGAGCACGCAAGGCGTCTTCCATTGCGACGGCCCACCCATTAATGACTGGTTTGGACTCTTTTCAGAATGCCCCCAGGGAGAACATATTGGCGGTCCCGCCATCACCGAGTGCATGCGCTGTTCCTACCCGGCAAGCGGCCAGTTCGTACTCGTACCCTTCTCCTCCTTCCTATCCACAGCCAACGTACAATCATACAAGTCTAAGCTACTTTGCCAACCAAACGCCAGATTTCAAGTGCGTGCACACGGTGCCGTTTTCACCAGGTACAATGGCATCTTCACCTCCGCGTTGCGCGGAAGACTCGGCAATTCAGGAACATAGCCAGACACTCATGCAAGAAGAAATGTGGGAGATACACGATGATTTTGATCCTGTACCAATGGAAGAAGAATCAGACGAATTCATAATGGAAGAATTTGCCAAATCTTGGTTGTTTGAAAACCCGATGGACGTGAACGATCCGGACTCCTTGACAGTGCAGCAAGCTCCCTGCAGCACAATGCCTCGTCTGAACGACCTGGGTTTGCTGCCCAGTGTTACTGAGGACAGTCACGAAAAATTACACCGTAACCGAACAGCTAGTTTTGATCTCGGAGAACTGGAGGACGAAGACATTGACGCCTGGGCCGCCGACATGGGACTGACGATTGAAATTCAGTAGCCGCGCGGGTCTATCATGTGAGGGTCACATGATGGAACTAGGTTGTACATTCGAAACGCGACATAAATCTTTAGCTTAAACAACGTAAATGAAACCAAAGTATTTAGTCATGATTTTCCTTTCAAGTTTCATGCTAGTTTAGTTTCCCGAAAACGCATTTTTGATGCTGTCGAAGACGCCTTTTGTTTCCTTGGGTTCAATCACTTTGATTTCACTCGACTGCTCTTCCGAAAGTCCATCGTAGGATAGCTTGTACCCAAATTCGAAGTCTTCTCGGGACTTCCGTAATTGGGGATAGGAACGGGCCACACTTTCTTTGAGCTTTCCTTGGTCCCTGTACAAACTTCCGGCGATACCGCCGTCAATTTGCCGTTTGCTCACACCGGCCAACAAACCACCATCAGCATAGCTCTTGGCTAGAGCAGCTGATCGCTCGTCACCCTTGAACGATCCACAGGGGTACCACATCTTTTGAATCACAAGAACGCAACAGGTAAGTAAAGGCCATATAAACAAGAAAAAGTCTCTCGAAAAAAATAGAGCCACCTTCGGCTACAAATCACGTACATTGGCTTTCTTCGTGCGGACAAAGAGATTAAACACCGGCAAACCATCCTGTCCCGGTTTTTGGGCGGCGATCATTTCTTCGCGCATGGCCATCATTTCTTTTTGCTTTTTGTACTGCGAACGCATCTGTGGTGGCAGATTATCCTTGCCCTTTTTCATTGTCAAGGATGGCGTTGCGGTCGTTAAGCCACGACCAGTGACTAAGACGCTACCACCAAACGAAGACACCGCGCTGGAAGTCGTCCACGCGGAGGCAGTGGCGAACAGGCCCAAGAGAACCAAGAAACGCATCCTGCCTAGGATAAGTAAAGATCAGATTTCTGGACGGAACAAAACGAAACGACGGAGGAACAGAGATGTCGTGGCCTCTGGTGGAATAGCTGGAACGAATGTTTGTGAAACACTCGAGCTGCGTCGTTTATAGGATTGAACTTTCTCCGTCAATGTGTTTCAGTCGCCTCTGACTCTATAGGGCAAACAGAGCAGGCTCCAGCGCGTTACCAGATGAGGCCTCGTGCCTACGTCGCTTCGTGAATTGTCGTGGCGCGGGAGGCGTACATGCCATTCGTGAGAACACGTGACTGACGTCAGCCTCGCTGAGTACTCGTTTGTATGTCCGAAAGACTTGATGACTACACGATCAAAAACGATTTGCGATTTGATCCTTACAAAGCGAAATTCTGAAAGCAGTCGTTTTGGATTTATTCTGACATGACATCATCCCAGAAGAAAGATGGCACCATGGCATTCACAGTCAGTTGTTTGCGATGCTTAGCTAGGCCAGACTAAAGGCACAGGAGACCAACAGGCTGAAAAGTGCCTAACGATTGTTCTAGAAAGGCTGTTGTGCAGATGAGGCTGTGGCTGTCCTTTTTCGAAGCAGAAATGGAGGATCGCGAGGACGTGCAAACATCATTCCCGGTTCGTTCTTTGTATGACGATGAAGACAGATTCAGACCTGGCTACCATCCAAATGTTGTGTAAGAGCCCAACATCCTTTTATATCATTAGATAATCCAAATAGTGAATGTGCGCCAGTGTTATAGATGATTGAGCGAAAGTTTTCGCCTCTGATTAGATGAGGTTAAAAGAGGGGATAATGATTCATTGTAGGTATCAAAGGTACGCGGTCATCAAAGATTTTGGTCTTTATATTATGGATCGTTAGGTCTATAGATCTCTTGTGAACAAATGTACTTAAACACAGATGGAGGCCTCATGAGGGATAATCTTTCAGGTGGGGCAAACAAACGTGCGTTCATCACGATTGCATGGAATCATGCAGGTTTGACGTATGGTAGGCAATTTCTATGAAACCTTCTCAAAAGAAAGAACGCTTGGACTTGTTATTCGTCATTCGGCGCTGTACTTGAGCATGGTGGAGCTGGCCACGGTCACGAGCTGCCATGGCAGCTGTTGCCTCACCCGAATGCATACCCTGAAACGCGATCGCTTGGCTCTGCTTATTGGAGTTTTTTCGCTGCAAGGCAACCTTCACCTCTTCGTAGCTTTCACATTGGTAAGGCAAGGGACTTGCAGGGCATACCTTTTCGAGCATGTCGAAGCAAGCCTTTTGCGAAAATGGGCTGCTGGGAGGGGTCTGATTTGATTCACTCATATCGTCTTCTGCAATAAAGAAACGAGTGCAACTGTCAGAGCGATTGGTACTCGTGAATATATCCTTAATATCAAACTCAGGTTTGCGCAAAGCAGTATGTCATTTTTGAGCTACTGCTCTCAGAAACTTACGAAGTAGATCAGGCTCGTTCTCTTTTGTGAGTCTCCTGGCCAAATTGAAAGCGTATTCGTGTTTGTCACTCATGGTTGGTTTTGTGCAAACCGGTGTGCAATGCGGGGCTAAAAAAAGGAGAACTTCCGAGTTATGGTTTTGGATGTGTGTACGATGGACTGGTGAGGATAGGAGATTGTCAAATGGAATTGGTACAAATTCTACAGGAGCGAATAGTTTACTGCTAAATCCTGGCGTCAAAGTTGGGAGAGAACTTGTTGCCTTCCGATATTAGTAATAGCTCGTCAAATAACATCTGGGAAGTGTGTCAAAGTTTGTTCCTATTCAAGGTGACAGTGACGTATTTGATTGAATGTCGATGCCCGCATGTTGCTACGTACATTGCTACGACTCCTCAAACCCTTGAGTAGCAAGTTTTCAATCAGAAGAATTCGGTTTTTGTTGACACGGGCTTCTATGGATCATAAAATGAGCATAAATCATTCCGAACGGCTTTGTCTGAACCACTGACTGATTGCCGCACCATCAACAATGCCAAAATTTGTCTTGACTGTGAATCCGATAATCTGAATTGGTCGTCAAATCTAGGCGTCAAGTGTCTGTCGGAAGGCTCGCTCTTTGTTGGCCTTACTTTATTGGCGCAAGAGCGTTGCGACTCAGCAAATTTTGGCGCATTAACGGTAAGTCTGTTCATAAAACGTTAGTATCCTTACACTAGATATCTACATTAGAAATCTCCGCAGCTTCAGTTACAATGACACCATTGCCATCTTCAGCTTTGAGAGTGTCAAGGCGCCGTCGTGCTGCTATGAGACGAGGATTCTCTGCCTTTACTGGCGTGGGATGATGATCAGCTAATTCGATTGATGATCGCTCTGTGAATGACTTCTCAGCTTCAATAAGGGGTTCCGTCCTTGTCAAGTTTGTGCGGATCGGCAAGGTACGAGTATCACGCTCGCCTGCTTCAAGCTTCTCGGCTGTTAATTGCAGCAGCTTTCGAGCGAAGCGATTGCTAGTTTGCACGACACCACCCCTCCGGACCCAAACTTTTCGCACCAGAATAGAGGAGAATTGTAGTGCCTCTTCTCGAGAAAGCTTAGAAAGATCAAAAGCCGGGTTGTCGGACTTTTGAATCTGCTTTTGCGCCAAAGCGATGAGTTTCTGAGTTGTCTCTACAGTGCGTTCGTCAAGCTCGTTCATCCGCACGAGAGGACTAGTTCGGAAAAGGCCAAAAGGGTCGACGATTGTACCAAGCACAGTACGGCCAGAAGGTAGATAACCAGAGCGCTCCCGGATTTGTGTCCAGATAGATCGACTGCTAGCTGTGATGATCTTTGCTAGTTGCTCCAACAAGATTTCTTGCAAAGGGGTCTCTTCTTCTGTCAACACCAAATCGAGCACCTCGTCCGCGACATCTTCCAGTATTTCTGTATTGGACATGTTCTGCTTCCCCAAAAGAGAACCAGAAGCTGAGGTTGTGTATTCACCAAAGCCTTCTACGAGCTGTTCCACACGACGATAATCTACAATGCGATCTGCATTTGATTTCGCTGGTCCAAAAATAAATGTCGAAAGTGCCGGCCCCATCTTTTCTTTGTCTGTCAAAAGCCTTTTGGATACGTAAGGAACGCATTCGTTGATGATAGAGTAGTTCGGCTCGTTGCTTAATCCGATGCCTTCCAATACAGAAAAACTCTTAGCAATGTACGCGAAGTAGGGCGGGATCTGGAAGAGGTTTCCTTTCTTGGACGTCAAATCCTGTAGCTGGTTGACAACATCATTCACATTGATCGCTGCTGCGCCACCACCCTTGGTCCAGGCTCCGTAAATGTCCGCCAGGACGTCAACAACACCGCTGTCGTCGATCAAATGTGCCTTGTCGGACGGAATAAATCCCAGTAGCAGCAAGTCACGAGGAATCTCCCCATAATCTGCCGACGTCAAATGCGCCATGTGTTCAATCAAAGTCAACTGCAAGTCTTTGTCGATAGCTGTTACCATGCCCCAATCCAAAACACTGCAATGAAGGATAAAGTTAGTGAGAGACCTGCTCGCAATGAGTGCATGCAAACGACGAAAAGACCAGCCACGTACCATAGTTTTCCGTCCGGAGTGCGCAAGAGATTGCCTGGGTGCGGATCACAATGGAGTAGTCCTAGCTCTAGCAACATGGTTAAATACGTGTTCATGGCAATGCTGCACAATACCGTCACGTCTCCCTTTTCGCTCTTGTCCAGTCGTTCCCCGTCAATCCATTCCGTCACGAGGATGGATCCGGTTGTAAAATCTTCCACGATAGCGGGGGCCAGCACCACATCTCTCAGAGGCGTCTGACGAATGCGTTCCGAGAAAAACGCACCGTTGCGAGCTTCTTGAATGTAATCCAATTCGTCAACAAACCCCGCGCCCCAGGCGTCCACTGTTCCTACTGTATCGGAGTTCAAATTAAACAGTCTCTTCAGAACGGGCGCTGCTTCGCGCAGCAAGTGCATATCCAACGCAATTTGTTCATTTATGTTGGGTCGCTGTACTTTGATAGCTACATCCAGTCCTGTCGATTTCAGTGTGGCCTTGTACACTTGACCAAGCGAAGCGGCGGCAATAGGTTGCGACGTTAACTCTCCAACAATCACGTCAGATACGGGACGTTGCCATTCCACTTCCAAAATTTGTTTGGCAATAGCTGTGTCAAAGGCCGGCACCTGGTCCTGCAAGGATGCCAGGCCGCGGACGTACGCCGGAGAGAGTAGATCGGTACGAATCGATAAAGACTGGCCGACTTTGATGAAGGTTGGTCCAAGGCGTGAGAGTAGAACCGCCAGTTGCTCACCGCGTTGAAATTCATTTTGTACCAGCTTGTTCCTATACGGTAGCAAAATTATCGTTCCGTATGAGTTTGACACAATTGTCCAAGGGAAAAAGAAACATTCGAATACAGGATCGATAACGGCTCCACACACAAACACATAAACAGAAAGGACGGCACTCAATCACAACAACGATGCGTAATTCACTTACTGCATTTTGTCCTGGAGTAGCGCAGCAGCGAATTGCAGACTTTGCACTAGAATCGAAAAACTCCGGGCAATCACCAGCGGCAATCGTTGGTCAAAGTAGGCCCGGGAGGCCACGGGGTCGTAGCGTCCACTGGGATACGGCTTCAATGGTGGAGGTGGTAAGGTCATGGCTAGCAACTTGGACACAATCGTGTAGGACACCAAGGCAGATACGATCAATTGGGTTGTTGGATCTTGCACTAACGGTGCTAAAAAAGCTGTAACTTTCTGAAGAACGGGTTCTAATTGGGGAATCTGTTGGAGCACGGTGCTCTGGAACTTTATGGAAACGAGATGAATCTGTGAGGCCGCATCGGACTCCAGTTGTCCCAGCTGACGTTGGATTGAGACAACAGACTCAATCAAAGGCCCCTGTACATCCTTTCCAACCGGCGAATGCAAGTTCTTCCAATCGGGGAGCGAAGAATCCAACTTCTGCGCAAGATTCTGTAAGATCCGGTCGATTCCATCGAGTTGGGGTGGTTCTGGAATGGGCGGTGGTGGAGGTGGTGGTGGCGGCATTACCACTTGTGAAACTGGTGGAGTATAGCGTGCATGCAGGTGGGATGATGATGCCGATGATGACGAAGCATGATTGAAGGGCGGAACGAATGATACTGTGGGAATAGGCGACTGGAGAACGGAACAAAGCCACAGCCAAGGGAGAACGTAGGTTGGTATTCGTCTCATGTCACGTACGGTAGAGCAAAACTATCGATTGAGAAGCTACAAGGATTTGTGAACTGTTTCGGTGCAAAGGTTGATCGAATTATGGCTATTATTTACATTAAAGTTACATTAGGTAGGACTTTCTACCCGGTTGCTTCGCGTTGCAACAGGCCGAGGGAATGAATCAGAAAAAACACGAGGGTGACGAGGAGGATTGACAGTGAGCGAAGTCGTGCTTTTGTAGGCGCCTGCACACTTTCCGAAACGTACTTCTTGCCCTGCGACATGGTAAAGGAAAATAGACATACATAGTCCAATCAAAACGTTCAAATACAATTCTGTGTCGAGTTTAAAGGAAACGGGAAGTAACAGCAACGACGGCAAGACAGCTTCTCTCAATCACGGGAGGAGTGACAATTTTCTGTTCCGGGGCCTGACTAACAAAATGTAATGTAAAAGCTGAGAAAAAGGTCCGAGCTGCAACATCGTACAGAAGAAAGGGAGCCTTACATTAGGACTGCTTTTCTTTGCTAGAGTAATTAAAGAAAAAGTTGAGAGAAGAGAATGGGGCAACGGTTACCCAGCCAATGGGCTGGGCATAAAAAACTTGCCTTAAAGAAGGCATGCGCCATCCGGGAATCGAACCCGGGGCCCAACGATGGCAACGTTGGATTTTACCACTAAACCAATGGCGCTTAGTTGGATGGCTACACAATCTGCTAGAGTGACAATACAAATACGCAGCAATGGTTGAACAAGCTTCGATTACCACAAAGTCAAAACCATTCATTTTCCTTCTCGTTTTCTCGGATACAGGTTCTGACAAGGGTGCCGTGCAGGGAGTGTTGGAGCGAACCGATTGGGGCGCGTGGCAATCATCGTCCCAAACCTTTTTGTCGGGAGAACGTTCTGCTAGAAGAATGCCCCGGGGAGCGAAAAACAAAAGGTCAAAGACGGCCTCTCCCACGCGAGCGTCCTCGTATGCCGCAGCCGATCGAGCGACGGGTGCTACCCTTGAGCGCCAAAGTACGATTCCGCTATCCTCCTTTCAGTCGATTTCTCCACCTACAACAATGACAACGCCAACAGGCACTCCTCATCCTGGACATTTGTACTTTCCGCATCATCTGCACTATCCTCCGCCCCCTCCGGAAGACGGGATGTACTCTCCCACAGTGTACAATCAAACGCCTGTCACGTCGGTAAGCACCCGCCGAGATCCTCTTCCTACTCGTGAATACCGAATTGTACTACTGGAACCAAAATGGCAAAGTGACAAGATGCGTTGTACCGTGCACAAAGTCGACGGTGAAACGGTCGAAGCCTTCTTGTTCCGGCGTGTTTGCCAAGCGGCATCCAGCTTTTGGCAGCCGCTATTCCAACAACACCAATCCGACAGATTACGCGTCGTCCTAGGACCCAAGTACAGCATAAACATACGGACCACAGCACAGGCGGACGCGAATCACGGTCGGGGAAAGTCGCGTTCGGCACCGGACACCACTGGTACCCGTACAGACTGGGTTACGCTCAACTTGCGTGTGGTCGATTCGAATCAGTCGCCAGAGGCGTATTGGATGGCTGAGTCTCCATTCTTTGATTTTGTCCAACCAAAGGGCCAACGCTGCTCTATTGTGGTTTCGCCGTTTGCTCACGGGCGATTGGATCCGAAGAGGCGTGTCGAAGAGGAGCTCTCGGTAGTTTGGCCAGCCGAGGACAGCGTGCAAGCGCTCTCGGACGACGGTCTCATGACGCCGCCGGCGAAGCGACGAAAAACGGACAAAGATGGTTCTTCGTTACGAGACTATATTAGCGGGACCAGAGGCGAATCATTTTTGGCTTCCGAGTCCATAATTAATCGTGAGAACCGATCGTTAAATCAAGTACAAACTGCCAAGGATCAAGGTAGCTCTTCTGTCGAAAGAACAACGAATGAACCTGTTACCGCTGACGTTGTTGCGGAGGAGCAGCGCACTTTACGGGCTAGCCTGGAGGCCAACGAAGATTCCTTGAGTTCTTCGTCGAGTAGTGGCTCGAATTCCACCTCATCCTCGTTGTCATCGGCGAAGAGAAAGGGTGAGAAACGCATCAATCAATTGACCGCGATTTCACCGGATACTGTAAAGAATACGATGGGGGGTAAGCAGTCGTTGAATCATGTTACAAACCATGATGAGAAAAAGAAAGTGGTGATGGATTCGGTAACCACAGACGACGAAGCATTTAGAGATGTATCAATTCTGGGCAGGAAATTGACGACAGAAACAAAAGAAGTATCGAAGGGCGTCCCAATACAAAGCGCCAACAAAGAGACAGATTCCACCGCGTCAAGTGATTCCTCGGCAACATCCTCAACGACGGGTGAAAATTTGACGCCGGGCTCTGAAACGATGAATGGTGTCGTTCAAAGTTCGACGACACAGAATGTCGAGTCCGAATCTTTGTCGAGGCATTCTGAAAGTCTGCACGTAGCCAAAGTTGTCTCTCGTGAGGGCGCAGTGGAAGATAACGCAGCTGCGCGTCAAGAGTCGGATAAGGCCATGTTGTCTGATCAAGGTACCACTCCCCATACCGCTGTGGCAAACATAGAGTCGTCAATTATTGACAACCAAAAGAGGGCAGATGGCGAGCAGACCATAGATGAAAATGAAGCGACAACAAAGCTTTCTCTAATCAACGAAGATCGAACCATCGCGTTGACGTCGGTTGGGGATCACCGCCAACCATCTGTGTCATCGGCAAGCAGCGCTACCAGTACTGGCGATAGTACCAGCGACAGCTCGAGCTCGTCGTCTTCGGGATCCTCGCACGAGATCAAATCAAATACAGAAGAACGTCAAGCCACCGATGCCTCTCCGCCACAGGACCTTCCGCCAATTCCTTCGGAAATTGCTACAACTAGTTTCGGTTCGGAGAACGATTATTTGCAATTGGAACACGCTCATCACGACGACACAACTTCTAACGCGTTAGCAGGGGACGTGCGATCAACGAACAAATCGTTATCCGTCGTAAAGGATAGCGATATCACGATGAATGATGCGAAGGGCATGAAAATAACGCCGGAAGACTCGGGAAATGCTGCGAGGCTTAACGAAGCAAACGGGGATGACGATGCTTCTACATCTTCCTCGAGCAGTTCGTCAAGCTCTTCATCTTCCTCGAGCAGTTCGTCTTCTTCGTCAAGCTCCTCTTCGTCTTCTGGCTCGGGAACCAATCGTTCGATAGCGGAAACGGAGCAGCCAAATCCAGCCACTCCAACAACTCAAACGACTCGTCAATCGGGGATAAACACCGCCCCACGACTTGCAGGTCGTCGGCCACCGCTACTCTCGTCAGAAATTGTGATCGATCCACATCCACGGAGGTCGCTATAATATTTATCCTTAGAAGCTATTTTTAAGCGCAATTGTGTTTTCAATTTAGCCAAACTCTCGTTGTACGGCTTCGTCATAGTCTTCCTCGGTCGCCAACTTGCTACCGTGATCGAGCCGGTCCAACAACGCAATTACGCGACGTTCAGCTCCCGACCCCCAAAATCCCCACCCACTCATGAATCGATAAAAGTCCGCATATGCAAATTCCATGGAATCTTGCAGCTGCTCCCAAGTAGGCGCGGGCGACACGTTTAGTGGCAATCGAGCTTTCAGCTCGTTCCAATAATATTCCAGAGCTTCCTTTTCGTCGTCGATTGATACGGAGCTGCAGAAAAAGTAAGCTAGATCTCGCGTACTGGAAATCACAAAAGGTGACCTTTCCATGCTCGTCCATCAAGATGTTTGCATCCTTGGCGTCCCCGTGTATAACGCATTGCAAAGGATCGCGCTGTAGCCGCGCATCAATGGCACGGGCGGCGCGCTTTAGTCTTCCTTGCCAGCCGTGGTCCGGCATCTCCTCGTGTTCATCTGGACGCGTTGCCAGATACCAGTAGCTTCCCACAGCCTGCAGCCCCGCTTGTTGGACCACGCGATCCGCCGCATCGGCATCCCAATACATAGCGTGAAATTGTGCCAACCACGACAAGACGAGCCGCACGCGTTGCTGGTTTTCCGTCGGATTGACCTTGCTTTCGTGGTACGACATGGCGATGATGACAGAATCACCCTTACCCCGCTCCACATGGTACGGAGTGGGTACACTGACACCTTTGGCGATGAGTTCTTGTGCGAGATTTTCGTAAAAGTTGGCTTCGACGCGGTAGCTGGAGGCTTTGCGATGGTCGCCGAACGACCGCTGTGATGAAGGAGGCGGAATTATGTGCTTAATAGCAATATCGTCGTTGCCGGTAGTTCTATTGCCACTGGTTGTTGAGCCTACCGGTAAGGAAATGCGGACGCGATGAATGTGCCCCATTCCTGCCCACAACCGACACAATGTTGTCACCTGTAGATCGTCAACTTGCAAGTCGATATTTATTTCGCTAGCATCCTCACTAGCCTTTTTTCTCTTATAATCGAAGAGGATTGCGGGCAAGCAACACTTGACAACACGCAGTACTTCGGGCTTTTTCATGGCCAACCGTTCATCCACGAAAAGGCCTTCTCACTCCCTCGGTGTTCCTTCGTTAATGTGCCGCTCGTGTGTGCTGTTTTGTGTTGCTGTTGTTGTTTTGTTGGACTTTCCACGGATAGATCTTTCTATGTCCGTATTGGATGTGTTCCACTGTACAAGGCGGTAAAGCCAACATCAACTGGGCAATTCGGGTGTTATTCAGTGTCAGTTTTTTATTGGGCTTTTGTTATCAGCTGTCTATCTTCCTTCCTACTGTTATTATCCAGAGTTCTTGGTATCTGCCAAAAAAATCTTCTTGGAAACATCCTCGTGACAGACTAAACAAAGCCTACAATACAAACTATAAGGCCATCTATAACCTACTCACAGGGAGCTATTCACATTTCAATTATTTTCATCAATAGAGTTCTGCTTGATCCTCACTTACAGTTAGAATTCAGTCTCGGTCAACTCGTAATTCCGGCGGCCATGGCAGAAGCTATTGTCGGATCGGCAAGAACACCTTTTAAAGGTCAGGTTCAATGTTTTGGGCGCCAATGCTCATCAAGTAGTTGACAGTATCCGCCCCAACGCTCAGAAAATCTAAAGCTAGGTTCAACGCGCTAGCGCCTTCCCCTTTCTTTCCGACCCGAGCATCTTTGTTGGCACCATGCTTAATCAAAAGCTCAACAGCCTCCTTGTTATCGGCTCGTACAGCTTCGTGGAGAGGCTGCCATCCATTCTCATCCTTGGCATGCAGTGCCCTGCGGTTTGTTTGTGCAAGCTTAGACAATCGAGCAAGGTCTCCAATAGCCGCAGCGCGATGACCCTCCGGGGAAGTTATTTGCTGAATTGGAGCAGACGGCAATGGCTTGCTCCATCCATGTGGATTCTTCCTTGCCCAGTTGTCGCTTTCGGGAGAACCGGCAAGAAGGTAGGGAGGGAGGATGTCGTCGAGTTCGTCCAAATATTCCAAAGACGTGTCGCCTAACTTTCGTCCGGTCGGTTCGAAATGGATGAAGATATTTGCATAGAACCGACCTTTCAAAGGAAAAGGACGACCATGCATTAAGGATCCGGATTCATACAGGACAAGGTCACCTGGTTGCATGGTAATGTTAACGGCTCGGTCGTGTCGGTCATATACCTCAAGAGGCCAATCTTCATCAACATCTTGGTCCACATTGATGATACAGGAGCTAACCAATGGCAGGCGGTCTACGTGCGGGCTTAGGATGGCACCCTCAGTGTATGCACGGATACCGTACATACTGATTGGCTTTTGTTCCATACCAGTCCATGCTTCAACAACAGGTTTGACAGCATCCCAAACGGCCTTTTTCAATGCATATCCACCTCCGCGAGTATTGGTGTCTTCCACGGCCGACATATATGTTGGGCTTTCCCAATGGTTCACGTAAATGCTTCCGGCAGGCCAGATCTCTTCACGATCGTACAATCCATCTCGATTTCGCTTCCAGTGAGCATTTAGAAGGTCCATCACGCTATTTGGGGCGCGTATCTTTTTGAAGCCCGTCTCCGTATAGTTCTTTTTGTTGACAAAGCGTAAAAAACTCATGGTGAGATGAGATTTCGTGGAAAGCTCATGAGGAGTACGATCGTCCACTGTTAACAATAAATCCAGGACCCAAGATTGTGGTGGATTGACTTACCACCATTGATTGAGGTTGTCGCAAACTCATCTCGATCCGATCGTCTTCAGTTGAGTCACAGCGAGATGCTCTCGTACTATAGCGCTTTCTGCAACCTTCCATAAAATCTTCGTAGATTTGCTTCCGGTCGCCGAGAAGATTTCCGCAGTTGAACTCTTTGCTGTGGATGGGGAAAGAACAGTCGACGCCATAATCAGCTTGCGAATGAGCACATACAGCAAGAAAGGCCGTGAGGAAAAGAGCGGACCCCACAAAACGAATCGCAGTCATGGTGGATCTTATAATCACAGACTATCCAAGAAATATACTTTGGGAGAGCATTTTATCGTGTTCCAGAGGCCTACCATCGGCACTGTTCGCATTGCGTACAAACGATCGAGCTGAAGTCTTCGCTTCCTGCTCACACCAATTTATGAACTTCGCATTATGAACAAGCCGCCGACCGTTTTTGCAAAGAGCTTTGAAATAAGTCTACTTAACCCCGTATATATGGAGTGTCTTCGGAAGCTGAAGCAAGATAAGCTTTACGACAACTGACTTTGGACGACCTTTTGTATTAAATGTAAAGACTGGCTCTCAATAGAGGAAACCTGTTAATATCTTTCGATATGAATATTTCGTTCACGCTTTGCCCCAATCAATCATTGGTATATAAACCAAAATATTTCGCACAAAAGAAGCCATCCACCTAAGCGCCATTGGTTTAGTGGTAAAATCCAACGTTGCCATCGTTGGGCCCCGGGTTCGATTCCCGGATGGCGCAAGCCGCGTGCTTGTCACACTTTTGCACACCTTGTGAGCGTAGCATCCCAACTCTGACTGCGTTATTCTAGCTAGCTGGTTCAAAAGCCCAAAGTAGTTGTCGTCTTCAGGACTTTTAGAGGAGCGTTGATCACAGTTAAACTTTGCATTTTTACTGCTCATTATGTAATTAAATGATCGTATTTACAGGGTTTGTAATGCTCTGATGCTCACTCTTCTAACAGTAAGCCCAGCTACAAAGTTTGCCATGCTTGCCAGGATGCTTTGCTGAATCGAAGGTCCAAGAAGTTTGTTATCCAACGGATCCTGTGCGCACCTTATTACTCCAACTCATAGTCAGCAGACTCCGGTTGTTCTACAATAAGCAAAAAAATATTCATAAAGATCTTAATATTAAGAAAAGCATAAAAGGTCATTTGTCTGCAATCACGGAGAGTCATCCTTTTATTCAAGTGTAATGACTCTGTATTTGATGTTCCTACAGAGAAGATAAACGAGTGCCAGGCTTTGGCGATGAGAAATCGCTGTAAGTATCTCATTCTTCTTTCTTTCTTCGCCAACACATACGAGGTCAGAGATATCCCTCACTTTTTCGCCTCGTCCACTTTCTGATAAAGTGGACTCTTTCTCTACCTCCTTCTATATCTTTGCATCTGAAGAGAGAATTTCATCATGTACGGAACTTCGCGAACTGCACTCATTCTTGCTGCTGTGGTCCTGGCAGCGGTGGTCTGCGTGATAACAATTCCGGTCGTTCTAACACAGGATAAGCGAGATTCCGCGGAAGCTGGAGCCCAAGCTCTCGCTACTGATGACAAGCCGTCGCTTGTGGAAACAAATGGAGGTTTGTCTGTTGCCGTGCAAGAATCTGATCCACCATCGGACGTGCCATCACAAGTGCCATCGGACAAGCCATCCTTTATCCCATCAGACGTTCCTTCGACTATACCGTCTGACTTTCCGTCTTCCGTCCCGTCGGATGTACCTTCTGCGGCACCATCACTTCTTCCACTTATCACTATTGATCCAAAAGCTCCTGCCTTAGGGTCAGACTTTCCATCTCTTGCACCTTTTTCTTGGAGCACACAAGAGCCTACGGTAGGCCTATTTCCTGACGTTGCTCTCATCGTCGATGAAGTCGAGTCTCCAGACCCTCCATTCACACCAATTAACAAGAAGAAGCGACTTCGCATGAACAACCACTTTCCTCTTTGATGGAACCATTTGCGTACGTTACTTTTTTTCATCTCTGAAGTACCTAATGGAAGGTCTCGTCGCAAAGGGAAGTCTCGATCTGAAAGCCGATGGTTTCAACAGGAGAATAGTCTCGCTGCTCATTAGTATTTAACGTTAAATCATTTTTTGAACTTTTCCTTCTAGACAAGTTTTTTCTTTGCAGCTTACCGGAAAGCGTCTTGTCCGTGGTGACTACCGAGCGTGAGACTGGCAAGATTTCAATACTTATTTTGTACCGGGAGCAAACGCGACCAGCAAAATATCGAACAGTGCCCTAACTTTGTGGATGATAGATTCTACCTGCGTACGCTTAATTCCGTGTCCGTCGATGAGAATCTGCGTAGACTGCGCTGTACGGCAGGTCACAAACGGAGTGTGATTCCGAGGAAAGGACGGAGCACTCGCGACCAACGGTCGATGTCAATGTTACAATTTGTGGGAGGCCTTCGATTCTTTTCGAATGTTACTTGCCTGCTGAAACGCTTTTCGAGCGTGGCATACATTGCGATACAACTCGACCGTCTCTGCTGCGCCATTGTCCAAATCTGAAAGCCAGCCGATTGACTTGCTCCAGTCCAGACAATGAACGTACAACACGTCGGCGGCGGTAAATTGATTTCCAAGAAGAAAGGGTCCCCCGTTCTTCAAGACAGAAACCATTTGCTGATTAAACCGTTGAAATTGATGCTGAGCGTGCGAGACGGCATCGGGAATATATCCAAAATACTGGCCCATGGCCTGGTGCTTGCGATGGATCCACAGACCCTGAGAGTCGAGCTCGGATAGTATGCAACATACGTACTGATCGTACAAGGCTCGATCTCGTGTGCCGGGTCGCGGAACTAGGTTACTTTCGGGGTAGCAGTCGCCAAGATAGGTATTGATAGCGACGGACTCCGACAACGTCAAGTCGGGTTGTGTGTCATCGGCTGGCGACGTGAACTCGAGCAATATGGGAACTTTCCCGGTCGGACTGTACTTGCGTGCGAGTTTGCTGACTGGAAGAGCTTCTTGTACTAGCGTGTACGGTATCCCTAGCTCTTCGAACATCCAGACACATCGAAAAGTCCTCGACCAACACGGTCCCAGCAGGTGAAACACTCGATTACTCGCGTGCAATGCGCTCATATCTTTTAGCAATAGTCGATTCTTTGCGTTGCTCAATTTCTCTTCTGCTCATTCAAGTTTCACTGCCTCGATTCGTTAAGCACACAACCACCACACCCGTGCGTCTCGGAAAGAGCTGTACGAGTTGGAGGATATGGCTTGACTGTGGGTTGGTAATTGGTGGAATTCCGAGCGTTGTACAGCGTGACCATGGCATCCAGCATTTTATTCCGAACTGTGACATGATAGCGATCAACGATTTAAGTCAAGCAGTGATTGACTGTGATCCGACATTTTCTATTCTAATCAGTGTTCCAACTACACGACACTCAACCAACCCTCGATCCGATTCTAAGGAAGGGTTTTGTGGGTGCCCGGAAGGTGACTTGCGGTGAAATCCCAGATCCGTACTGGGACTGCAGCATCCTTACTTACAGAGAGTGACTCGGCGCATTCTGTTAGAATCAGTCTCCTTTCGATCGCATTTTGTCTCGTGTCGAGATTGCTGGTCGTGCAATTCCGGTGCGTATCTATATTGCTCCTTGGCACGTTTCTCCTTCCCCCGTCGTCGGTCATTGCCTGACAGTATGCGCAGTCGCGAGCCCAACAACGATCCGGACAACCGTCTTGGAGAAAAACCGATGGAATCCCTCGAAATTGAAGACATACATCAGTCGAGTCGAAGGGCCAACGCCTACGACAGTGATTCGTATCATCACGATGCTTACACAGATTCCGAAGAAGAATCTCCCATCGCGCCCTACGAGTACCGTCATCGGAAAAGCGAACATAACGATACGACTTTAATGTTGGATCCCGACGATGCTCGTCCGCTGGTGGGAAGCAGCATGATTGGAATCAACAATACGCGATTGACAGCCTTGCAGACCGTGGTCAAAAGTCGTGCCTGCTGGCCCGTGTACATTGGGATAGCCCTCGTGGTCTCACTCTTGATTGCGGCCATTGCTTACGTACCCCCGGCTCGACGCAAAGTCACGCGACCCGATTTTATTTGTCCCACCGAACCGGCGTCGTCACTGTTTTGGACACACTTCACGCACAAGGTACAAACGTGGGTGGGGCCAGAACGGTGTCGGACTGGACGAAATAATGAGGTGTGCTCGTGCGAGGACCCTACCCAGCCGTCAATTCCGCAAAGTCCTGATTCTTGGCGGGAGGGATGGCAGAGAGCAACGTTACGGAATGCGGCTCTCATTCAAGATCGGAAACACCTCGCGCTGGACGTTGTCTTGCTGGGAGATTCCATTACTGAACACTGGTTGGGCACAGGTTTCGCCGAACCAAACAACGACTATCAAGCAAATGTGCCGGTCTATCAGTCACTCTTTTCCAAAGAACACGGCGCCGTGATTGAAGGCCTGGCTTTGGGTATTATTGGAGATCGTTGTCCAAACTTGTTGGCACGGCTGCAGAACAACGAAACGGTACAGGGCTTGTCCGTCAAAGTTTTGTGGGTTTTGGTAAGTTGTGTCGGGTTCAACGGTATTTTTTTCGTAGCGACACAATGCGCTGACGCGCTGAAATTCCTATATTGTAACAGATCGGGACCAACGACTACGCGAGCAGCTTTTGTCGTGTGGATTGTATCGTGGCGGGCAACTTGGCCATTGTCCGAGAGTTGCGACTCCAAAAGCCCGAGGCCACCATTGTAATCAACGGCCTACTGCCTCGCAGTAAATCGCGTACCGACGTGGCTTTTGCCGATGACTTTGCTGAGATTAATCGGCGACTCTCATGCATTGCCGATACCTTGGACGATGTTGTCTTTTTCGACGCTGCGTATCTATTCTTGACCGAAGATGGTGGCCTAAATCGAACCATGCTGCCGGACGGTTTGCATCCTGGTGAAGTAGGATCACGTGTATGGGGGCAAGCAATTGTGGATCGAGTTTTGAAGATTGATGGTGGACTGTAGACTGAATCCGAGCAACCCCCTTTTTTGTTTGGCTAATAGAAGTGCTCTGGCGCAATTTTTCAACACGGGCCTTGAGCATAATTGCCACAATTATGTACAAAACGATGCTTCTTTGGCCGTCCCTGCCTTTACCAAACGAAGCATAATGCGTGATTTTGACTGAGGTGTACTATGATGTATGCCCGACGTTTTTGGTATTGTCATAACAATATCCAGCAATCATCCTTAAAAGTGCCCTTAGCTTGGGCACGTCTGTCAGAACCAAGCAACCCATTTTGCATTAGTTCATTCGCTCTCGCATCACCCACAAACTCCAGTGAAGAACACTGTACGATCCACCTTTGCATCTTATCTGCGATATTTTGCTTTTTTTTACCAAACCCTCAAAGCTTTCTGCAATTGTGGCTCTATTGCATGAGGAAGTAGACTTAATATCGATGGCGCTCGACTTTGTGGTCTCGCCGTCATCTTCGAGGCTCACGACAGATCGACAAACTGCGATAAGCCATGGCATGGTGAACGAATCGCAACTACGATTGCTTTTTTGAAACAAATCATTCTAATATTAAGGAAGCAGAATAAGAACTACATTTTCAATGAAGCTCCGTCAAAGATCAGCAGAAGCCACGATGATCTTCTTCAATATTAGAGGGAGCTCGCTGCTGTCTAGACAGACTTGGGCTCGTCCGTTTGGAACAGCATTTGCAAGCTCGTACGCTTCCTCTCCAAAAGAACTGATCAAAATTAAATGAGCGTGAACTTCCGGCTTTTGCAACAATTTTACAACTTGTATGGGCTCAATCCGGTAGCGCTCCAGGTTGGCGTCCGAGATCATTAACACCAAGTCTTTCGGGCGAGCTTTCTCCATGGCACTTTGAATGGCTTCCAAAGTGCTGTCACCAGCGTACGTGTACTGAGTGTGAGCAATCATACCTTGCAGAATTCGGAGTTGTGTGGCTTCGTCTAGCGAAGAGTCGTCTTTTAGTAGTGGGATTACAGCACTTGACCCGTTGTGCCCCACAATTTCAAGCCGGAAGCGATCATCGCTCCGTAGCGCTTCCATGATCATCAGGGTTGCCTCTAATAACCGCTCAAGTCGACCATCGTAGCCATTAAATCGATACATCGAAGCGGAAACGTCTACAACGACCTTTATTCGCATTTTATCAGATGATAGTTTGGAGGATACCTTTGAATCAACTGCTGTTCCGCGTCGTTTGAATACATCTTTTTCACCCGCAAGTGCATCTACCAATCGCGATTCGTCCAATTCTCCGGAAAATTGTCGGTTTAACCACATTCGCTCTTCCATACGATGTTGCAAGTCTTTTAAATGAACTCGTAACTGCTCAATCTGTAGGGCAACGCGCTCCCGGAGCCCTTTGTATCTTTCCCAATCGTACTTTCCCATGCTCAGTTCCCGCAATTTCTTTTCTAGTTCTATAGCAGCTATTTCTCGTGCTCTGTGCTGAGCTTCATCTGATACTTGGGCTTTCATTTCGTCTGATACTTGGTGGACAGGGTGCCCCAGGTCTACGCGATACGGTCCGCCTCTACCGCCCAGTCCGGCAGTGTCCGAACCGCCGGTACCACCGTACCAGGTGTTGCCTCCAATATGTGGAGTATTATCTGGGTCTACTTTGCCGTGCTTCGGGTCGCCAACTCGGGTTCTTGGTGTTGAGATTCCACCTTCAGTTCGTTGTTTTTCATTCATCGGCTCAGAAGACGAGAGTTCAATCCCATGTTTTCGAAATATAGAATTTAGCTGCTTCATGAGAGCAAGATCCGAACGATCGAAAGCAATTACGTTCTCAATGGCTCCAGTCAGCCCATCGTTAGGAAACTCGTTCATGTGACGAGCGGCAGACACGGCTTCACGGATACCAAAGGGATACACAAGAGTTCCTTTCGCGTGCGCTTCACCGAGATCCTGCCAAAGAGAGATAATTTTTGACAGCTTTTTCTTCTTGATATTAGGGGCGTAGCTGCGGAGAATCTGCATTTGACTTTCACTGTCCAATGGCGGGACGGTGTGGCACGAAAACACGTCAGACATTTCGCGAGCGAGATTATTACCGTGAAATGGATATCCCGCAGGATTGGCCAAAGCCCAAATCCGAAAGTCTGCATGGACTGCCAGAGTATTCGATCGACCGTCATCGTCATACCGTAGGACCCTTCCGTCGGGAAGAGCTAGCTCGCCGTCTTCAATAAGACCTTTGAGCAAAGCAACAACGTCTACAGGAGCCTTGTCAGCTTCATCAATGACCAGGATTCGCCCATGCGTCGCTGCTCTAACTAATGGAGAGTCCGCATATATAACTCGTCCTTTTTCCACAGACGCGACTGATAAAACAGACTGAACTGTAGTGTCGCGATGCAGCTGTAGGTATTCACGTTCACGCTGTAGCCGATGGAGCAAAAAATCTACAACTTTGTTCTTTCCAACTCCTTGATAGCCCATGATAAGAAGCGCCCGTTCGCCGACGGCGTGAGCCTCGAGAATGTTGCCAAGAATTCGAGCATGGCCTGGGTTTTCTTGAAACCTGGGATTTGGTACAAGAATTGGATTCTCGGGAGTCCGCCGACAAGAATCTATTAGTTTGCGGTCGATTTCAATGTCTTTTTCGAAACGATCGCCGGCCTTGTATTCAAAGATGCCGCAATCATGCAAGCAACTTTGGACCACTTGGCGCTCTCGCTCCGGCATCAGACTAGTCAATAACGTGTCCTTTACCAACTTAGACAAGTGGCGGCCGTCACGCTGGAGTCTGCGACAAATGTGCTTCATCTTTCTCAGAGACAGAGTCAAGCTTTCCCGTTCCTCGACCGTATCTGCCGCACCGCTCTTGACCGCAGCATCCAAGCGGTCGCGTAGGCGAACCAGCTTGTCGAGTTCTCTCTCCTCAATATCTGGAAAAAGACCGTTCAGTACAATTGCGAGTTCACCGGCATCCATTGGATCAACACCAACCCAACAAAACATGCTGGCAATTTCAGGATTAATCCAAGACTTTCCTGCAGCTGGTGGATGGGCGAGAGCAATACAGCCAAATCCTTTATGTGCGGTCAATCGTGATCCGTCTGGCATGTCAACCTGACCAGTTTCAAAAAGTCTCGCCAAACTCGTCAAGGTATCCGAATTTAACCTATCAATACCATCCAAGACAACCCAGGAACCA
The DNA here is from genome assembly GCF_000150955.2 of Phaeodactylum tricornutum CCAP 1055/1. Classification (NCBI taxonomy): domain Eukaryota; phylum Bacillariophyta; class Bacillariophyceae; order Surirellales; family Neidiaceae; genus Phaeodactylum; species Phaeodactylum tricornutum. The sequence goes on from NC_011694.1 coordinate 272,624, forward strand.
TTCTGAACAGCTCGGGCCAAGGGCGTCATTCTCCAAATTGTGTTTCCTGCATCGTCGGTCGCGCGTCGGAGCAACAAATCGCGGGATGTCATATCTGGCACGACCGCAAAGAGTTCGTATGGCTGATTAAGTGCTCGAGAAGCTGCATGAATCAGTGCGGACTTGCCGCTACCCTTGGGACCAACCAATGCAACCGCACACCCAACTCCGAGACCAGCTTGAACAAGTTCGGTGATAGCTGTTGTGGAATGGGTTGGAATAAAGGATGACGGGACCTTTGTTCGATCCAAGGTCCGATGCGTGCTCTGCCCTTTGGCGGCTTTCCAGTCCATCGCTGTCATTGGTGTCCCAATTCCAAACCCCCGCACTACCGATGAAACCGACATGAAAGAGTTCGCTTGAAGAAATTTGGCCGCCTTGATAGCGACAGAATAGGAAGCTTCTCGGGTCGAAGAAACCAGTGGTGACTGTACCAGTGTATGCAATTGCTCCATGGAGACTCGATCCGCATCAACGAAAGATGCCAACGCGTCGAGCATTTCTCCAGGAGGTAATGCAGGCGCCACGTGAGCTTGGAATCGCGATCGTAGCGGGGGATCCAAACCAGACGAGTCCGACAGGGAACCCAGGGCCAAGACAGTAAAATCCTCGTGCACTCGATGCATTCTATTGAGTACGTCATCATGTTGGAATTCGCGGTGCTGATCGTACGTTGCACTTGAGACCAGCATGGACCCATCATCCAGAGAGAGTTCCCGGTTTTCGAGCAGATTGTTGAGTGTCGGGAGAACGTTGCGTTCCGCCTTTTCGATGCCATCCAGAATCAGCAGGCGCCCGTGCAATGCGGCGCGTACCGGCGCCTGCGGAACGTAAATGGAAGACACGCTGGATGTTGCCGACGACAGAGGGTCGGAAGGGTTGCGCATTTCCTTTCTTTGTTTAAGGTCCGCGTCCGAAGTATCACGAGTCAGGGAAACATATTCTATCTCTCGAGAAGTCAAGGCGGCGTACGTCAGTGCCAAAAGTCGTTGATCGGCAGCAGAATGTCCCAGTAAACAGAAATCCTGTTTCATGACTAAATCCTTTTGCAGCATCCATCTTAACGTGGAGACGTAGGACGGCGGCAAGCTCTGCACGAAACGGGACGAAGTAGCATCGAAGGGTGGTATCAGATCGTCCCGACCGCTGCCGCCAGGTGGTTGTTCAATCGTTACCCCTGCGATGGTAATGGATGAATCAGTCGCTTGGGTGATTGAGCGTTGTCGAATGTGCAAAAGTTGGAGAGGGCTCCTATAGGTGGTACGCACCGTCTTCCCACGAATCCGTGGTGTGTGCGCCAGGAAGGATTTGGGAAATAACGACATGCTTTCTGTATAAATGTAAAAGAGAGATGTGCCATGAAAATAAATGGTTCCTTGGATACTCAAGCAGCTACAAATTGCGATGCCTGTCAAGTCCAAGTCGAGGAGCACAAAGACTTCCTCTGCAACGATGGAATGCTGGTTGATCTAATGTAAGTGAGTGATAGAATTTTTTCGTTCGGTGATGGAAAAAGGTCGGGGTTGCTTCGATCGATGGTTGGCCATTTTTCGAAAACCAACGGAATCTCGAGAGACTGGGGAAGAATATTATTACAGTTACTGGTAGACCGGCCAATGGCAGGAACCATCTAACGGCGTCTGTTTTCGTCCGCTTCCGGGCTTTCCGACGATCCCTTTATCAAGAGTGTTTCTGTTCGAGCACAGAGGTGTCCAAATGTACTTACACTACGTCATTCTTGAAGTTTGAGAAGACTGGAGGCCTTTTTGGACGGTGACATCGGACAACCTTCTTGGAGGAACACCTCGTTTTCGAACTTGCAAAAATCAGATCACGCTTCCAACATTCACACGTAAGAAAAATACGTAAAGAGCAATGCTGACCGAATAAGTTCGGTTTTGCGACACTGAGGATAAACGTTGATATCGATCTCTGTCGTGACGAAAGTGAAATGACGTGGCTACGAGAATTTTATATAGACCAACTGACACGTACAGGGAATAAAATTCAAACGACTATTCCGTGCGATCGACAGCTGACTATGGAAGGACAAGACTCTTTATGGAATCCCGTGCACCAATGGCATTCAGTACCGCTTGGGGGTACCTACGACGAAACCGAACCCCGTCTATGAAGCCTCCGGTATTCCCCTTATGGCTCGGTGGTTTGCATGCGCTGCGTTGGAAAATGCACTAGCACGGCGTTGTGGGAAAGAGGTCACGAAAGCGACTCCCCATTGCCGGAAGGGTGTTACAAACCATGACGAACGCTGCAGGGCCGGTCGTTTCTAGCCAGGAACTAGCTAAACTGGAAGGAAAACTAAACAGCTGCATCGCGCTTGATCTACCAACAGATTCGGAGGACTTCTCGTAAGTGTGTATGGTCGAACGGTCGCCCAATCCGAATTTTTGTGGAACGGTTCGGATTGGTAACAACACGTTGATCACATGCGACAGCACGGTTTCCACACGCACTCGCTCGGTGGGCCTTGCTCCCTCTGTTCGCGCTTGGTTGTTGGGTACCGACTCTAACCACGTCTTCTTCTCTTTTCGTTGATCGCTTCCCCTTGCAAATCGATTGACACGCTCACGGAAACGTTCCGATTGGTATCACCACATCGTTATTGACAACGGACTTGCTACTCACAATACAACCATTTCTGCTACTATGAATTGCGATTCATCCAGCACTCTGTACTCAGCCGATGCCCATCGTCTCTCTTGGAGCATTCCAGCTTTGATAGCACATAGACATGCGGATGGTGGATTGGCTTCAATACCGTCCCAGACCTTGCGTACTACATTACAGCCCGTTCTGGATGGGCTGGGAGACATTGATGCGGTCTCGCTTTTGCGTTTACGGCTTACCGACCAAGATGGAGCGGTGGTGGGAGGAGGGTGAGTGAGATGTGAGGGTATTACGTCTGTTGTCCTCCTTACAGTTATGGAAAAGTCCTTTTGTACGCACGTTCTCAGCTTGCTTCCAATTGCTCGGTACAGAAGACAAGTTGAACCAATCCATCGCCAGATTACGCCACCAAGCGACGATAACACCGTACGATACCTACATCTCTCCGAAATCCCAGGACAGTACAGCATGGGAATTTTTGTCTTTCCGCCCTATGCCAGGATCCCTCTACACGATCATCCCGGAATGTGCGTGCTAAGTCGTGTCCTGTACGGTAGTCTTCATCGTCGTTCGTTGGACCTCGCACTAGAGGACGAGGAGAACAATGACGGATCCAACAGCCCTACTTCTGCAACTTCTCACAAGAACTCTTCTTGGATATCCTCTCACTTTATGTGGAGGAACAAGCACGCCACGGAGACAACGCCAAGCTACCCCTGGGGATCGAAACGTGCCTTTGAACATCGAGTGGACATTCTCACGGCACCAGATACCACGATTCTCTATCCTCACGAAGGAAACCTACACGAGTTTGCGGCTGGTCCGCAAGGTGCAGCCGTCTTGGATATCTTGTTGCCGCCCTACGACGAATCGCATCACCGGGATTGCACCTTTTACGAAATTCGATACGATGCATTTTCTCAACAAGAACAATCGTCATCGAAGGATGCACACAAGGAGGGACGTCCGTGTTGGATCATCCCCACTTGTCAACCGGAAGACTTTCACTGCACATCTGGTGCCTATCGGGAACTGGGAGAAGAACCGCCGTCGTCCACCTGACACAATGACGAGATCTCTACCCCTGTGTTTCATGAGGTTCTACTTTTATAGAAGCTACCTTTTCGCAATGAAGGGCTAGAGTTTGCTCCACGTCCTCTGATTTCGCAGCGCTCGATCAATGCCTTCTTCTACATCTTGTTTTACTATAACAGTTTCGCTAATTTAACATTTACTAAGTTTGATGAATTTACATTAGCTTGAGAAAATAGTCTCTGAATTCTGTGAACATCGTTGGGAGATTTGCAAGCATGACGTCAATATAGTATCAGTGAATACGCACTTCCAATAGGATATGATACATCTATTCCTCTTAGTGTGGTGCTCGGAGTCAAATGCACTAGGCCTATGGTCTGTACGTGACAGATGTGACGCAAGTGTACCCGGTTGTCACAGTTAGGATCTCATGAGTAAAGCTGGAAGATGCACTATCTTGATGTCGGAAACCAAAGTGGGAGGGCTAGGCTCTCTAACTTTCCACTGGATGATGCAGTGTTGTACCATGTCGTTTGACTCGAAAATCCAGCAGTAGCCTCATATAATCTATCCGCGGTGGGTACTTTTAAGAAATGTCCATGCTTGTTGAATAAACGCACGCGTATGCCAAACTTCGCCGTGCTTTTTTCAGCATGACGACACTACTGCGACGGCTTGTTCAATTTGCTCTATATCACATTGGTCGAACATAACAGCGCACCGATGGGGCGTTTGATCCATACGTAGACTTGAAGCCAACGTGCTGAACTGGCTTCGACTCGTTACAAGACAAGTCGCGTCCAGAAGCACTTTGAGCTCCCCCCAAACATCTAGTTCGGCGGCGGAGGTGTTCATCGCGTTGCGGCTTTTGTCAACGTGAAAGGGCTCCAAGTTCGTTACATATTTGATGGTATTGTCGTTCTCGGAATCCCAAGCTTTCATCTGAAACTTTGCGTCGACGCGATCAGAGGCCAAGTAGATCTCTGGCAAGCTAGATGTGGAGTCACCCTCATTGATACATTTTTGTTGCAAGGCGTGTTGAAGTCGTCGTGCGCAGTCATAGAACTGCCGTAGCGCTGGAAGACCGGCATGTCGCGGAGGATCGGTCCATGACACACCACTTCCTGTCCGGACGTGCACGCCGATATAACGCTGAGCAGGCTCCGCAAGCCCGGAAGCGTTACGCAGCCCCTGGGCATGCCTAACGACGAGATCTGTCCACTGGAAAAGCGTCCAAAACGCAATTTTGAACGGTGACAACAGCGAAATGTTGACGCCGCCGTATCGGTTCCAATACGCTAAATAGGCGGGTTCCCGCTTGAGGACGGCGTCGTACAAATAGAGATTCGCTTGTAGTTGAATGTTCACCTTTTGTGGCAGAGTCCTTGGATCGCGCAAATAGGTATTGTTGCGATCATCATTTGCGTAAAGTTTCACCATATCGGATGGTAGGGGAATGCTGTCCCAGGCAATGAAGCGTGGCCTCAACACCTTGTTTATCGACAGGCCAGATCCATGCCAGTCAACCAAAAAAACTCGTTTAGTCACCATACTCATCATCAGTACTTGTACAATGCCACTCAGACGGTCACCAATTCCACCACAGCCACGGTTTTCTGGACAATGCCAAACAAGCCGAGATGCACTTGCAGGCGTCTGGACATGACGCTGGTGAAAGGCTACGTACGCTTTCATCCAAGATGGTAAAGCAGACTCTGACAGCTGGTATTTTCCATGTGTCCAGTCCTTTGGCATAGCAACCTTCGTCGCTTTCGCAGCTAGAAAGAAAGACTCCTGGCTGGCTATCTCTGATTCAGGAGGGGCCTCCATCGAGACGACGTAGATAGAGGCCATGCCGAGAATCGCAGCATAGACTACAAATTGATAACCATATCTTCGTCTCCAATTCATCAAAACCCGTCGCAGCACCAACAGCTGTGTCCAACAAGCAGAGCGATTTGACATTGTGTAACTTGGCGGTATCAGCATTTGTCTTGTGATGCACTTGTCTATGTTCGAGGCACAGTCATTCCTTTCATGGTTGGAAAAGTGGGTCTCTTTGTCGGTGTTTTTGTTTTGTTCCCCTATGGGCGTTCACGGGACTCAAAACTTACTGTTCTCACTACCAATACTTCAAAGAAAGCACAGTATTCAACACTACTAATAGATGTAGTTACACTTTGGACAGCGAACTCTCAGTAAACTTGACGGTTCCTTGCGATATAACTATTTACTCTTAGCTCAGCAAAAAGGGTCTTCACAGTCAGTTAGAAACAAAGTCTGGAGAGACTCGACAGAAACTGCGTGCGTACGTGCCATTTACAGTAGGCAGAATTTGATAGCTGTCACAGAAAGATCGCACAGGGATTTGAGTCCTGGGTGGATCACGCGAGTCGCATTTCTTGAAGCTTTGGGTTAGGTGTAAGGCGTCCTTGGGCCATCTTGGACAAAATCAAAATCAAATACTACAGTGATTTTTTGTTCAAATAAGCTCTAGAATGTAACTTCTATTCTTCCTTGATGGATGATTCACGTCGACGAATGTGAAATTACTCGTCGCGAATCTTGTCTGGTTATAGTCGTTTGTCACGTTTCCCTTTCGTATTGTGGTTTAGGTAGTCTTTTCTCGGACGGCCACTTCCGGAACGCGGGCTGTTGTCAGTCTGCCCAAACAACGCAACGTATTCCCGATCCAATTCGGAAATGCGATCCCTTTTTCTAGCATGCGTCGAGAACTCCCAAGCCTTACGAACAACCTGGTACGTACTACGGCTGGGACCGTCATCCAACTCTCCCCGTTGATACAACCCCTTGATAAGCTGTAACAGCTCATCAGCTCGATAAGGAGCCTTGGGGTGTTTCGAAAGTCCGTAGCACAAAATCACTGTCGTGTACGTGACCACCGTCGGTTTTACCTTCGATGCTCCCAATTCGTATTGCTCCACCATATGTCGAAGAATCTCTTCCGCCTTTTCTGGCGCGCCTGGGTCTTGTGACAACGCGAACGCTTTAATTAGTGTATTGAAAGTTTTGTCGTCGGGCAATGCATTAATGTTGCCTTCCTTCTTTACGTCGGCATACATTTTTTGCAAAACAGCCGCCGCCTTCTCGGGATTCTTTGCACGAGCCCATCCATTCATGACGGCGTTGTACGAAATCGTATTAGGTCGTACGCTTGCTTGACCTTGTCCGTAACGATGATTCATTTCGTTTAAAAGATCTTCAGCTCGTTGAGCAGTCTCGCCGTACTTCTTCAGATCCCAGGCGTTACTGAGCGCAGATAAAACGGACGTGTAGGAATAAACGTCAAGTTCAAACGGTAGACGACCCTCGTCGCATTGCTTCTGAATAGCCTTAAGAATTCCCAGGCATTCTCCGCCGCGTGTCGGTCCCGGGAACGAATATACGAAGCCAATACAGTATTAAAAGTTTTCAGGCCCGGCATTGTTTCAATACTTCCCTCTTGGTAGTCTTTGTACATTTCTTCCAACCATGCTCTAGCTTTCACCGGCTGACCGAGTCGCGCCCAACCGCCAATCATGAGATTGTAGCTCGACTCGTTTGGAGCCATCGCGGCTTTGCTCGCATCCTTCTTGGAGAAACCCTTAATATGGCGGAGCAGTTCTTCCGCCTTTTGAATATCGCCATAATCCTTCGACCGAATCAAAACTTCCAGCAGTGCATTCATAGTCGATGTCGTTACCTGCATATCAATATGATCCCACTCAGACGAGGTCAAACTCTTGAGTAGCGCCATTGCTTGCTCCACATTCTTTGGATGCGAAGACTTTGCCCACGCCGAAACAGCCAAGGCAACGAGCTCGTCGGACGGACAAACGCCACAGAGCCCATCCCGATACGACTCCAAAGCTGACTGTAAAATTGCCTGGCATAGGACGGGCTGCGACGCTTTCAACCATCCCAGCATAACTGTGCGGTAGGAAAGTACATCGATGTAACCCAAGTCCCGCATACGGTACAAGATATCCTGTGCTCGCTCTACATTCGCTGCTCTGATGTGGCATTGCAGCGTGGCATTGACTGCCCCGGGAACATCCTGATCGCCAGGATGAAACTGGGAATCCTCCGTACTATTCGGACTATCAATGCTCTGTGCTTTGAGGTCTAAGAGTTCTTCCAAGAGTTGCTCAGCTTTCGCGCAATCATCTTGTGCAGCTATGACGCTCGTGTACGCCCGTGTCGATATGCAAACAGTGTGATCCTGTTCCATTTTGCGCAACCAATATTCGGCCTTTTCGGAACGCGAGGGAGTCGTAGAGGAAACGTGGGCCGCAATAATGCGCTCGTAACTACGAGAATCCGGAGCTATATTGTGTTCTTGCATTTGCGCCCATAGTTTTTCTACCATGGTAATGGCGTTATTGCGGTTAGATCGAGACCAAGCGAGCAACGCCGAGTTGTATAATTCCGTCGACGGACGACACGAGGGGTTCATTTGAGTTTTCCACCGGTGTATGGAAGCTGCCAGTAGGTCGGATGCCAAGTCCGCAACCTGTGCGGGATTTCCCGAGCGGCGAGTTCCGTCCAGAATGAGATAGTAGACTTTTTCGTTCAAAAGCGAGGAACACCTCTCCACCAGAGCTTGCACGTACGGAGCATTGTATCTCTCTTTCACTGTCAGTTGTGGGTTTTGCTTGTTCAAGTCTGGGTGCTGATTCCAAGACCAGACGCGCCAATTGTTGACCAATGTACAGAGCATTTCCGAATTGAGAGGCGTTGTGAGCCAAGTGGATGGGGGATGACTATCGCCTGTAGAGCGCTGCACGCAGTCCGTCTCGAGATGCACTTGCTCCTGCCAAAGTCGATCCCACAGCCGGAACGAGAAATCGACAGAGTCAGCCGTACGTTGCTTTACCCAAAAGGCTAAGAGTTCGTGGCCTTGGCTCCACAATGTCGGTGTCAAGCTACCTATCGGATACGTCTCTATGTCGAGTAAATTTTCTGTATTTTGTCCTTCGACATGAGGGAACGTCCGCCCACTCGAGGTAGAAACGTTCCATGCGCGAGTTTCTTCGTTAATCGTTGTGGATGACCGTACTTTTTTTGGCTGACGACGGGCACTGTATTCTAGTCTGTTCTGTAGAGATGAGACGTCGGTTAAAGACGATGCATCTGTAGACAATTGAGCCCAGCGCAGAGAGGATTGCTGAATGGTTCTTCGTCTACAGCTGGTCCCAGTACTGCGCAGTAATGAATGAGAAACTCGCCTCATTCCAGATTCTAACCGGGGCACGTAAATTGTTGGAAGCGGGCACGGGGGATCTCTCTCTCTCTCTCTTACACTGCGATTGGCGTTGGAAAGAGAGTTCCAGTAAACTCCCGTCCTATCGCTTTGGTCGTTCCTTCATGGTCGTGGAATACCTCTTCGAAGTCACCGTCATCGAACCGGAGAGATGGAGTCAGTGGATACGAACCATCATAACCTTACAGAAAAAGATTTAAGGTTTTAGGTCGGCTGACGGGTGGACCACCCTGGCAAGATTTCTTCGAGAAGTCCGACAAGTCAAAACGAGGACTATGAATTTGATCTACGAGTAATGATACAGGACTCACAGTCCACCAAATTCATACGCTAATGCGGTTCTTTGGGTACAGGCAGAAACTGGATACAGAGTAGGACATTGGGCTGGAACTGGCTCTATAAGGCCTGCATTTTTGAATCGGTGCTCGGTTGCATTCTACGATAATGGACAGAGTTTTTAAAGAGTGCGCGTGCTACTTGTAATATACATAAGCAAATGGTTCAAGGGTGAGTACGATAGACGCCTGACATTGGAATGCGACTTGCGCATTTTTAGTTTGAAACGAAAACAAAGATACGTCTCGCACGTGGACGCATGCCTCGTCCAGTCACTGCCAAAGGGAGCAAAAGAGGAGCACTCCGTAGCGTGCGGAATGGTGATTCGTGTTCGCCGGCCAAGTAATCCGGGACAGTCCTTGCTATCAATGCTATCGGTCCGGCAAAGCCCTGTGATATGCCCACCACAGCGTTAAATCATATTTGAGGCTGGCCTTCCAGGTGTGAACCGTAACCGCATTCATTGGTCTTTCGGAAGAAACGAAAAATCCGAGAAAGATAGAGGGGCTACCCAGTGATTCACGAAACGAGACGTAGGCTTGACATGTTATTCATATTTTGGTCGTCGCCCAAGAAACTCGTGACGAATGGAATTCCTGTAACTGATCGTGAACGGAAGGTGTGAGGTCACAAGCTCTCGTACCCGGTGAGCCCCGAGTGGCTCTTCCAGGGTTCAATGTTCAACTCACTTGGGAATGAGTTGACGGGGCCGATAAATGGGCTATATAGCTTCACGTGGTAGATTGCTCTGAATATTGTCGGGCATCGAGAGGGCGCTCGCTACTATTTACAGTTAGAGCTAATCACGTGGGGATCCAACAGTCTCTTTTTTCTCATGATTACAACGCGCAACAGTTTTTTAAAGTTTCGCGCGTCAAATCCATCCAAATGCCATGACTAGAACGCAATCAATATAAGCTAAGGCATATTTCTGTTCTCTTACGACAAGCCTGTTAACGCCAATCAACATAGAACTGTATGCCTTTGTTCCATATGATTAGGACTCCAGTGCAATAAATGGCTGTACTAGAACTTATTTTCACATACCTACCAGTAAAAATGGAAAACAACAATGCTTTGAATGTGAGCAATATTCCGAAGGCCGCTCGACTCTTAACGACAAGTTGCGTTGGCACGGAATTTCTTATCCACTTTTGTGGATCACGAGATAGGTTGCGAAATCGTAATGGGAATGCTTACAGCTACTGTAAATGAGTCTAACTCTCGACATGAATTCATAAAGAATAGCCACCTAGGCTCAGTGGATTATTATTCCTCTGGTTTACGGCGTTTACTTTGCTGGACAAAACCGAGAGTAGCTCTAGAGGTAGAAACTACGGTGCTTTGGGTGTTATTAGATAAGCAACCGACTTGCCAAAATTGACTGAGTCGAACAAATGCTAGAATTCTCAGCTTTTCCCGGCACCATTCGTAGGTATTCGCTGGTGTCATGTTCCTAAATCTAGGAACGGGTAGCATTATTCTACTAGAAGGAGTGGACCTGAACGAGTTCAGCATGATTCCGAGGGTATCAGATTCTCTTCCTCAAGGAGTAATTACCTGTTGGCACAGCAACAGGTTCTTTTTGACCTTGTTCGCGCAGAAGTGATGTCCAGTAGCGATCGTCTCACAGTCAATCAGAGCATATTGATTTGTGAATGTAAATCACGCTGAATACAATATGTCTCCTAAGGCACCGGTGCGGATCCGGTTGCTACGTGTCGGTCACGAACAAGTAATAGGAAGGAATTTGAGTATATTACCGCGATCCCGGAAGCGACCGGATGCTCGCGTTATGAGAGCGAAAGGCAAAGCCAAAGAGCGACGTGAGTGGAAATGGTAGATATATGAAAGACGACTCGTGACTGCGGTGGTCCGGGATGTACCCCACATGAAGATTTTCCACAGGTTGTTTATCGCTACGGGAACGGCATGGAATTGTGTTTACTTTTGGGATATATAGTTTGTTATCGAACTGGATCGTATTCCTGTAATTAGGCCAGCATGCCCCTATTCCTCGGAGCGGCTTCCTGCGTCGCGCGCGGTTTCGGCTTCTCGTGGAGAAGGTAACGGAAGTATTTAGGTAACGTATTTACACTTAGGCATTTCCGGCGCGCGCGTAATTTCGGCTGACAGGACCATATACGAAGAATCCATGGGGTTCGTATGCCCGTCTGAACTCCGGAAAGGGGTACCATTGAAAGAGGGTTAGGGCTCTGCTGCAATCCCGGCAAGAGGATAGTATGCCCTTCGGCTTCGGGATACAAGCCTGCTGACTGGCAAACATCAGTCGTGGGTTTTCGGTTGACAGCTTAGTTACCTCAGAGTTATCGGCACTGCTATTCTATCGAGTCACTATTTCGAGGAAAATAGTTATGCCGGGGCATGGCATTTCGTTACCGGCAATATCAGGTTGCTATAATGTAATTTCAAATCCTGACGATTTTCGTCGAAAAACAATAACAAGGATGTTGAAAATTGCAACTCCTGTTTCTCGATGTGATACTATATATAGAGTGAAAATCCAGCAACATCAATAGGTACACAGAAACAAATCGTACCTAAGATGCTCGTTTTTAAGCCTCTCACAATAGAATCACGAGCGTATGCCGGGTCAGCAGGTCCACTAGGATCTGTTTCTACGTCGAACGTCCACCGAAATCGGGGGCATATCCGCATGGCCACAATTATGCTCATTCCGACCATACGCAATACGGGAACCACTTTACTTCTAACCCCGCATTACTCGTCTCACTTTTGCGCATTGCCTCCTCCACCACCACCAATACACACTAGTACACCAAGCCCCAGCAAGCCTCCGCTTTTACGGCTCGGAGCGAATTTCTCTTGTCAGAAAATCCGAGGCCTTGCGAGTGAACACCATGATGATGATACGAACGACAGCTCGCGTCCTTTTGGTCGCGGTGTTGACCTTGGGTGTGTTGTTGCCGTCGGCGACGTCTCGTGATCTTTCGCTGATCGCCGAAGTCTCCGCGGAAAGCATTCCTCACGAAGAATCTTCCTCGACTGCTTACATCGTCTCTCGCGATGCCTCGGAACGTAGTCAGGCTCGCGACTCCTCCGATGAAGAGTTCGGCAACTTGGACGCGTCGGTCAGCGGCAAAAGCGGAGATTCTTGGCTGAGCAACAACTTTGCTGCCGACGGCTGCGACTGCGTGTGTGATTGCGAAGAGCAAGACTTGGACTGCAGCTGTGTTTGCAAGTGCGATGAAGAACAAGACTCGGTGACGCATATCGACGATTACCAGCAAGCTCAAGAAGCCGAAGTGTTGCCGCAACGTCGGCGAAGGCGCATGGAAGACGAGTTCGGGAGCACGATGTCCATGGCCATGCCTACCGCAGGTCCCATGACCTTCGTTGGAGAAGCCCCCTCGACGCCGCCTAATGGTCCCCCTATTTCCAAGCCAACTCCACCAGGAATGGGTATGGGTACGGGTATGATGAGCATGGGAAAAGGCAAAGGAAAGGGAATGAGCATGGCTATGGGCATGGGCATGAGTCAGGCCATGGGTATGATGGCCATGGGAAAAGGCAAAGGAAAGGGCAAAGGGAAGGGAATGAGCATGGGTATGAGCATGGGTATGAGTCAGGCAATGAGCCAGGGAATGAGCATGGGAATGAGTATGAGCATGGGAATGAGCATGGGGAATGGGGCCTCCAGCAATGGCAGCTCTCTCCAATCCAAACTTTCTCAATTACTTAACAAATACAAGTCCAAAAGCAAGAACATGAAGTAAAGACAATTGTGAGTGTGAGCACCGTGACAAAAAGTGCTCTGGTCCGCGAGCTTTAGTTCTCCAAAAGGCGCGTGGGTTTTCTCGATGATCCGTGGCAACCACCACTATTATAAGCTGCCATGTGTCATCTTCGTTTGGGCTGAGGCGAGCGGGGATATGACTGGGAGTATTTTACGTCCTACCATCACTTTTAAAGTAAATAGTCTGAATATTCTATTTGAATTTACAGTACTGCACGTAGATTGAACGTTGATCCTATACGGGATTACTACAATGCAATAAATCAATATTGTACTCAATGCCATCGTCGATCACCAAGTCCAGCTAGGCAGAATCCTTTTGCAAAATCAAAGCCACGACCAAACCATACAAGCCAATAGCTTCCAAAAACACCAAAACAACCAAAAGCGGAAGCATGCTGGTGGTGGTATACAAGGAAGCCTGCTGTCCCGGTATAGGTAACAAAGGACGGCCAGAGTCTTCCATCGATTCTCTTTCGGCTAAGGATCGAAGAGAAGGCGGCAACGCAAAAACACCGTTCACGTGTTCCTGCAAGAATTTGCCGATCCCCAGGCCGCTACTGAAGCAGGCGAGACCCACACTCAGACCAGACGCCAAGTAGCGATATCCTTCTGCTGCGGACAAAGTATGGTCGGATCCCAACTTGCCGCACAAAAGCATGGAAATGATGGTGCCGTAGATGGCCAAGACCCCGGCAATCCCAACGGGAGCGAAGGACAGAATACCCCGGGAAGCGTGGCGCAACGCAAAGACTCCGGCGTAGACCGATCCGTAACAAGCGCCGACGCTCGAAAGAAAAATGGCCAGTGCGATACCGAGACCGGTAAGAAGTTCCCCGTTGACAGTCATGGTGAAGATAAGGATTTCGGTTTGTGTTTTCTACAGTTCACAGTCAGTAAGATTGTTCCGAACGGGTAAGCATCAGTGTTTGTTTTATTCGTGGCAAGGGTCTCTGGGTTACTCAAAATAGGGAACGGTCTGGAGTCACGATTCCTTGGTTTGCGGGTTTGGTTTTGGCTCGTCCGACAGACTCTCTGAACTACCCATTAGGTAAGGCAAATTGAGAATACCGGCACTCGAGTACCGTACAACTAACTATGAATGTTGAAACGTCTGGTTCTTTACGCTAACCTAAGCGTCAACAGTCACAGGGTGCCAATCTCGAGATGCTTCTCTGGCGTTCCTATCGTACCTACGACATCCAAAACCACTTCCAACAGGTACCCACACGCTCCGGAAGAAGCGAGATTTGAAAAAAAAGGGAATTTTCGAAAAAGCTAGGACTATAACAAGCCCGCAAAACTATCTACGGAAGCCTTCACATTCAATGGAACACCCACTCGTTCGGTGGGGAAAAAACTACTGTCCAAACAAGCCCCATTGTGTCATTTGTGCCGAGACGGCTTCGTAGGTCATAAAGGTAATGGCCTGACCCGGCATGATGCGCATCAATCGGGGGGTGATGCCCTTCCAGAGCGCCAAGACACCTTCTTCTTTCGCAATGACGACGCACGCCTGCGCCAACCCGGTATACTTGGCTGGCTTGCCCGCCGCCACAACCTGTTTCTGCAAACGTGTCTTGACCCTGTATCACCATCAACAACAACAACAGCATTGTCGCCGTGGTCCGGATGGACGTTTTCACATATTGAAATGGAACAAAAACACAAAACGTGTGAGCTACAAATCCAGGAGACGATACGGTGGACAAACGAGCGTGATCCAACGAGCATGCCCCATCACACACACGTGTGTTTATAAAATGAACCAGTAGACACTTACACGTCCAGGGGGTTGTTCACGACGGGACCCATACCACCCGACAAGCCTCCAATGAGTAGACTCTGCCAAGACGCCAAACTATCGGTACCTTGCCATTGCATGACTTGCTGTTTAATGGCACTGTAAGCCGTAAAGTTGACGGCTTGGTTGCAACCTTGGCGCAGCATGGTGGGTACCACGCCCTTGTAGAGCGCGCCCGCGCCTTCTTCCTTGACAATGAGCATGGCCGTCTGCAGGACATTGGTGTACTTGCGGTGCTGCATAGCGGTCGGATCCATCATGGAGTGATACTGCGACTGCATCCGAATTTTGCAGACTTCGGCGGGGGTGACAACGAGGACGGCTTCGGTCAAACCGGAGAACAGCCCCGCCGTGAAGGTAATCTGCGTCGCGTTGGACTTGTCGGCGTTTCCCAAGCGAGCCGTGAGGAACTCCCGATACTGCTCGAACGATACGAATCGGATGGCCATTTTGGGAACGATTCCGGTATAAACGGCCGTGAGTCCCTTGTAGAGTGCGAGGAGTCCTTCCCGCTGCACGATGCGTCGGGCGGTGCCGATGGGTCCCAAGGGTGCCTGCACGACGCCGGCGGCGGCTCGCGCTTGTGGCGAAAGGCGCACCACTTCGGTGACGGTCGCACCGCCGCCAGTCCTCGTGGCGGACGGAATCGTTTGCCAGCCGGGTTCGTGGAAGCGCTGCGTACGCAGCAGCGGCTCCCGGAGCGAGTGTTGCAGCCGCAAGGCCGGTTCGACGAGACTGTTGCGGACCTTGACGACGACCTTTTCCACCGACGTGGTTTGCCGACGCAGTTGCATGCGGGTCTTGATGGTGTCCAGTGGATGACAGACGGACGACTCGACGAGACCGGCACATCCTCCCGCAATCAAGTGCTGTAAGGGGTGCTTTTTCGTCGGCGGCGTGGGAGCGGGCGGTGTTGACGTCGGTTGAAGGTTCGAACGAGTACTCATGATGATGGAGTGTGTGGGTGTGTGTGTGTGTAGTTTAAGCGTGCCAGAATACTGCTGGGTGTTGCTGTGTTGCTGTGTTTGTCTAGTAGTGATTGCGAAGGTACTCGACACGTATCGATACGAACGAATACCGATTTCGAAGAAAGTTGACGCGGAAAGAGTTGGAATTGCAAATAATGTTGTATGGATAATAGTAGTGGTACAATTTTTTCTTCCCCCCGGCATTCCGAAGGCACGCGAGGAAAAAGCCGAACGGCGAGTCGAGTGTAGATGTATGACATTCGAATACGAGCGACACGACCGCCGGTGTCAAGAGACACGTTTCCATGGAGAACCCGTAGATTGGTTGACATCTTCCGACGTGACTCCGTGTCTTGCATCCTCGGTCGGAAGGGTGACGCGCTGCCGGAACCGCGACTCACCGTCCGTCGTGGGAACGGAACAGTCCCAACGTCTGCCATTCGCAAATGAATCCCTCGACGGGAGGTCAGTCGGATTGTTGTGGCACAAACGTAGGGTAGGGTAGGTACTCTCTACTACTCTAAACCTAGCTCGTAGAGCAATCTACCATACTAGTAAACGAGTAGAGTAGTAGCTTGTACCGGACAGTAACTACTACCGCACAGAAAATTCTTCCCAGTTGGAAATTCCCGATTTCGAAGGGGTATCGAAACGGTATCGACCAATGTGATCTTTGTCGGATCAGAAGCGCAACGAAACAGAAAACCTCTCCTCTAGAGTCTGCGAAAGGCATCCATCGTCTTCCGGAGATCTTGTTACTAATAGCTATCGTTGGAGCTAGTTACTATATCTGGACTCCTGCCAAGACTGCTTATTCGTTCGTAGCCAATTCTTCAGTTACCCTTGATTACTGTCGTCTTCGTCGTCGTCTTTGTCACCCACGGTACAACGCAATGGGACTCTTGAAACACGCCATTCTACCGTTCTTCCTCGCGTTGCACGGCTACGCCTTGTACCGTTGGGTCCGCTACGAGGGTACTATAGATCGGGCCCTGGACGCGGTCGTTCCCTGGACCTTACTTCTCGATACCTCGTCGTCGTGGATGGGAACGGGAGCCGCCGCTCACGCCGTCTTGCTGGTCAACGGCGCCGCCGGAGTCCTACGGGAAGGTGCACACTACCGCGGCATGGCGATTCTACTAGAAATCGTCTACTTTGGATGGGAACTCTACGATGCCTGGATCAAGAACAGCCCCACGGAAGTACTCGTGGGCATAGTCGCCGTGGCCATCGTTGGAGCCTCGGTACACTCCATGGAACCCGGGATCTTTGCCAAGGATAAGAACAAGAAAACCAAAGCATCCTAGAGAATTTGCGGGTGGAACATTTGCAAAATGCGCACGCCACGCTCTCTAGTAAAAAGGCGGCATGCAACAACTACACTGTATAGACTTGTAATTATAGTATATAGGATAGGCTTGTGTTTGGTACTGTCCGACAGTGGTGCTTGGCCGTAGAGAACGACTCGCGGAACGGGTTGTCCCCGTAAATAAAGGCGGTGCCACATTGGATGGATTCAACGGCGCGACGCGGCTCCAGCCTCTTGCGACTCGTGGGGTTACAGACGCGTAATGTCACGTCCAAACAGGTTCGATTTCAACCAGTCAAAACTCACCAAGACACGATTACGAGTCGCCACCTGCTTGACCAGGTATACGGATCGCCACAGCACGAACGAGATACTACCGGCGTAGCTGGCAATGGGAAAATCCCCGAGTTGCACCTGCGACAACGCTTGCTTGTCACCCACGTAGGCCAGCAAACCGAGATTCAAGAAATCGAAACCCGGCGCTTCCTTTAAACCGCGCACGTTCAACCAGGCCTTGTCTATGGCTTCCTTGTCATCGTAGTAGACGGGCGGAGTTTGCGTCAAGTCGTAGTCGCGATTAAATAGGCGTGCAACGTACGCTCCCTGTTGACCGGCCACTTGAGCCGTCTGTGGTAGGAACGAATCGTCCCGTTCCGCAGCGGCGGCGTCACCCAACACGAGAATGGAACCAAACGTATCCGCAGTCGGTGTTGGACAGCGCAACCACTTGTCCACCTTGACCCGACCGCCAACCGCGCGCGCTTCCTCCGGCAATTTGGACAAAAGCGTATCGATAAAAGGGACCGGCGATGTCCCGGCCGCCCAGACCGTCACACCGTTGTTGATCGTTTCTTCCACGCCTCCACCCTTTTCTGCCAATTTGATGTAGCCGTCTCCGACCTCGTTGACCCGGGTATTGAGACGGACTTCGATGTTTTGCTTCTGCAATGTCTTGAGTGCGTGATCGCGCAAGTCGCGGTCAAACTGCGGAACCAGCGAATCGGCACCCTGAATCAGTATGATCCGAATATCGTCCTTGAGACGTTGGTAAGAACCCTTACGGGGTTTGGTACAGTCCTTGACAAAGTCTGCCAATTCCCCAGCCAACTCGACGCCCGTTGGTCCACCACCAACGATGCAAAAGGTAGCCCGACGGCGGCGTTCTTGTTGCCGTGCTTCCTTGTCGGGAGCGGCCAGATTGGGGGCGTCCGCCACATCCGGTCGACTGGCGTATTCTAAAGACTCGCCAATGGCCACCCGCAGGCGGCGCGCGTCCTCGCACGTTTTGAGTCGCAGGCAGTACTCCGCTGCGCCCGGGACCATCTGATCATTGACTCGACAGCCAACGGCGACAATGAGCTTGTCGTAGTCTAGGTGAATGGTACTGGCCTTCCCGACGCGGACACTGTCCAGCAAATCTTCAAGTTGGATGGTTAGGCGTTTGTTTTGGACGTCAATATCGACGGCTTTTCCTTCCACGTAGCTTTCAATCATGGGATTGGCGGAGCGGACGGCTTCGGTCATACTGCGGTATTCCACCGTACCGACCGCGGCGGAAGCGAGCACTGTGGTACAAGAACCAAACTGCAGGGTGAGGATCACGAGTGGGGTTGGGCTATTTCAAGCCACGAGCGTTTGTTGTGGGGCGTACGTACTCGGTGTGAAGACGAAATGATTGGTGGGCGACACGCAAATGAGTCGAATCTTGTACGTATCGGCAACTTTGAGTAAAGCGTGGGCGGCCCATCCACTACCGAGAACGACCACCGTCTGGGTTTGTTCCTTGGGTACGGAAAGACCGTAATCAAAGGGCAAGCGCCGGGCCATGAGCACGGCGTCTTCGACCGTATCGAGGGTCCGGTCGAACAAGGTGGACAGAGGCAGTTCTTCCGTCCCTCCCGTTTCAAAGAAACGCGAGCGCGATTGATCGTAGACGAGTTCCTTGCGTCCGGACTGGATATGCACGGCCGAGGCCTTGTCTACGTCGGACAAGAAGTCGTTACTAGATTCGACGGCAGCCTCGTCCACGATTTCGGGGTACACCGCCGAGTCGGTGGGGTCGACCGACGTGTCCGTAGGTGTGGGCGTCCCGGGGACGGTCGCGTGTTCAAGCTCCTCGGGCGTGTTCCGTTCCAACAAGCCGACTTCGCTGGTGGTGTTATAGGTAGAAGGAGATTGGGATGACGTTCTCGCATTCAAGGAAGGGTCATTGTTTTCGATCCATTTTGACAAAGCCAGTCGAGACGAATGATCGTAAACTGGAGTCGTTATTCGGATTGGAAGGAACGCGCGAGCATGGGATGGACCAAACGCCAGCGCCGTTCGCGATGCGGCTACCAGCCACAGCAAGGTCACGAGATGGTTGGAAGAATCCCACCGCATCCTGAGACTGCAGCGATTGCTTCGACGTAAGTTTGTATGGATGGACACTGCTGTGTTTGAAATTCCTGTGGAAGGTATTGTTGGTAATTGGCCAAGGTGTGGATTCCAGCCCGTGAGGTTGATGTATGTATTTGTGGTGGCGTGTTTTCCCGAACTCGTTCGACAGCGGCTGCCGCTCCTCGTTCTCGTTCCACGAACCAAACTGTTTTCGATGTCGTCCCAGAGAATGGGTCCGAATCGTGTCCAATTCCCATTACGTGATACGCGGGTTTCCGTGTCACACATTCCACCGAACGCGAGCGCTATCCAGCTTTCGTACCGGGGGACGATGTCGAGCTTTCTCGAACATTCCACAGCGTTCGGATTGTGGTGACGTGTTACGACGAGAGCACATCCCATAGGACTACCTGTATTATTACGGTACGGAGTTGTTCTAATAGTAGAGAGGTACGCTAGCTGGTTCGGGTTCTCCTAACATAAAGAAAGCATGGGGTAGACGACAGACAGACAGACCCCATGGCATTTGGACCGTCCGACACACGGGAAAAACGACGGAACCAAACCTTGACAGGAAAACCCGATTCCGCACATTTGCCCAACAACAACAACCTACAGGTCTGTTGGGGGAAGCCGATGAACAACAACCGCATGCATAACACATACGGGATACGCTACGACTCCAGAGCATGATTGTACACACGTTGGTCACCCGTGGATCACTAGTAACGAAAAAAAAACGCTATAGTGTCGTACTTGCCTTGTTGTATACAAGTTGAACCAATTGTAGTTGAGTTAGCCTTTGTTGGATTGACTGTGTGATACGTGGAGGAGTATGAAGGACCGCGACCGATACGACGACGGCGAAGCCCTCAGCATCAAGAAGGAGGAGGGGTACACGGCTCTGTACGCTGTCCTGAATGTGTCACCGGACGCTTCCCGAGCCGATATACAAAAGGCCTTTAAGCGACTGAGTCGAGTCTTTCATCCGGACAAGCGGGTGCGTCTCGGGGTGTCGACCCAAAACAATGGTACCAACAGTATGGCGGAAGAAGCCTTCCAGACGATTCGTCAAGCGCACGATGTTCTTTCGGATCCGGTTTTGCGCTTGACTTACGATTACGCCGGCATGTTGGCGGTGGAACTCCTGCTGCGCTCGCATTTGGCACGGGGCGATCGTAACGAACCAAGGGGCAGCCACGACGAGTCGTCGCGATCGACCACGACCAACAAAAATGAGGAGGATTCCGACGCGGAAGATCCCTGGGACCAGGACGACGACGACGACGACGATGACGAGGGTAACTCTTTGGACTTGTACGTTCAAGTACGAGACGCCCCATCCTACCAGTATGCTACTCAAATACTAGACGATGCCTTGTATCGAGTGCAATCGCACCAAGCATCCTCACGCACACACTCGCTTAACGGTTCTCTCGCATTCCCTCACGTGCTCGGTGGTGGCGGTACACAGGACGGCTTTTGGGAGCAAGATCGCGGTAGTTTGCAATGGCAGACCAAACGACAAGTATCGGCGCAATGGACGGCAACGCTCGGGGCCGGTTCGGAAGTATCCCGGACGGCGCAAACGGAAATGTCCACGCAACTTTCGCTCGCCTATACCCGACCCGGTTACGGACCGGTGGGATCCGTGGATGTCATATCGTCCTCCCGAATGCCCGCAGCACCGGTCGTCAAAATTCAAAGTGGACGTACACTTGCCAACCAGACCAACGTGTTGTTCAGTTTAGCCGGATCCGTGGACAATCCGGAGACCTGGACGTATTCATTTATGTCCAGTCGGAATATTTTGTGGAATTCGCCTAGTAGTGAAAGACGCAAGCAAAGTCATTCGGACCCGTCGTCACCTAAAACGATTCACGCCTCGTGGCAGTTGGGAATTTCGTTGCTGGGAAAATTGCAGTATTTTCGGGTGGAATTGCGTCAACCTACGTTGCCGCATAAATGGAGTGCCCGCATCGGCCTCGATGCGCTCGCTGGTACCTACGAAACCGCCACGTACACTGTATCGTACGCGCGTCACTGGATGTGGACGCGTTGGAAGGCCCTTTGGCACCACAAGTGGGCTGACGACTGGACGTTTTCCTACGGCCTCGCCTTTGACGGACGCGGTCGATTGATGGGATTACCTGGCCGGACACCGTGTTGGAAAGCTCTCTGCAGCTTGTCCAGCTCAAATTGGGATATTAAAGTACCCGTGACCATTGCTCCCTCGTTGGAAGGATCGGTCGTGGCAGGTTTGGCCAGTGTGTGGATTGCGGAATTTTTGGACGAGCAAATGGAGCGGTGGTACACGTATTCCAAGCGGAAGCTTTCTCGTGGTCGCGGACGACATCCATCGGCTCTTCACCAGGAGCAGGGTACCATCGCGTGGTCTCATCAATCTCACTCATTCCGGGATCTGGTACGTGACGTGGCTAGCAAGAAGCGCACGCACGAATTGCAACGCCACGGTCTGGTGATTCTCCGCGCTACCTGGTGTCCGGCAACCACGGATTGTTCGACGAATCGGATGGCAGATGACGAGGTCGATGTGACGGACGCGATGCAATTTTGGACCGTGACGGGCCGTTTGTATTGGCCCGTCCCGGAACGCCCAGGCTGGTCCGTACCGTCGTCCTTGGTCAGTAGTAACCACGCGTTGGCGGAGAACCGTACGTCGTTGGGGGCTGGATGGCCGTGGTCCCGATGGATCCAGGGCGGTGGTGGTGACCACAACGGCGGGCGACGGAACGAATGCGTAGGGAGTTGGAAGGCCCGGTACCGGTACGGGACGGACGTGTTCGAAATGGTGTGGGCCGGAGACGAACGGGTGCGGTTGCCCGATCCACGAGCCACTCGCTTGGGTTCCGCGGACGTTGTTCAGTAAGATTTGAGCGTAGTTTTGTATTCAACAACCGATCTAAAACTAAGATAAGAAACGGCACTAGCCGTACGAACCCTAGTACTCGTCGCAAACAGCAATGGCTACTATTACCGCTACTTTTCGTTGGATAGCGTAGGGAAAAGACGTCGGATACGGGACGCAATGCCGGGAAAGGCATCCGCGAGGAATCGTTGTCCGGTCAGTACGACGGCTCGGGGATGATCGAGGGCCGGACGGACGTCGACATACGTAACGGGGGGCAGTTTCGTTCCGGGCGGGGCGGCGGCGTACACCGGTTCCGTTTCGTAGTAATCAATGACGTAGCGTTGGTAGCGTCCGTGTGTGTCGGTACGTTCCACGTACCAGTCGTGTCGATCAAAGGGTGCCGGTTGTCCGAGCAGTTTGTGGTACACGAATGCTTTGGGAGACAAGTCGCGGGGGCGTCCGTGAAAGCGAGCCAAACGCAGGGTGGGTGCACCCGGGGACGGTACGGCCGTGGAGGATTCCGAGAGACCTTCCCAGAGTTGTATTTGTCGCCACGTGCGTTCGTTGGTAACGTTGTGTATCTGCAAAACGTATTCAATCGATTCTTCCGGAATGTTGTTCCATCCTTTCCGACGCATGGCGTTGTACAGTTGCTGTTCGGAGGGATAGACCCAGTTGTTGTTGTTGTTGGTAGTGTTTGTGGTGGTGTTGGTAGTGTTTGTTGTGGTGTTGGTGGTGGTGTTTGGTTGATGTTGTGGAAGAGACGAGGACTCTCCACGGGGGATACTGGAGACTTGTCGTGCCGTGGCGAGACGTACGGTTTGATCCGGTTGGGGTGTTTGGGCGTATTGAGCGGCTTGTTCGAGACTCGACGGAGTGGAGGGAACCGGACACGCGTCGACGGTAGCACTACTACCACTACTACTGCCACTACTAGTGAAACCGGATTCCGTCGGCCACCAGAGCCTTGACCAAAATGACGACGACGACGACGAATCGTTCGCCGGTGGCTTGAAAGACGGAGCAGTTTCGTTTGGTGATCCGGTTTCGGATGGAACGGGACAGCCTTCCATGGTACACGAATAATGTTTCTTTGGGTAGAGGAAAACGAACGAAGAACGATCACGCGTACCAATCGTACCCTACTTCATTGGTTGGTTGGTAGGTGGGTCCCTTGGCTTGATTTTGTGCGGGGGGCGTTCTACTGTCCAACTCCATGGTCTCTGCCGGTATTGTCAGTGACGAACACGCCAACGTGGTGGGGACGAACGAACAAACACTGTCGGTACTGGCGATTTCGAAACGATGCAACGTAGAAACAACGGAATTCCACATTCCTTACATTTTCTCGAATGCCAGGATTCGCCCTCAACGTCTGTCCATCCGTCCCCCTACCATCCTCGCGGGAGAAAGTTGAAGTTGACTGTGAGTTTGGTCAACCCGCGCTCCACTCGGTACGATACGATACACTCACACACGGTGAACGATACACTTGTCACACAGTCAGGGATTTTAATCCATCACGACGCACCGACCCATCGCTGCCGTTCCGATCCAACCACAACGGTTCACAGTCACACTCACTGTCACTCCAGAGTCAACACGGTCGAGTCTACATCAAAAAAGGGCTCTGTGTGTGACTGTGAGAGAATCTCGTTGGAGCAACACGCGCGGGTCAGTGTGTGTGTGTGTATTGGCAATGCGTCTGATTCTCGCCGCGTCCCGCAGTATGCTTTGGATTACTACGGTTTGGGCCGGTGCCCGACGATCTGCGGTACAGGTAAGTAAAGGCGAGTCGGGTCGATGGCGGAAGGCGCTTGAGGTTGTGGGTACTTTTTCGTGTATGGAAATCCCTTTCGTGTGTGCTCACTGTAGTATCGTACCTGTTTCTTTGTGATGGACAACGGCAGGCGTTCGTGCCGACTTCCCGATCCTGGACGTCTCGTACCGGCGGTACCACCACCGCATCGACGGCTGGTCTGCGACGCACGCGACTCGCTCGTACCGGAGACTCCGCGATGGCCTATATTGAACGACTCCAACGGGAACAAGGAATCTTGTCCAACTTTCAGTACGGTGCCTTTGACGTGCCGCCGTCTTCGGCACTGGGTGCCTCGGTATCCGACGAGTCCCTCACATCCGCACTGGACCACGAGGAAGATGATAGTCGTCACGGGCCGATTGTCTTTCCCCTGCAGGGCAAGGTCCCTGACGAACAACCCCCGCGCATGCGCTTTGCACCCTCACCCACCGGTTCGTTGCACGTGGGAGGAGCCCGGACCGCACTCTACAATTGGCTCGTCGCCCGGAAAGGACAAGCCGAAGAACCCCAATCCAACGCCGCCTTTGTCCTGCGGGTGGAAGATACCGATCTGGCACGATCTACCAAAGGTACGGTAACGTCCCAAGCCCCGTTTTGTTGTGCTTGCTTGTTTCGTTGTGGTGGTTGGTATTGGATGTATGGGTTTCGCTGGCCGCGATGGAAACACACACGACGCCGTTCCGCATTTGTTTTGGGGGGACCCGCGCACACACGTTTGACTCACACTTATGTTCATACACACACACAACACCATGGTAGAATCCGAAAATTCCGTCCTCGCTGACTTGGAATGGCTAGGTTTGCTCTGGGACGAAGGTCCCGATATGCCGTCGGAAACGGCTCCCTACGGACCGTACCGACAGTCGGAACGGGGAGAAGTCTACTACGCCGTGGCACAGAAATTAATGGACGATGGCAAGGCCTACCGTTGCTTTTGTACCCCGGAGGAATTGGACGCCATGAAGGCGGACCAGGAAGCCCGTGGCGAGACACCGCGGTACGATGGTCGTTGGCGGGATGCCAGTGTCGACGACGTGCAACAGGCCCTCGACGAAGGGAAAGCCTACACGGTCCGCTTCAAAGTAACCGACAATTCGCGCGTCGTCATTGACGATGTCGTCCGCGGCATGGTTTCCTGGGACGCCCAGGCCACGGTAGGGGACTTTATTCTCTTGCGCAGTTCCGGTGTCCCCGTATACAACTTTTGCGTGGCCGTCGACGACGCCTGCATGGGGATTACCACGGTTGTTCGGGCCGAAGAGCATTTGACCAATACCGTTCGTCAGGCCTTGGTACTGGACGCCCTCGGCGCTCCGCGTCCCCGGTACGCCCACTGTTCCTTGATTCTCGGCGAAGACAAACAGAAATTGTCCAAACGACACGGCGCCACGTCTTGTGATCAGTATCGTCTCGACGGTTTCTTACCGGATGCCATGATCAACTACCTCGCCTTGTTGGGATGGAACGACGGAACGGATAACGAGATTTTTGCCCGGGACGAACTCATTGATGCGTTTGAACTGGATCGCGTCGTCAAGAGTCCGTCAGTCTTTGATTTGGAGAAACTCAAATGGGTCAACGCACAACATCTGAAACTTCGTACCGTCGAAGACCTGGTGCCCCTCGTCAAGCAGCAAATATTGTGGCAGGGAATGTTCAAAGACGGTCTAGTATCGGACGATTCGGTGGATCTCGGTGTGATTGATTTCACCTACGCCGCCACGGCGTTGGCGAAACAAATGATGGAAACAACCAAGGACGCGGCCCTCAACGCCAAAACCGTGCTTGGTTACGGTTTGCCGGCCACGTTTACCGACGTGCGGGATGAGGAAGCCCGGACGATGATCGCCACGGGAAACTTTTATGCTCTCGCCCAAAAGCTGGTGGCGCAGTACCGGTCGGGGGAGTTCCCGCGTCCGGACGAGTCCAACCCACTAGCCGCCTTTCAGGATGCCGAAGGGCGGATGATTGAAGAAGACACGCAAAAGGGACCGGCGTGTCAATTTACGCAAGACTACATGGCGCACATGAAGTCACTGGCGAAGGAGTTGGGACTGAAGGGACGCCACTTGTTCCACCCGGTGCGACTCGCCTTGACGGGGGAAATGAGCGGACAGGATGTGACCAAGCAAATGTCGTTGCTGGCCTTGGCGACCAAGGCGGACTCGGTCATTGATTCGCAGTACGTCGTAGATATGGAAACACGAATGACACGTCTCGAGGCGTTCTGCGAGAGTATTCCGGACGAATACCGGGCTCCGCGCACCGTGGCCAAGAAGGAAAGCGAGTCGGTGGTGGGCCCGACCGCGGCGGCCACCACCGCCACCACAGTGGAATCACCCGGGACGGATTCGTACACGGTCGACCCGAAAGACGCGTACACCGGTCCACCCATTTCGGCGCTGGACATTCGTGTAGGTCGGGTATTGAAAGTCTGGGAACACCCGGAAGCCGACAAGCTCTACTGCGAAGAGATTGACGTCGGCGAAGACGAACCGCGACAGATTGCTTCCGGTCTGCGACCGCACCTGCAACCCGAAGACATTGACGGCCGGCTGGTTCTGGTCTTGTGTAATTTGAAGGAACGTAAACTGGTCGGTTTTGCCAGTCACGGCATGGTGTTGTGCGCGTCGAACGCGGACCACTCGGAGGTGCGGTTGGTAAATCCGCCGGTGGACGCCCGGATTGGCGAACGCGTGTCAATTCCGGATTTCGACTTTACCAGCGAAGAGGGCGCACCGTTTGCCGAAAATAAGGTGGGCAAGAAGAAGATTGTGGAGCAGCTGGCACCGTATCTGGTCACGAACCGGTACGGTGTACCGGAGTTTTTGGGACGACCGTTCGTAACGAGCGCTGGTGTTTGCACCACGTCCATTCCGGATGGCACCGTAAGCTAAGTAGAGACAACAACAAAAACTTTCAAAGACAAAAACCCTAAAGTACCGCAAATAGAATAGATTTAGCTTTATGTGGTGGTATACGAGAATGCGCGAGACTGTGGATAAAGGACCTAACTCTGGAGGTTGCCCAATAGGTACGTATCGCGGTGGCGAAACGAATGCAATTTTCGATGTCTGTTCATCGCCCGCCAAAGCGATGGATCTATTTTCGTCTGGACGTCACGCCGCTGGGATACACGTACGTGTTTTCTCCCGACACCGGTGGACTTTATCGAGTGACGTTGGTCGGTGGTGGCGGGTTGTGGTGAGAGAGGATCGGGAAATTCTTGGCATCCCATCGCACGAGGGACGACGCGGGAGGCGGATAGTACCGTACGCGATCCGTACCGCGTAGACGTTGTTCCGTACGGATCGCAACCCAAAAAACTACCACAGTTCGAGCATCGTTTGTATCGCTTCAACTTCCTGGACTCTTTCCTTTTAGTATACCATGAAGACTACCTTTTGCCTTGCCGTATGTGTGGCTTCCGCCGCTGCCTTTGTTCCGGCAACCAAGCCGTCCTTTGGGTGAGTGAGTTGTGCGGAAAGAGAGGAAATCGGAACGAGATTGGCTTTTGGGGGGTAGGATTGTGATGCCGTATTCTACCGCTAGCGAGTACTCGTTACGTACGTGACGACGTACGTTTCGTCGTCAATAAGCTTCCTTGCTTATCATCTTTAAGGGGGTAGAGAGGACCTTCTCTTGGAGTAGTGACGAGGATTCGGGTAGGAAATAGTATCGTCGCACCGTGGTTGCTGTTGGTGACGGTGGGGACTGGACGCTTTTGGGTATCCGTAGAGCTGTCTAGCGGGCAGGCTTTTCCCTTCCTACAGTGTTGTTTCAAATCTAACCTTGTCTTTTTGTCTCCTCCAACAGAACCAAGCTTGCTGCCAAGCAGAACTTCTTGGAAGCCGAGCCGTACTTTGACCAGTCCACCGTTCCGGTTAACGTGTACAAGAACAAGGCCCCCTTCACGGGCAAGGTTGTTTCCAGCAAGCGCATCGTCGGACCCAAGGCTACCGGCGAGACTTGCCACATTATTATCGACCACAATGGAGACTTTCCCTTTTGGGAGGGTCAATCCTGGGGAGTCATTCCCCCGGGCACCCGTGAAAAGGACGGCAAGCCGCATTCGGTCCGCCTGTACTCAATCGCCTCCACCCGCTACGGAGACGACATGACCGGCAAGACGGGTTCCCTTTGCGTGCGTCGGGCGACCTACTGGTGCCCCGACCTCAAGGCCGACGATCCGGCCAAGAAGGGAATCTGCTCCAACTTTCTGTGCGACACCAAACCCGGTGACGAAGTCAACATGACCGGACCCGCCGGGAAAGTCATGCTTTTGCCCGAAGAAGAACCGGACACGGACTACATCATGGTAGCCACCGGTACTGGTATTGCCCCCTACCGTGGCTTCGTCCGTCGTCTTTTTACGGAAGAAACTCCAGCAGGAGAAGCTTACAAGGGCCAAGCCTGGCTCTTCCTCGGCGTCGCCAACAGCGACGCTCTTCTCTACGACGACGAGTGGCAGACGGTCCTCAAGGAATACCCCGAAAACTTCCGCCTCGACTACGCGCTTTCCCGCGAACAGGAAAACAAAAACGGTGGCAAGATGTACATTCAGGATAAGGTGGAGGAGTACGCCGACGAAATCTTTGCCAAGCTGGACAGTGGAGCCCACATTTACTTCTGCGGCCTCAAGGGTATGATGCCCGGAATCCAGGACATGCTCAAGTCCGTCTGCGAAGAAAAGAAAGTCGACTACGACGAATGGCTCAAGGGACTCAAGTCCAAGAAGCAGTGGCATGTGGAAGTCTACTAAAGAGAAACAAGGCCATCTTGTCGTCCCGTACCGGGCGTCCTCGTTGGGGCGTGTGGTGCGACGCAACGACGACATGTGTGTTTTGTAGACTCCTGACTTTTTACCTATAGGTATATACCCCACTCACCCACGCACTAGAGCTTTCTTCTAATTCAATACGAGTAATACCAAAGAGCTTACCATACTTTCTGACCCTGGGTAACTCAGGCGTCAATAAACCCTTCACACTAGTCGGAAACGTGCTCGACGGACGGGTGAACTAACCGCTCATCGGGATGGTAGCTTGTTGACAGTATTCTACAGTCCGTCCATCTGTGCGTACCACGTCACAAAGTGGATTGGGCGCCGAAACTGGGACGACCCAAGTTCCCCGCGTCCTTTTCTTGGCGTCGCTTCCAGGATTTTCTCCCCATCATTCGAGGCAGCCAGCGTACCATTACAACAAACGCTTCCATTGCGTCCTTTCACTTACGTTGACGACGTCCATCATGTTGTTCCCCAAGAGCTTATCGTTATTTTTGCTTCCACTGGTAGCGAGTGCGTTCAGTCCGCTGTCTACAAGCCGAGCGCAACCGACCATTGTGCAGCAGACAATCTCGTCCCAATGGACCATGAGTCCGGACGAACCTACACCCGAAGTGCGTTCTTGTTCTTTCCTTACGTCTCGTTTGAGATACTTTAAAGTCTTATTGGTTGAACAGTTGTAATGCGAAAGCTTCACGCAATTTTAAGCAGTCTGCAAAAAGAGCGGTTTCCTTTGCGCGCAATTATTCTCGTCTCGCACGCTCACAATTCCTCCATCTCTCCTTTTCTGTTCAGGTCGACCCTCGTCGCAAGAACCCGGACGACAAGCCTCCGGGTAATCCCGTACGCATGCCCGTGATTGATACCGATAATGGTCAGATGGATGTCATTAGTCGGCTGCTCAAGGACCGTATCTTGCTTTTGGGACAGGGTGTGGATGACGAAGTCGCTAACGTGTTGGTGGCGCAGCTATTGTACCTTGCCAACGAAGATCCGGAAAAGGACATTACGTTGTACATCAATAGCCCGGTACGTATCCGAGACTCCGAATCAAATAGCATTCATCCTCGGTACAGACCTTAGAACAACAAACTCACACGAATCGCTCACTATTCCTGTTTGGTGTAGGGTGGTTCCGTGAGTGCCGGCATGGCCATTTACGACACAATGCAGTACGTACCGTGCGATGTTTCGACCGTTTGTTTCGGAATGGCCGCTTCCATGGGAGCTTTTCTGCTCGGAGCCGGGGCCAAAGGTAAACGACGGGCTCTGCCCAACTCGCGCATCATGATCCATCAACCTCTCGGGGGCGCACAGGGACAGGCGGCAGATATCGAAATCCAGGCCAAGGAAATCCTGTTCATTCGGGAAGTTCTCAACACGTACATTGCCGAGTACTGTGATCAGCCCAAGGATAAGATCGAGGCCGATTGCGATCGGGATTTCTTCATGACTCCGGAAGAGGCGGTCGAGTACGGTATTATTGATGAGGTTGTCAAGACCAAGACATCCCACATTGTGAAACCGGAAATGCCCATCTTGTAGAGCAAACCGGATGCCGGCGTCTTTACATTTCTATTTAGCATAGAAAGGTTGCGTGTTTGGTAGAAAGAGAGTCGCATAGTTTCTGAAATAGGTTGGGAAACATACATTAACACCGCAGGCACTATACACAGATCTGACCGTGAGCTACGGGAAAAGTTGTCCTAATTTATTCGAAATATAAATAGTTTGATATTCTTTTGGATTTAAAAATGTCGCTGTACTTCCGGAGTTGCTTGCCGTATCTCCCGACACAATACAATTGCACGCCCGACGGAGGAAAGACTGACGTCGGTCCAACGGGAACTTGACACGTCGACATACGGGCAGACCAACCTTATAGTCTTTGGGCCGGAAGTTGAGTGCTCGCGCGGAACCAAAAAAACAGAAACGTGAGAAGATCCATCAAAACCATTCGATTGCTTGCACCACAGAACAACAGAACACAACGAGAATATCGGAAGGAAGGGCACAATCCATTCAGCCTGATCACATAATACACCATGGGTCTCGTTCGCCATATAACGCGGTCTCGGCTCGTCATAGCGATATTTCTATCGACTGGGGTTTACACAAGTTGTGCGTTGTCGACTCGTTCCTTGTCGGTATCTTCGTCTTCGCTTCGATCGGCATCCACTCTTCAGCCTTCCTCACTACCAGTATACCCTGCCTGTAGCGTTGCTCCTCTCTACGCCAGCGTTGCATCTTCCGGAAAGGATGTTCCGCGCGAAAAAGCCGACGCCCTCACCACAAACGTCGCTTCCGTTGGCACCGGCACGGCGTCTTCGACGCAGCTCATTTTTACTCTCGTCAAGGCTATTGTAGGAGCAGGTGTGTTGACCCTACCCGCCGGTATCGCTTCATTTGGCAACGCCCCGTCGGCGGCCATTCCCGCACTGGGTCTGATCACTGTCATCGGCATTCTCAGTGGCTACGGCTTTGCCCTCATTGGACGAGTCTGCCACTTGACGGGGACGAGCTCGTATCGCGAGGCCTGGAAGGCCAGCGTCGGAGAACCTTCATCTTGGATCCCGGCTTGGTCCGTCACGCTCAAAACAATCTTTGCCGTTCTGGCCTACAGTATGATACTGGGAGAAACCTTTCAGAGCTTGTTCCTCACGGCAGGGTTGGCCTGGAGCAAGACGGCCGTTCTCACCACTATTACCAGCGTCGTCCTGCTACCACTGTGTTTGCTCAAAAACTTGTCCAGTCTCGCGCCATTTTCTCTACTGGGTAGTTTGGGAATGTTATACACGGCAGTTGCCATGGGGATTCGGTATTTTGGTAAAGCATACGTCGGGTCCGGAAAGTTCGCGCAGGACTTGCCCTTCAACTTACAACCGGCCTTTGGAACGATTGGTGCGTCCGGTGTCTTTAATACGCAAACCAGTATTCTCGTCGGCATGCTAAGTACTGCCTACATGGCGCATTTCAATGCACCCCGAATATATGCCGAACTCGAAAACAACACGGTTCCCCGGTATCTCAAAGTCGTCGCCAGCTCGTTCGCCATTTCCATTGGTCTTTTTGCCACGATGGCGAGCTTGGGATTCCTGACCTTTGGGGCGCACTCCTCGGGCTTAATTTTGAACAACTACAGTGTCCGCGATACACTCATGGGCATCAGTCGCTTGGCCGTGGCCTTGAGCATTGTTTTTTCGTACCCTCTCGCGTTTGTCGGTGCTCGAGACGGCGTGCTTGACTTACTGCAGGTTCAAAATCGCACCCCAACCGTATTGAATGGTTTGACTGTGGGACTCTTAGCTGCCGTGACAGCGGCAGCCTTGTCAATTCCCGACGTTTCCTTCGTTCTAGCCTTTGCCGGCAGTACATTGGGGAACGCTTTAATTTATATTTTCCCCGCACTCATGTGGCGGGGAGCTGTTCGGAAGCAGCCCAATTCTACCACGGGGCAACGACGAGAAGTTAAGCTTGCCATGATGTCGGCCTTTGCGGGATTGGGTATGGGCATTATGGGAGCTACCAAGGCCGTGCAGTCCATCTTGTAAGGCGGATGTACGTCCGAGGAAGGTCGGTCGACAATTCTCATGTTGGGGACGTTGCCCCGACGCATTTAGATTTGATTGGTCCTGTAAATGTTAACTGTTGATAATGCGCTTACTGTTAACGCGATACTTATTATACCCACGCGTTGAGCTTACCAGCTGTATCCAGCGCGCTAGAATGTAGCAATAGTGGCTGGAATGTACAAACAATCGATCGGATGATAGTAGTAGGGTTACCGTATCAATCCGTGTTGAAGGCTAGCCGCTCTATACCTAACAATTTCTTCGTTGCTCAAGAGTGCGTTTCCGTGCTTCCATCGTCGTCCGCCTATTTGCTTCGGCTTACAATTTATCCAAGGCCAACTTGGCTCCGACAGCTCCCATGACGAGTCCCAGGACAGCCGAAAGGGACGAAATCGTGACACCCAGTCGTTCTTTCCGCCCCTGTTTATCGACGACGGCCTTGTACATGATGGCGGGATAGACGTAGGTGAGTAAGTTGCCGAGTGTGGCGCCACCAAAGGCCAGAACAAAGCTCACGTCCCTGAGCGCGGCCGCGAGCGTGGTCAGGACGGCTAGTAGGAGGATGGTGGTAAAATTGAGCAAACTGTTCTTGCGCGATTCGGACGAGACGTTGAGTAAATCGAGAACGCCGTCGCGGCATCCCTGAAAGGCGAGAGGATAGGAAAAGACGAGCGAGACGGCCACGGCCACACGGCTCATGCTCATCCAGGAATCCTTGGAAGCGTAATTGTTCAAGACGAGACCCGACGCGTTGGCACCAAAGGTGAGGAAACCAATCGCCGTGATGAAACCCATGAGGAGAATAGATATCCCGAAGGAAGTCCCAACGACGCGATGGTAGCGGGGCAATGTATTGTTCTGGAGCTCGAGATAGAACTTGGGAGCGTTAAAGTGGGCCATGTAAGCCGTACTCAGCATGCAGACCAGAATGAGAGAGGACGGACTCGCGACCGACTCCCATCCCGCGTTCCCGAACTTGGGACGCAACGCCGCAGCGACACTTTCGACCAAAACGCCAGTTCCGCCCGTTGAGTAGGAGCCGTCGAGGTAGCGCACCGTCATGGCGAAGGCCGTGTAGGCCATACCCATGACGCCTAGGAGAGAAAACGGAGCCAACGAGGCCAGATTCTTCATCCAACAGAGCGGCAAGAGAATGATAGCCGTGACGGCGAGCAGCACTTGTGTGCGTTGATCGGCCGACTGGCCCAACAGCGACGAGAAGGTATCGGCCAGGACCATGGAGAAGGCGAGACAGGCTAAAAAAGTCTTGAGGGTGGTACTCCAGGCGGGAATCCAGGAGGTACCCTCCCCAACGGACCGGCTCCAAGCGTCGCGGTAGGAAGTAGCTCCCGTGTAGGCACCTGCTCGTACGGGCAAGAAAAAGTGAGTGTCGGTAGAGTATGGGAACATCACGAGGGCGAACTGGGGAGTAAGCAACAAATCCGTCCACCAAACCAACAACCATGCCGCATCGGTATTTACAGTTAGTCGTCTCTTCCTCTTCCACTGCAATTACCGTTCCCTATTTACTTACAGACTCTCCCAATAATGGCAAAGCCGTACCCACTGAGGACTCCAATGATCGCAATGAGAGCCAGAGCCGGCACGAGTGCCGACGGGGCGTCCCCAAAGGCGGCAATACCCGCCGGCAGGGACAACACTCCGACTCCGACAATGGCCTTGACGAGATTGAAGATTTCCGACGCGACGGTGGCGGTGCCACTGCCGACCGCTACGACGGGTGCATTGCCCCCGTGCACTTTGCGCGGGGACTTGGGAAGAGTCTTGGTTGGAGCCTTGGCTTTGGCTCCACCACGCAGCGTGACGATGGGATGGGCGACGTCGGGGGATCCAGTGTCGGTGTGGGACGAAGTAACGCTGTGCCGGGGAGATCGCGGAGTACAAGTCCCAGTCAATGGCAACGGCAATTGTAGGGAAGAGCGCGACTGCACCAGTACGAGACTGGACGCCACAGCCGTCAAGCTCGTCCAGAGACTTTCTACCTTCATTTGACAAATTGGGTGGACTGTCCTATAACCGGTGTTGCTATTGCTGCTACTGCTGCTGCTAAGTGAGTACGCTGTAGTAGAGAAGGATGCTCCCAAACACCCACTACAGTCGGACGACAGAACGAGAGAAGTTTCGAAGTGTACGTGGGAGACTAAAGTGGTGTTCGTACAAAGAGAGAGTGCTTGGTGCCTTGCCTTATACGAAGATATTCTGAGACTTGTCCTCACTGACTGTCGTCCGATGGATCTAAATGCCGTCGTTCGGGAACCTCCGATGTGTCGTCGTACGAGGTTTTCCCTGCCCGTTTACGGCACAGCTGACTGTGATATGCATGCATAGGTGTTGTTACCGTTGGCATTCTTGTCGTTGCGCTGCGTATCTTTAGAAACCCGGATATTGAACAGAAAAAGTTACGATTCGAAACGTGACCCAGCGCCAATGCCGACTCCCATAGATACACCGAAAACGTTCAAATGTCGTACTGTGACAAATATTTGAATGTCAAGATAAGTCCCAGATATAGTCGATAATTAAATTTATATAGGATATGTTCAGTCTTCGGACAGATTGCCCATTCAAACTCGGACCTTGGATCTGACCATGGTGTTTCTTGTTCTGTTCCAACCAACACTCCCCACAACTTCGCTGCCGTACAAAAGCTGTTCTGTTCGGTACCGTGTCGACTGCACCTTTCCCTTTACTCCACCACCGGTCCTTTCCTTTGATGAGTCCATCAAGCAGAAACGGCCGTAGTCGGGAAAGTCCCGTCACGGCGGTCTCCAACCGCACGACCCTGGCGTCCGAAGTCATCGCTGCTTCTGTCGGCGGTGCCATTTCCGCAGGCGTCCTGTATCCGCTCGAAGTCCTCAAGACGAAAATGCAAGCCCAACACGACGACCGTGACATGGATGAGCAGGCCACTACTATGTGGAGGTACGCCGCCCGTCTCTACCGTCAACAAGGTTGGCAAATCTTTGTTCGCGGTCTGGAAACCTCCGCTCTACAGTCCGCTACGGAAAAGGCCCTCTACTTCTTTGCTTACACAATTTTAAAGAACGCCCACCAATCTGTGACGCACGGGAAAGCACTCGGGACGGCCACCAATTTGGTGTTGGGCTGTGCAGCGGAATGGGTACATTTGCCCGTTTCGCTCCCCATTGACGTGTGGACGACCAAAATTCAAACCAGCAGCAGTGCCGACCAAACCCCGCTGAAAATCCTACTCACCATGCTCGCCGAGCCCAACAAAGCGCAGTGGTACCAGGGTTGGTCGGCCTACACGCTACTCTGTTTGAAACCGGCCCTGCAGTATACCGTCTACGAGCAAGTCAAAGCGGCAGTCGTTCAGACGCGACAAAATAAGACCCTTACGGCCGTGGAAGCCTTTCTGCTCGGTATGGTGGCGCGGACCGTAGCCACCGTTGTTGTCTTTCCCTTTCTACGAGCCAAGGTCCTTCTGCAGACCGCCAAAGAACCCGACACTGCCAGTGCATCCCTATCCACCACGACATCCAAACCCAGCGTGATTACCCTGCTGACCAAAGTGTACGAACGGGACGGTCTCGCTGGACTCTTTCAGGGGCTGGGACCGGAATTGACGCGCGGAATATTCTCGGCCGCACTTATGCTCATGATGAAGGAAAAGTTGGCGAGCCGGGTTCAACGAGCACTGGATGCAAAGTCTAACAACGTGGAAATTCGCTCCGCTATTCGATAGTACCGGAACGATTGGGTAAAGTGTTGGACTCGGTGGGAACAGCCGAGATAGGACAACGTTTGTTTCTCATTGTGTATTTAACCAAATTACTTACTGTTAATAGTCGCGGTTGATGGCTCTTGCTTTTGGTCAGCCCATGGAAATGAGGCAGCGATTTGCGAACTGTATCACATTGCGGAAATCCCGGCTTACTTTGCTTCTGGTTGACTGCCGCTGGGTGTTGCGGTGGTGTAGTCAAGTAACATGTCGCGTAACGCGTCGTCCATTGCTGTCGGTTCCAAGCCAAACGCTTTCCGCATTCCGGTATCGTCTACACTGTAATCGTTCTTCCAAAAGGGCATCATTTCAATGATCTCCCACAAGAACGGAATGAACAATCCCAAAAGGTAACACGAGAGAACACCTAAAACGGAAACGGAATGTTTGTCAGTGGATGACGATGGATCGTGGAGTGTAGCGATGCGATTCGCCAAATCCTGCATGCTTTGATTCTGTATGCTATTAGGAACAACCCAGAACGAATCGTACAACGCATTTTCGTGGTCAGGGTCGACAGCTAAGGCCAAGGCCCGGGCGACGTCGGGAACAAAACAAAAGTCGTGCTTAGCGTCCTTGGACCCAAAGCAAAGCGGAGTGGAACCCTGAACAATTTTTCCCATGAAGGTGTCACCCAACATAGACTTTTCTCCCACATGTTGGCCCACAAAGTCACTGGCGCCTACTACGGCGAGCGTTCCCGGAAATTTGGTCATATGCTCTTGAAAGCGTTCGTGCAAGAGCGCCCGCACCGCGGGTTTGCTATGGGTTCCGGCTGGAACACGACCGTCCTGGGGACCGCGCTGCGTACCAGGTCCGTACGCGTACAAATTGTCTTGAAAGACAAGCTTCGTTTTGGTGGATTCGCTGTGGGTGATGGTGGCCAAGAGATTTTCGGTCACCAGGGGCCATCGCTGAGCCCAGTATTTGCGCTTGTACTCGGTAAAGCCCACGCAGCAAAAAATCACATCGGAGGACTCCGTTATTGATTTGACACTCGCAGCGTCAAAGATGTCCCCTTGTACGATCTTGACGTTTGGGAGTTTCTCCAAACCCAGGCGACCACCATCGGTGGATCGAGAAACGGCCTGAATCTTACAGTTCGGATACTCACGAGAGAGGATCTCACAAAGAGCGGTTCCTACTCCCCCCGTGGCTCCAAAAATCACAATGTGCTGAGAAATCATGGCGAGTGTGGATTGTGAGATCGCTTATCGATGTGTTCGAAAATATGAGAACATATGCATGTCAAACACGACTTGAGAACTAAGGTTTTTGCGGGGAAGAATTGCAGTTAGCCGGCTTGACTGCCTCTCTAACAAATAAATGTAAGCATCGACTGTGACAAAGATACGTTTTTACTAATCCGGCCTCGATGAAGCCGCAAAATCGCTCATCCGGCCAAAATCAAGATGTACTAACTAACAAAGGTTGGGCGATGTGTAGTTTCTAAGTAGCGACAATTATGGCGCGCCATAGCTCCTGAATAATTCAAGTATTTCCATTCAGGAAAAATTGTGGTTAGGTTTACCTTTCATATTGCGATCTTCATCTCAAAGCGGGCTAACCCTAACAAAAAAACACAACGATCGACGCCTCATAACTTGCTGAAGCTTTCTACTACCTATAGAGTTTGCAGTACATCTTTGAAGGGTTTCGAGATGGAAAGGAACCGAGAAACTCCCGCAAGTGTTTCTCATTTGGGAAATGATCTGCGTTCCGTTTTGAAGACTGAAAATGAGCAAAATTAAAGGTACAACAAGGTACCAACAATTATTCGTAACTACTTTAACTATTTAGGAGCTATGGCCTACGATAATTGTCGCTATTAGGGAAAGAAATCTCGCTCACCTTTGATACTTAGTAAATCTTGATTTTGGCCGGATTTGCGATTTTGCTGCTTCATCGAGGCCGGATTAGTGAATTTCCTCAGAGTTTCCGAGACATATGAAATGCAATAACAGATTTTATGGTAGACGGAGAGCCACAGATCACAGGCGCTAAGGAACCCGGTTAGTAGAATCAACAGTGCAGTATAACCGTTTGCTGTAATTGCTGCGAACCCTAAGCCGAATAAATGTATGGCACGGCAAATTGACATCGAGTAGGATACCACAGTACTCTCCGAGTACAGGCAAGAATAGCGCAAGGACCAAAATTGCCTGGGCGCAAGTCACCGTGATCTTTGGCGTTGTTCTTAGATGATCCAGGACTGGTGACGCCTAAAGACGCCTAAAATTAATTATTGGCCTCGGCGATCAGAACTTTAATGCTGGCAAGACGATGTCCACGATTTGAAAATGACCACAAAAAAGCCATTAAGTGTCCGAACATTTCGAGATCAAATCTACTTAGAAGTAGACTGTGGATATGTGTTCGGTTATTTCTGATCAAAAACCGACTTTAAATATCCGGGAAAGCAAATTGTGTGAAGCTGCATACTGAAAACGGGTCAGCCCAAATTCGAAATAGAGAAATATGCATCCATTCTTCGTTTCCTTGGAATCGCCGGAACTTGTCTTTTACATACTCCGACTCAGTGAAATTCAGATTTGCTCCCCCCACGACCTCGTCCGGACAATTTCCAATGATTTTTACGGCAAAACAAAGTCCTGGATTGGCTATGAATATCATCTTATGCAGTGGCCAACAAATTAATGTAGTCAATCAACTGTTGTCTGTTTTAATTTATCTGTAAGTATCCATCATTCAAAGAATCCCTGTGAGCGTTTGCTTTGCAGAATAGCGCTTTTGGTCCGACCAGTGAGAGGAACACTTCCCGCATTTAAACGCCGTCGAAAGAGCTCATCCCGCATGTCCGTTTTTTCTAGCTTACTCCACAACCGTTGAAACGAGGTTAGTTTGCTGTTCAATTGAAGCTTCGATTCGGTTCGGGTCGCTGAGGGGAGGGGAAAAGCGTTGCTCTTGGCACTCAACCGGCGTTTGCGTGGTTTTTTGGCGGGTCTCTTTGCAGGAAGTTCGATTGATTTTTCTTCTCTGGGATGCTTGACACCCAGATTTCGGTATGGTTGAACACGGTATGGGTCAACGCTTAACAATGCTTGTCCTCCGACCCCTACTGTCGGTGTGAGCGTTTGCTGACTCTGACGAAAGCTAGCCAATGGCCCATTCACCATATCTGCTGTCTGCCGAAAGCTCCGCGGCGGCATAGCGAGACCATGGTAATTTGGTGATAGGCTCGTAGAAGCGTCGCTACTTCTGTATCTAAACGCAGTCTGCAAGTCTTCAAGCCTCAGTGCTTCTTCTAGAGATTCCCGTTGCAAGGCGGGTGCTTCCGAGTACATTCGAGAAGCCAGAAAATTGTCTGTCATGGACGTCTCATGTCCAAGCGTCTGAAGTGTTGAAGGCCCCCTTGGAGAAAAAGGGCGAGCCCCGTATGCATTTGGCTGACGGAACGAAGACAAAATGGCGCGTGAGGCTATGGCCTCTCGTACAAGGTTTTCTCTACCGAGGCCGAGTCTGATCCTAGCGTCTTGCTCGAACATGGATCTTCTATGCTGTTCGTGCTGCAAAATCAGAGCTCTACGGTGCCGCTCTTCTGTGTGAGCTGATCCGTGCAGCTGTTGAGGGCGCTGAATGTTCATTCCTTGCGAAGAATCAATCCGAGTATTAAACAATACTGAAGGTGTAGAATTCTCCGCAGTCATAGACTTAAAAGCAGAGAGAAGAGTCGATGTATTGTGGCTATCTTCAAGGTGGTATGTTCGATCATGGGCTCGTCAGCTGCCTACGTGATGGGCTTTTTATGTGGCGATGCTACCCACAACGGAGGGGATTATTCACCGTACGGAGCAGTTGATCATATGTTAATACAAATACGAGCGGAACTACGACACCGCGAAGGACTACCAGTGTGTCATACACTTCAACGAGTTTTTCTGATTGTGGTAGTTGTGACTCGTCTTGACTCTGAGCCCCTGGATAAGAACAATAGGCCTAGAGAAAAAGCGTATAATTGCCATATCTTGGAAGTACTGGTTCACTCCCAAATCATAGTCAATAAGTATATATCCGTTGTCTCCGAAAAATCTCAACAGAGCAATTTTGGTGGGATTGCTCTGTTTTACAGTCAATGTTTCCCCATGTTTTGAAATCAAACATCGACATTGCTCTAGCACACAAAAGCCTATCGTGCTCTCCTTGAAGCACGATCGGACACGCATCTACGGAGAATATTTAAATTCATTCACTGGATTTTCAGGGCAATAACAAAGGTGAATCCCGAGCAAGACGTGTACAAGACGGTAACGGACCGACAGGAACGAATCCAAGTTCACGATTCAATTTTTACTATATCTAATAGCCCGTTCGCTTTCGCCAATAAGACTTTCCCTTTCGCCAAAGTATCAAACCAATGTGTGTACAGGATTGTAATTATATTTAACATTCTCTCGTCGTTGGCAAAGTGATCGGAGGTTCAGAATATGAAGCGCCACGGAGAATCTGAAGAGTCATCTGTCAGAATCAAGAATCAAATCGTGATCTCTGACGCCAGCAGTTTTGATTGGATTTCTATATTTTACTAAACTTTCATTCGAGAGACATCTGTCGCTCAAGAGAATGTGACTTACAGCTATAGCAAATTCGAATGACTGTGAATATAACTTCAAATGACGACAGAATTGACGTTAACTGTAAGATAGGATTTTGACTGTGAGGATTTTTAACGAGTCGACTTGACAGTGAGAGGCTTTGACCATAATCCACAGAATGAAAACATTGTCAGAATTAGTAACCCTCTCTTTCGAAAGAAACCAGGATTTGACCTAACGTGGTAGAATTGAATATATGGTTACTTCGCCCCGCTCTGTGCGTTCCTCGAGCAGATTACAGCCAAGACTTAACATGATTACAGACATCAGTTTACACAGCTTAGTTTTATTTTTTCTTACAGTTGATGTAAATCTTTTGTCTGCTCATATTGTTTGGTGACTGGAGGAGTTCATTTTTCTTTTGTTTACATGGCGCTTTATAGTAAGAAGAAAGAACACCGGCAACGATTGATAGCCGTCTCGTTCTCGGTCGGAGTTCCTTCAATGTGCAAACATTAGCATTTGATTGATTGCCAATACTCTTTAGGGGACACAGCAAATCTTGCGTGTTTCTTAAACTGAAGGCAGGAGGAGCGGTATTTTCTTTACCAAGGACTGTCAGCTACATACAGCTAAGCCCATCATCTTAAACGTCTTACCTTGCATGAGTGTGTATTGAATTCGTAAATCATCCCCATGTTCAACATGAATATCAAAGAACACAGGTTCCGTGTACATTTCGCTGGTATTCTTGTTGTGAAATCCAATAAGAGTGGAGTTTGCTAGATGCTGCCAGGAAGTCTCCCGATTACGTCTCAGATTTGCTATCACCACAATTCGACTGTCCTGCCAAGTGTCTCCGTAACTCCGCATAGTAAAAAAAGTTGCTCCGAGGAGAGGCTGAGTAACATTCTTCCATTCTAGAACAACCGAGTCGCCGAGTGCCGAGGGAACAAAACCTATCTTGTCATTGTGATCATCCAAATTCCATCCAGACTCTCCGACTGTACGTTCATTAAAGTATTCTAGAATCCAGGTGCGATTGTTCTGCTGAAGTGATAGCCCGCTAACCCAAGAAAAGATGCACCGCGAATCACGCAAAGTGCACTCTTGTTGCCCTTGTTGTGTTGTTGATTGTTGCTTCCAGTCAATCGATATTGTCTCTAGAGTTGTGTTGGACGTCAACGGGGGTGGCAAGCTTTCGGGAAGACGGTTTGGCTTGCCGCGAACATTCGTGTACGGCCCATTCTGCAATGGCACGTCCCGAGCCAACAGTGACCTGTCGTAATCAAGCTGTAGGTTCTGCCTGGAACTTATCTCTCGACTACAGTGTGTTGTCGCCACGTGCAACAGGTTAAAGGCAATCACCCAGACCATAACAATGTGCATACCCATTCCGGGGTGAATCTCCCGCTGCATCCCTGACATACCCTTGACGTACCAGCCTTCGGGAGAAAACCACGATTCCGCCGTATCACCGTATACCAAATCCCGGATTACGTCTGCGTAGGAGACGGTAGGAAAAATGTAGTACGCCGCTAGTACATCCACGCTCTGTCGCAGCTCGGTCGTGGCCAGAATTGCGCGTTGCTCGTTGCCGAGGTAGTCGTCCACGTGGA
This sequence comes from Phaeodactylum tricornutum CCAP 1055/1, assembly GCF_000150955.2. Taxonomy (NCBI): domain Eukaryota; phylum Bacillariophyta; class Bacillariophyceae; order Surirellales; family Neidiaceae; genus Phaeodactylum; species Phaeodactylum tricornutum. The sequence goes on from NC_011694.1 coordinate 315,150, forward strand.
GAAAAAGTGGCGGTGGAGGCGCGTTGGTGCACGCCAATGGCGGCGGTACCAGGACTTCCCGCGCAAAGTCTTGGAGCATGACAAAAACGCGATCCCGTAGCGTTTGGTTACCGGAGGATGCTTCCAACGCCGTGAGGATGTGCATATCGTTGGTACTGTAGGCGTTGATGACAACGTCGGGTTGACGCGCTTCGGGTGGCAACAAATCGTACTTCCAAATGGTCGTGCCGACCGCCGTATTGGTCCCGCCCATGGCAATTTTGGTGACGCGAAAGATGTCAGGTACCAGGACGTTCAGGAAGACTCCTAGTCGATGAGCCCAGGTGCATTCGCGTTGAGGCATGCGCAGTTGCAACCCCAGATCCTTGCAGAGCTTGCGGCAGTTGCGTCCCACCAAAACGCTGCCTCCAAGGACGACGATTTTGACGGGCTCCGCAATCGGCCCTTGAGCGTGTAAGTATTCGTACCGAGCCTGTATCCGATCGAGCAAATACTGGACAGTCACACCATCGGCATCGTGACCGGAGGACCGGGACAATCGCGGTGCAACAATGGCCAAGAGTTGGGCCGTAAAATCGGAAAAATAGTAGCGGGGGTCGTTCACTTTGAGCTGGGAAGCCGCGTGAATCGATTTCAAACGAGTATTCCAAAGAAAGGATGCACTGGGGATTGCGTTAGTAGCATTGACAGCTGTAGATAGCTGCCGACAGACCCAGTGAGGATTGGGCACAGCCCGTGGATTCGAATCAACGAGCGGTTGCTCGAATGTCGAAGATTGGTATCGGCTACGCCGAACTTGCTTCTCCATCTCCTTAATCTGAGAGCGTAGTCGCTTCGTCTCTTGCTGAGCGTCAGCCAGCTGTGTCTCCCACAGAGCGGGCGACTTAACTATTTCTCTCGACTGTGCGGATTCGTAGTGTGGAACGCTTGCTCCCGAGAAAGACAAAGGCAATGCCGGGCCGCCCAGAGCCGTCACGGGAGCTTCCTGACGTGATGTCAGTTGATGCTGCAAATTTCCTAAATAGAGGCCTCCCAAAAAAATCGTCAACGTCGTCAATGCGCGAGGCAGACGGCGACTCGCCATGATGCCATTAGTCGAGGCGAGCGACCCCACACGTTGGATCTGGCTTTTGATTATGAAGGAAAGTAGTGTTTTCGACAAACTTTTTTGGACATTCTGGTGCATCGCCTTTTGATCCAGCTACTGACGTCACAACAGAGCATGTCGTAGTCACATCGGAGTCCGCTACGATCCGTCAACAGGTGACAACAAAACGCCCACAAATCCACAAAACTTTGCTCCACAAAAGACCACTCAAAATAGAGAGTCATAATTTTCGTACGTCACCAGTTTGCCTTACTCTTATTCTAGCTTACACATCAATTGATGTGCCACTCTCAGTTGACAGTGAGGTGCATTTTCCGCCCGAGTAAACACAACAAAGCTGTCAGTTGCAACGCTTGCCGCTGATAACATTAGTTTCAGAATATTTTTTGCATACCGGGGTAGAAGTTGCATGCTTTCAAGTTCAATAAGTCCCGCGCACGTTTCGATTGTCGAGGACAAAGGACAAATTATGATTTTTTAGATTCATTTTTTTCTTTTTATACACTATGCGTGCTTCCCTCTGCCGTTCGTACAACCGCAATTGCGCTATTATCCCACAACGGGTTGATTGTTTGGTCAAACATGACCTCCAGAGAGCAGGGTATAGTCAGACCATTTGATGGCCTCAATTGTCGTCTTGTGGAAAGTAATGATTGATTTTGCTACTCGTTCTGGTTGTCTTGCCGGCTGACTCTATATGCGGTTGGCTTGCTCACAGCCAGAAACAGTTTGAAGTTGTATTTGCAGCTACATTACACGCTTACTGTTGTTACGTAAAAGTAGATGTTAATCAGCCGAGTCGCGAAATTCTAGTCACGTATTTGACGTCGCATAGGTGAAAGCGGACCATGTGGATAGATACATGTACTCATCGATATCACGAACAACTTCGCCGTCTGTTTGCAACAGCAATCAGTTTGAAAAATTTATACTTTTTCAAACAGTTGAATTGGAAAACAAGGTGAAAATGAAGAGGCACTGGGTGCCATCTTTTTTTTCTCGTGATGCCTTTGGTGTCGAGAATGAATCGTTTAACGTGGATTTACAGTTACTGACCTTCCTTTCGAGCGACACGGATTCCACGATAAATTCGTCGGCGTAGGACCAATCAATCTATCTATACCCTGCTGGAGTCGCTATGGAAGTCGAGAACGGAGATGGAACGAACGGCAGTAGGAGCGAAGAAATCGGGGCAAAGGCTGCTCCCCACGCGACTACGTCGACAGACAATCGCACAGCATCGTTCACTTCCACATCGTCACCACCATCCTTTGCTCCATTTCAATCCCAACGAAGCGTTCAGCATAAGAGCAGCTACGATGTGTCCAAGTCCATGGAACGGCTTCGATCTTCAATGATTGGTAATGTATCGTGGATTCCTGGTCGTCACGAGAAGGAGGACTACGATGAACTTGGTCAAGTACCGACCACAAGGACTTCAACGACAACTACTGCATCACCAGCTACGCCCTTGCCTCCAAGTTTACACCGCGCGTTGGGACAGATACCAGCAATCGTGTTGATTGGCATATTTCATCTCATGATTGGAATCCCCT